>NC_080023.1:126903089-127203089 GCF_030020395.1 Manis pentadactyla
GTGTGCAGTTACGTTCTCAGTGTGTGTGGGGTTTGATGTTCAGTGTGCTGTGCTGTCCGGGTGTTGAGAGACTTCTGCATTCAAGCACACTGGAGATAGCCTCTCATGCTTGTCCGTTTTCTCCACAGGTTCGTAAACCACTGGGGGTGGGGGTGGGATCTTGTTTCCTGAGGGCGATAGAAGAGGATGCAAAGAGCCGCCTCGTCCCTTTAATAGCAATGCTCTGAAGATGCCTTTGTAGTAAAGAGCCAGAAACTCCTGCAGGAGAGCCTTATGCCGGACTTTGCTGGGGAAACAATCCACCGTGCACTGAGGAGACCGTCCCTGAGAGAATACTAGGCTGCTTTCGCCGTGCATGCAATTTGCTCCTATGTGATATGGAAAACAGTAAACTTTGCAGCAGAAGGCGGTCTTCTCTGTACGCCCTCTATGTCAAGGATGTAAGTGGGCTTCGAATAGGCCTTAGCCCTAGCCACACGGGAAGTTGCAGAACAAGATGCTTCGAAATAACAGCAGTGGAGGCAAGTCAGCGTTGGATTCAGCTTACGTGGGTGAAAGAAAGCAGTGCAGGATGCCCCATTCAAGGAATCATTGAAGTCTTTGCAGTGGATGCTGAAACTGAGCTTGCAATGAGCTTTCCGTGTCTGTCCTGTGGTGTCTGCACCCAAAGCGCCTGAGTGAAGTCTGCTGTGTAGAACTCCCTTATGCTGAACAGCGGACACTCGCCTGTGTGGCCATTAACGTGAAGCCTGGCAGAGGAAGCACGGCTGTCAGAAATATGCCTGCATACAGTGACTTTAGCTTGGAAGTTTTGAACGTCGCATTTTTCTGCTACTACCGGGCTGCGTCAGAGAGGCCCAGGTTGGTCTGTGGGGTATGTAAGCCGGTCTCCCGTGCCACAGTCTGAGCTTTGAAAACTAAGTGCACATTGGCTTCAGTCCCCCAGCATCATGTCAGCAAGAGGTGCGCGCAAGCTTCTCCAAAGCCTGGTGGCGGATGGGCCCTAAGCCTCAGAGCTGCTGTCCTGCAGAGAAGGCTCTGAGGCCGTCTCAGTCCAAGTGATTTGCTGCTCAGACATGTCCGGACTGACAGCTAAGCACTGCTGTGTCAAGGCGAGCTTCTTATATATACTTGTACTCCCAGGCACAAGGATACTGTGAAGAGGTCTTCTGCCCAGCCTCAGGTGAGGAGGCAGAGCAAGTTGCTTTCCGCACAGCATTGAAGCAGGACGGACAGGCGTTCTGTTCAAAAGGTGAAAAGCAGGCAGCACCAGGAGCCTCTGTCAAGTAAGCTCCTCTTTATGCCTAGGGAAGCTTCATTCGAACCTGCAATGGAAATTGTTCTGGGCTAACTGAGCTCTAACTTCACGATCTAACACTCTCAGTGACTTTCTCCTAACTCACACAGAGTGGAATGGCCAAACGTAGGTGGGCATGGTGTCCTCTCTGAATGCACCTTACTTCCAAGAGATTCGTGTGCTGTGAATAGGACTTGCAACTAGGTTTAAGGGAAGATGCTGTTGGGGCTCCTTCAGCTGATCATCTTTTCATCAGAACAAAGCTCTTCTCCGGGCCAGACCTTTATCAGCCTGGACAAACCATGTGCAGCACGGCTCTCTCTTTGTGATCTGCAGGGAGAAAGAATCCTTTGCCATGTTTCTAAAGCGAAATGCTTAAGGGCAGTCCTTAGACCTCTGCATTCAAGCACACTGAAGAAAGCCTTTCGTGCTTGTCTGTTTTCTCCACAGGTTTGGAATCATCCGGGAGATCCTTGTTTCCTGGGGGTGCTACAAAGAGGACGCACAGAACCGGAGTGTCCTGGTGAGTAAAAGCATAGCCCTGAAGATGCCTTTGTCGTAAAGTGTCAGGAACTGCTGCAGGAGAGCCTTATGCCAGACTCTGCTGGAGAAACAGTCCACCGTGCACTGAGGAGACCTTCCCTGAGCGAATACGATGCTAGTTTCCCCTTACATGCAACTTGCTCCTATGTGATACAGAAAACTTAGTTAACATGGCAGTAGAAGGCTAAGCACCTGATCTCTTTTTGTGTTTTTTGGGTTTGTTGTGCGTGTGGTGTGCTCTATGTGATTTTGGTATTCGGCAGTGAGTGATTTGTGGTGTTTTCTTGTGATTCTGTGTGTATTCTCTGTTCTGGTCCGCTGTGTGTGCTGTGTTCTTGTGTGTTTTGCGTTGTGTTATCTATGGTCTGTGGGTCTCGCTTCTTTCCTGTGTGTTGTTGTGTGTTGTCCGTGTTGTGTCTATTTTATATGCCATATGTGTGGTATAGGTTCATCTGTTGACCGGTGTACACGTTTTGTGTTTGGTGTGTGGCTTCCAGTCTATTGTGTAGTGTGAAATGTGTCTGATCTTTCTTTGGTCTGTTGTGTTATGTACAGTGTTCTGGGTTGTGTGTGAGCGCTGTCTATATGCCTTCTGTGTGTCACGTACTGGGTAGATGTTGGCTGGTCTGTGTGATTTGAGTGTTGTGTGTGTGATGTTGATTTAGCCTTGTGTCGCACGTGTTGTGTGCATGTGTTTGTTCTGTGTGTGTTTGTGGGTTTTGGTTCGTGATGTCTGCGTGTGCTCTGTACTGTATGCTTGCGGTTGTGTGTGCTGTGTGTGGCGCATCATATGTGTGTTGCATGTGTTTTCGTCACTTGTGTGTGGATTTGTATGTGTTGTGTCAGTTTTGTGTGCGTGATTGTGACTTGTGTGATCTGTTAGAGAGGTTGTGTGTGTGTCTGGCTGTTTGAGTTATGCACATGATGTGAGATGTGTTGACCGTGTGTGGTTGTGCTTGTTTAGTATGTCTCTTGGTGTGTGCAGTACGTAGTCTGTGCAATGATTTTCGTGTGCATTGTGAGCAGCTTTGCGCCTTGAAGGGAGTGGTGTGTGTGTGCTCTGACTATTGTGTAGCATGTTCCTGTGCTGTGTGTGTGTTCTGCGTTGTGCTCCTGTGTGAGGATGTATGTGTGTTGTCCCTGTGCGTGGTTGTGCGTGTAGCGTGTAGTGGGTGAAATGTGTGCTGTTTGTCTTCTCTGTTGGTTATGTGTGTTTGGCCTATGGCTTTGTGAGTGTTGTGTGCGTTTTGCGTGTGTGATTGTGATTTGTGTGTGGTTGTGTTTGAGTGGTTGAGTGTGTGTGGTTGTTATGTTTGTGATGTGAGATATGTTGTCCGTGGGTGGTTGTGCTTGTTTAGTGTGCCCCATTGTGTGTGCTGCATGTACTCTCGCAAATGTGATTTGTGTGTTTTATGAGAAACATGTGCTCTGTAGCGTCTGTTGTGTGCCCTGTGACAGTTGTGTTGTTACCTTTTGAGTTCTGTGTGTGTGTGTGCATCGTGTAGTGGTGCCCGCGTGTGGGGTGTCTGTGTGCGTTGTGTGTGGGGTGTGTAGTGTGTGCAGTGTGTGCTACGTGCGTTAATTGTTGGTTGTGTGTTTTGCGTGTGGTTTTGTATGTGTTGTGTGTGTTTTGCGTGTGTGATTGTGGTACGTGTTTGGCTGTGTTTGAGAGGTTGTGTGTGTGATTGGTTGTTATGGGTGTGAGGTGAGATGTGCTATCTGTATGTGGTTTTGCTTGTGTGGTGTGCCTCGTTGAGTGTGGGGTGTGTACACGGTTAAATGTGGTTTGTGAGAATTGGGTGCCTTTATGTCCTCTGATGTTCGTGGTGTATGTTGTTTCAAATGTTGTGCTGTTTGCGTGTTGAGTTTGTGTGTGTTCTCCATATCTTTGTGTTTGTGGTTGTTTACTTGTGTTTGTTGTGGTTATTCCTCGAGTGTGTGTTGTGTGTGGCTTTATGTGTGGTATGTAGTGGTCGCGTCGGTCTGTGTGTTGTGCTGTCAATGCAGGGTGTCGTGTGTGCCATGAGTTGTGATGCTTAATTTGTGTGTGATGCTTCTGTGTGTTGCGTGACGTAGTGTTCTCTGATTTGTGTATGATTTTGCATGTGGTAATGTATTGATGTGATACTTTCAATGTGCGTGTCGTGTGTGCGATGTTTGTGTTGTGCATCTTCCTGTGATGTGTTTTGTGTTTGTTGGGTTTTGTGTGATGTGTGAAGTGCGCTGTTTGTCTTTTGTGTCCACGGTAGGGTGTGTTTTGTGGTGTTTGTTGTGTGATTCTGTGCGTATTCTGCGTTGTGTTACATTTTGCGTGCTGTGTTATTATGTGATTTTCTCTTTGAAGTCTGTGATCTGCTGGTTTAATGTGCGTGGCGGTGTTTATGTGGTTGTGTGTGTGTTTCCTGGGTGTTGTGTTCTTTCTGTGTTGTGACTTTTGTGCATGTGATGTGTGCAGTTTGGGTACTTTGTTGTTTGTAGTGTGTGTTCTGTGTCTATTTCTCTGTGGAGTGCTGGGTGGCTGGTGCGGTTGTGGGTGTTTCTGTGTTGGGTGTTGTGTGCTTGGAGTGCGTCCTTGTGTGTTGTACGTTTGGCGTCTTTTGTAGAGCGAGTTGTGTTCGTGATTGGGAATGTCATGTGGTCTGTGAATGGCTTTCCGTTTCATGTTAAATGTGGGATGTGACCGCACGTGCGTTGCGTGATGTGCACCGTATTGTGCTCTAAGTTGCATGCGTGTTGTGTGTGCTCTTATCTGTTTTGCGTACTATGTGCGTGGTGTCATCTGTGTATTTTATGTGTTGTGTGGGATGTTGTGTGTTGTGTCGGATATGCTTCGTATATATGTTGTGTGCTTTGCACTGTGTGTTCTGTGAGGCTCTGTGTGCTGTATGTTTTCTGTGTGTTTTGCGTGAAGTGTGTAGTGTGTGAACTGTGTTTCATAAATTCGGTGTTGTTTCTGTGGTTGTGTAGTTTTTGCATGTCATTTGGCATGTGTTTTGTGTGGTGTGTGCTTTGCGTCTGTGAGTGTGATTTCTGCGTGGTTGTGTTTGAGAGGTTGTGTGGGTGTTTGCTTGTTATGTGTGTGATGTGAAATGTGTTGTCTGCGTGTAGTTGTGCTTGTTTAGTGTGCCTCATTGTGTGTGCTGTGTGTACTCTGTGAAATGTGGTTCGTGTGTGTTGTGAGCGATTCTGTGCCTGGATGTGTCTGGTGTGTGTCTTGTGACTTGTGCTGTTCCAGTTTGGCTCTTGTGCGTGTGCGTTTTGCACAGTGCAGCTCGGGCGTGCATATGAGTGTGGGGTGTCTGAGCATGATAGTGTGTGTGGCTTGTAGTGGGTGAAATGTGTGCTATGTGGGCTTCTGTGGGTTGTGCGTTTTGCATGTGGTTTTGTATGTGTACTGTGATTTGTGTTTGGCTGTGTTTGAGAGGCTGTTATGTTTGTTGGGTTGAGTTACGGGTGTGATGTGAGATGTGTTGTCTTTGTGCAGTTGTGCTTGTGTAGTGTGCAACATTGTGTGTGTTGTGCGTACTCACTAACTGTGGTTCTTGTGAATTGTGTGCTTTAACGTCCTGTGTTGTTTGCGGTGTGTGTTGTACTCTACGTTGTGCTGTGTGCGTGTTGAGAGGTTCTGTGTGTACTCTATGTATGCGTTTGTGGGTGTTTTGTTGTGTGTGTTGTGGTTGTTGCTTGAGTGTGTGCCGTGTGTGGCTCTATGTGTGGCATGTGGTGTTTGCGTCGTTCTGTGTGTGTTGCACTGTTAATGCAGGGCGTTGTGTTTTTTGTGAGATGTGATTTTAATTTCTGTGTGTGACGCTTGTGTGTGTTGTGTGATGTGCTGTTCTGTGATTTGTGTTTGTGTTGAGTGTATTGTTCTCTGTGTGCTGCATATTGCGCGGGTGTTGTGTGATCTGTGTTTTGCAAGTTGTGTGATATAGTAATTGTGTGTTACGACTGATATGCTTTGTGCATGTGTTGCGCGGTTGGCATTGCCCATTCTGTGAGGCTCTGTGGGCTGTATGCTTTATGTGTGATTGGAGTGATGTGTGTAGAGTGTGAAATGTGTGTTGCAAAAATTCGGTGTTCTTTTTGTTGTGGTGTGTGTGTTTTTTGCATGTGGCTTCGTATGTGTTGTATGTGTGGTGTGCGTTTTGCATGTGTGATTGTGATTCGTGTGTGGTTGTGTTTGACAGGTTGGGTGTGTGGTTGGCTGTTCGAGTAATGAGGGTAGTTTGTGATGTGCGTACTGTGTGTGGTCATGCTTGGTCAGTGAGCCTCACTATGTGTGTCGTGTTCTCTCTGAGAACCGTGCTTCAAGTGTATTGTGTGCAGTTACGTTCTCAGTGTGTGTGGGGTTTGATGTTCAGTGTGCTGTGCTGTCCGGGTGTTGAGAGACTTCTGCATTCAAGCACACTGGAGATAGCCTCTCATGCTTGTCCGTTTTCTCCACAGGTTCGTAAACCACTGGGGGTGGGGGTGGGATCTTGTTTCCTGAGGGCGATAGAAGAGGATGCAAAGAGCCGCCTCGTCCCTTTAATAGCAATGCTCTGAAGATGCCTTTGTAGTAAAGAGCCAGAAACTCCTGCAGGAGAGCCTTATGCCGGACTTTGCTGGGGAAACAATCCACCGTGCACTGAGGAGACCGTCCCTGAGAGAATACTAGGCTGCTTTCGCCGTGCATGCAATTTGCTCCTATGTGATATGGAAAACAGTAAACTTTGCAGCAGAAGGCGGTCTTCTCTGTACGCCCTCTATGTCAAGGATGTAAGTGGGCTTCGAATAGGCCTTAGCCCTAGCCACACGGGAAGTTGCAGAACAAGATGCTTCGAAATAACAGCAGTGGAGGCAAGTCAGCGTTGGATTCAGCTTACGTGGGTGAAAGAAAGCAGTGCAGGATGCCCCATTCAAGGAATCATTGAAGTCTTTGCAGTGGATGCTGAAACTGAGCTTGCAATGAGCTTTCCGTGTCTGTCCTGTGGTGTCTGCACCCAAAGCGCCTGAGTGAAGTCTGCTGTGTAGAACTCCCTTATGCTGAACAGCGGACACTCGCCTGTGTGGCCATTAACGTGAAGCCTGGCAGAGGAAGCACGGCTGTCAGAAATATGCCTGCATACAGTGACTTTAGCTTGGAAGTTTTGAACGTCGCATTTTTCTGCTACTACCGGGCTGCGTCAGAGAGGCCCAGGTTGGTCTGTGGGGTATGTAAGCCGGTCTCCCGTGCCACAGTCTGAGCTTTGAAAACTAAGTGCACATTGGCTTCAGTTCCCCAGCATCATGTCAGCAAGAGGTGCGCGCAAGCTTCTCCAAAGCCTGGTGGCGGATGGGCCCTAAGCCTCAGAGCTGCTGTCCTGCAGAGAAGGCTCTGAGGCCGTCTCAGTCCAAGTGATTTGCTGCTCAGACATGTCCGGACTGACAGCTAAGCACTGCTGTGTCAAGGCGAGCTTCTTATATATACTTGTACTCCCAGGCACAAGGATACTGTGAAGAGGTCTTCTGCCCAGCCTCAGGTGAGGAGGCAGAGCAAGTTGCTTTCCGCACAGCATTGAAGCAGGACGGACAGGCGTTCTGTTCAAAAGGTGAAAAGCAGGCAGCACCAGGAGCCTCTGTCAAGTAAGCTCCTCTTTATGCCTAGGGAAGCTTCATTCGAACCTGCAATGGAAATTGTTCTGGGCTAACTGAGCTCTAACTTCACGATCTAACACTCTCAGTGACTTTCTCCTAACTCACACAGAGTGGAATGGCCAAACGTAGGTGGGCATGGTGTCCTCTCTGAATGCACCTTACTTCCAAGAGATTCGTGTGCTGTGAATAGGACTTGCAACTAGGTTTAAGGGAAGATGCTGTTGGGGCTCCTTCAGCTGATCATCTTTTCATCAGAACAAAGCTCTTCTCCGGGCCAGACCTTTATCAGCCTGAACAAACCATGTGCAGCACGGCTCTCTCTTTGTGATCTGCAGGGAGAAAGAATCCTTTGCCATGTTTCTAAAGCGAAATGCTTAAGGGCAGTCCTTAGACCTCTGCATTCAAGCACACTGAAGAAAGCCTTTCGTGCTTGTCTGTTTTCTCCACAGGTTTGGAATCATCCGGGAGATCCTTGTTTCCTGGGGGTGCTACAAAGAGGACGCACAGAACCGGAGTGTCCTGGTGAGTAAAAGCATAGCCCTGAAGATGCCTTTGTCGTAAAGTGTCAGGAACTGCTGCAGGAGAGCCTTATGCCAGACTCTGCTGGAGAAACAGTCCACCGTGCACTGAGGAGACCTTCCCTGAGCGAATACGATGCTAGTTTCCCCTTACATGCAACTTGCTCCTATGTGATACAGAAAACTTAGTTAACATGGCAGTAGAAGGCTAAGCACCTGATCTCTTTTTGTGTTTTTTGGGTTTGTTGTGCGTGTGGTGTGCTCTATGTGATTTTGGTATTCGGCAGTGAGTGATTTGTGGTGTTTTCTTGTGATTCTGTGTGTATTCTCTGTTCTGGTCCGCTGTGTGTGCTGTGTTCTTGTGTGTTTTGCGTTGTGTTATCTATGGTCTGTGGGTCTCGCTTCTTTCCTGTGTGTTGTTGTGTGTTGTCCGTGTTGTGTCTATTTTATATGCCATATGTGTGGTATAGGTTCATCTGTTGACCGTTGTACACGTTTTGTGTTTGGTGTGTGGCTTCCAGTCTATTGTGTAGTGTGAAATGTGTCTGATCTTTCTTTGGTCTGTTGTGTTATGTACAGTGTTCTGGGTTGTGTGTGAGCGCTGTCTATATGCCTTCTGTGTGTCACGTACTGGGTAGATGTTGGCTGGTCTGTGTGATTTGAGTGTTGTGTGTGATGTTGATTTAGCCTTGTGTCGCACGTGTTGTGTGCATGTGTTTGTTCTGTGTGTGTTTGTGGGTTTTGGTTCGTGATGTCTGCGTGTGCTCTGTACTGTATGCTTGCGGTTGTGTGTGCTGTGTGTGGCGCATCATATGTGTGTTGCATGTGTTTTCGTCACTTGTGTGTGGATTTGTATGTGTTGTGTCAGTTTTGTGTGCGTGATTGTGACTTGTGTGATCTGTTAGAGAGGTTGTGTGTGTGTCTGGCTGTTTGAGTTATGCACATGATGTGAGATGTGTTGACCGTGTGTGGTTGTGCTTGTTTAGTATGTCTCTTGGTGTGTGCAGTACGTAGTCTGTGCAATGATTTTCGTGTGCATTGTGAGCAGCTTTGCGCCTTGAAGGGAGTGGTGTGTGTGCTCTGACTATTGTGTAGCATGTTCCTGTGCTGTGTGTGTGTTCTGCGTTGTGCTCCTGTGTGAGGATGTATGTGTGTTGTCCCTGTGCGTGGTTGTGCGTGTAGCGTGTAGTGGGTGAAATGTGTGCTGTTTGTCTTCTCTGTTGGTTATGTGTGTTTGGCCTATGGCTTTGTGAGTGTTGTGTGCGTTTTGCGTGTGTGATTGTGATTTGTGTGTGGTTGTGTTTGAGTGGTTGAGTGTGTGTGGTTGTTATGTTTGTGATGTGAGATATGTTGTCCGTGGGTGGTTGTGCTTGTTTAGTGTGCCCCATTGTGTGTGCTGCATGTACTCTCGCAAATGTGATTTGTGTGTTTTATGAGAAACATGTGCTCTGTAGCGTCTGTTGTGTGCCCTGTGACAGTTGTGTTGTTACCTTTTGAGTTCTGTGTGTGTGTGTGTGCATCGTGTAGTGGTGCCCGCGTGTGGGGTGTCTGTGTGCGTTGTGTGTGGGGTGTGTAGTGTGTGCAGTGTGTGCTACGTGCGTTAATTGTTGGTTGTGTGTTTTGCGTGTGGTTTTGTATGTGTTGTGTGTGTTTTGCGTGTGTGATTGTGGTACGTGTTTGGCTGTGTTTGAGAGGTTGTGTGTGTGATTGGTTGTTATGGGTGTGAGGTGAGATGTGCTCTCTGTATGTGGTTTTGCTTGTGTGGTGTGCCTCGTTGAGTGTGGGGTGTGTACACGGTTAAATGTGGTTTGTGAGAATTGGGTGCCTTTATGTCCTCTGATGTTCGTGGTGTATGTTGTTTCAAATGTTGTGCTGTTTGCGTGTTGAGTTTGTGTGTGTTCTCCATATCTTTGTGTTTGTGGTTGTTTACTTGTGTTTGTTGTGGTTATTCCTCGAGTGTGTGTTGTGTGTGGCTTTATGTGTGGTATGTAGTGGTCGCGTCGGTCTGTGTGTTGTGCTGTCAATGCAGGGTGTCGTGTGTGCCATGAGTTGTGATGCTTAATTTGTGTGTGATGCTTCTGTGTGTTGCGTGACGTAGTGTTCTCTGATTTGTGTATGATTTTGCATGTGGTAATGTATTGATGTGATACTTTCAATGTGCGTGTCGTGTGTGCGATGTTTGTGTTGTGCATCTTCCTGTGATGTGTTTTGTGTTTGTTGGGTTTTGTGTGATGTGTGAAGTGCGCTGTTTGTCTTTTGTGTCCACGGTAGGGTGTGTTTTGTGGTGTTTGTTGTGTGATTCTGTGCGTATTCTGCGTTGTGTTACATTTTGCGTGCTGTGTTATTATGTGATTTTCTCTTTGAAGTCTGTGATCTGCTGGTTTAATGTGCGTGGCGGTGTTTATGTGGTTGTGTGTGTGTTTCCTGGGTGTTGTGTTCTTTCTGTGTTGTGACTTTTGTGCATGTGATGTGTGCAGTTTGGGTACTTTGTTGTTTGTAGTGTGTGTTCTGTGTCTATTTCTCTGTGGAGTGCTGGGTGGCTGGTGCGGTTGTGGGTGTTTCTGTGTTGGGTGTTGTGTGCTTGGAGTGCGTCCTTGTGTGTTGTACGTTTGGCGTCTTTTGTAGAGCGAGTTGTGTTCGTGATTGGGAATGTCATGTGGTCTGTGAATGGCTTTCCGTTTCATGTTAAATGTGGGATGTGACCGCACGTGCGTTGCGTGATGTGCACCGTATTGTGCTCTAAGTTGCATGCGTGTTGTGTGTGCTCTTATCTGTTTTGCGTACTATGTGCGTGGTGTCGTCTGTGTATTTTATGTGTTGTGTGGGATGTTGTGTGTTGTGTCGGATATGCTTCGTATATATGTTGTGCGCTTTGCACTGTGTGTTCTGTGAGGCTCTGTGTGCTGTATGTTTTCTGTGTGTTTTGCGTGAAGTGTGTAGTGTGTGAACTGTGTTTCATAAATTCGGTGTTGTTTCTGTGGTTGTGTAGTTTTTGCATGTCATTTGGCATGTGTTTTGTGTGGTGTGTGCTTTGCGTGTGTGAGTGTGATTTCTGCGTGGTTGTGTTTGAGAGGTTGTGTGGGTGTTTGCTTGTTATGTGTGTGATGTGAAATGTGTTGTCTGCGTGTAGTTGTGCTTGTTTAGTGTGCCTCATTGTGTGTGCTGTGTGTACTCTGTGAAATGTGGTTCGTGTGTGTTGTGAGCGATTCTGTGCCTGGATGTGTCTGGTGTGTGTCTTGTGACTTGTGCTGTTCCAGTTTGGCTCTTGTGCGTGTGCGTTTTGCACAGTGCAGCTCGGGCGTGCATATGAGTGTGGGGTGTCTGAGCATGATAGTGTGTGTGGCTTGTAGTGGGTGAAATGTGTGCTATGTGGGCTTCTGTGGGTTGTGCGTTTTGCATGTGGTTTTGTATGTGTACTGTGATTTGTGTTTGGCTGTGTTTGAGAGGCTGTTATGTTTGTTGGGTTGAGTTACGGGTGTGATGTGAGATGTGTTGTCTTTGTGCAGTTGTGCTTGTGTAGTGTGCAACATTGTGTGTGTTGTGCGTACTCACTAACTGTGGTTCTTGTGAATTGTGTGCTTTAACGTCCTGTGTTGTTTGCGGTGTGTGTTGTACTCTACGTTGTGCTGTGTGCGTGTTGAGAGGTTCTGTGTGTACTCTATGTATGCGTTTGTGGGTGTTTTGTTGTGTGTGTTGTGGTTGTTGCTTGAGTGTGTGCCGTGTGTGGCTCTATGTGTGGCATGTGGTGTTTGCGTTGTTCTGTGTGTGTTGCACTGTTAATGCAGGGCGTTGTGTTTTTTGTGAGATGTGATTTTAATTTCTGTGTGTGACGCTTGTGTGTGTTGTGTGATGTGCTGTTCTGTGATTTGTGTTTGTGTTGAGTGTATTGTTCTCTGTGTGCTGCATATTGCGCGGGTGTTGTGTGATCTGTGTTTTGCAAGTTGTGTGATATAGTAATTGTGTGTTACGACTGATATGCTTTGTGCATGTGTTGCGCGGTTGGCATTGCCCATTCTGTGAGGCTCTGTGGGCTGTATGCTTTATGTGTGATTGGAGTGATGTGTGTAGAGTGTGAAATGTGTGTTGCAAAAATTCGGTGTTCTTTTTGTTGTGGTGTGTGTGTTTTTTGCATGTGGCTTCGTATGTGTTGTATGTGTGGTGTGCGTTTTGCATGTGTGATTGTGATTCGTGTGTGGTTGTGTTTGACAGGTTGGGTGTGTGGTTGGCTGTTCGAGTAATGAGGGTAGTTTGTGATGTGCGTACTGTGTGTGGTCATGCTTGGTCAGTGAGCCTCACTATGTGTGTCGTGTTCTCTCTGAGAACCGTGCTTCAAGTGTATTGTGTGCAGTTACGTTCTCAGTGTGTGTGGGGTTTGATGTTCAGTGTGCTGTGCTGTCCGGGTGTTGAGAGACTTCTGCATTCAAGCACACTGGAGATAGCCTCTCATGCTTGTCCGTTTTCTCCACAGGTTCGTAAACCACTGGGGGTGGGGGTGGGATCTTGTTTCCTGAGGGCGATAGAAGAGGATGCAAAGAGCCGCCTCGTCCCTTTAATAGCAATGCTCTGAAGATGCCTTTGTAGTAAAGAGCCAGAAACTCCTGCAGGAGAGCCTTATGCCGGACTTTGCTGGGGAAACAATCCACCGTGCACTGAGGAGACCGTCCCTGAGAGAATACTAGGCTGCTTTCGCCGTGCATGCAATTTGCTCCTATGTGATATGGAAAACAGTAAACTTTGCAGCAGAAGGCGGTCTTCTCTGTACGCCCTCTATGTCAAGGATGTAAGTGGGCTTCGAATAGGCCTTAGCCCTAGCCACACGGGAAGTTGCAGAACAAGATGCTTCGAAATAACAGCAGTGGAGGCAAGTCAGCGTTGGATTCAGCTTACGTGGGTGAAAGAAAGCAGTGCAGGATGCCCCATTCAAGGAATCATTGAAGTCTTTGCAGTGGATGCTGAAACTGAGCTTGCAATGAGCTTTCCGTGTCTGTCCTGTGGTGTCTGCACCCAAAGCGCCTGAGTGAAGTCTGCTGTGTAGAACTCCCTTATGCTGAACAGCGGACACTCGCCTGTGTGGCCATTAACGTGAAGCCTGGCAGAGGAAGCACGGCTGTCAGAAATATGCCTGCATACAGTGACTTTAGCTTGGAAGTTTTGAACGTCGCATTTTTCTGCTACTACCGGGCTGCGTCAGAGAGGCCCAGGTTGGTCTGTGGGGTATGTAAGCCGGTCTCCCGTGCCACAGTCTGAGCTTTGAAAACTAAGTGCACATTGGCTTCAGTCCCCCAGCATCATGTCAGCAAGAGGTGCGCGCAAGCTTCTCCAAAGCCTGGTGGCGGATGGGCCCTAAGCCTCAGAGCTGCTGTCCTGCAGAGAAGGCTCTGAGGCCGTCTCAGTCCAAGTGATTTGCTGCTCAGACATGTCCGGACTGACAGCTAAGCACTGCTGTGTCAAGGCGAGCTTCTTATATATACTTGTACTCCCAGGCACAAGGATACTGTGAAGAGGTCTTCTGCCCAGCCTCAGGTGAGGAGGCAGAGCAAGTTGCTTTCCGCACAGCATTGAAGCAGGACGGACAGGCGTTCTGTTCAAAAGGTGAAAAGCAGGCAGCACCAGGAGCCTCTGTCAAGTAAGCTCCTCTTTATGCCTAGGGAAGCTTCATTCGAACCTGCAATGGAAATTGTTCTGGGCTAACTGAGCTCTAACTTCACGATCTAACACTCTCAGTGACTTTCTCCTAACTCACACAGAGTGGAATGGCCAAACGTAGGTGGGCATGGTGTCCTCTCTGAATGCACCTTACTTCCAAGAGATTCGTGTGCTGTGAATAGGACTTGCAACTAGGTTTAAGGGAAGATGCTGTTGGGGCTCCTTCAGCTGATCATCTTTTCATCAGAACAAAGCTCTTCTCCGGGCCAGACCTTTATCAGCCTGGACAAACCATGTGCAGCACGGCTCTCTCTTTGTGATCTGCAGGGAGAAAGAATCCTTTGCCATGTTTCTAAAGCGAAATGCTTAAGGGCAGTCCTTAGACCTCTGCATTCAAGCACACTGAAGAAAGCCTTTCGTGCTTGTCTGTTTTCTCCACAGGTTTGGAATCATCCGGGAGATCCTTGTTTCCTGGGGGTGCTACAAAGAGGACGCACAGAACCGGAGTGTCCTGGTGAGTAAAAGCATAGCCCTGAAGATGCCTTTGTCGTAAAGTGTCAGGAACTGCTGCAGGAGAGCCTTATGCCAGACTCTGCTGGAGAAACAGTCCACCGTGCACTGAGGAGACCTTCCCTGAGCGAATACGATGCTAGTTTCCCCTTACATGCAACTTGCTCCTATGTGATACAGAAAACTTAGTTAACATGGCAGTAGAAGGCTAAGCACCTGATCTCTTTTTGTGTTTTTTGGGTTTGTTGTGCGTGTGGTGTGCTCTATGTGATTTTGGTATTCGGCAGTGAGTGATTTGTGGTGTTTTCTTGTGATTCTGTGTGTATTCTCTGTTCTGGTCCGCTGTGTGTGCTGTGTTCTTGTGTGTTTTGCGTTGTGTTATCTATGGTCTGTGGGTCTCGCTTCTTTCCTGTGTGTTGTTGTGTGTTGTCCGTGTTGTGTCTATTTTATATGCCATATGTGTGGTATAGGTTCATCTGTTGACCGGTGTACACGTTTTGTGTTTGGTGTGTGGCTTCCAGTCTATTGTGTAGTGTGAAATGTGTCTGATCTTTCTTTGGTCTGTTGTGTTATGTACAGTGTTCTGGGTTGTGTGTGAGCGCTGTCTATATGCCTTCTGTGTGTCACGTACTGGGTAGATGTTGGCTGGTCTGTGTGATTTGAGTGTTGTGTGTGTGATGTTGATTTAGCCTTGTGTCGCACGTGTTGTGTGCATGTGTTTGTTCTGTGTGTGTTTGTGGGTTTTGGTTCGTGATGTCTGCGTGTGCTCTGTACTGTATGCTTGCGGTTGTGTGTGCTGTGTGTGGCGCATCATATGTGTGTTGCATGTGTTTTCGTCACTTGTGTGTGGATTTGTATGTGTTGTGTCAGTTTTGTGTGCGTGATTGTGACTTGTGTGATCTGTTAGAGAGGTTGTGTGTGTGTCTGGCTGTTTGAGTTATGCACATGATGTGAGATGTGTTGACCGTGTGTGGTTGTGCTTGTTTAGTATGTCTCTTGGTGTGTGCAGTACGTAGTCTGTGCAATGATTTTCGTGTGCATTGTGAGCAGCTTTGCGCCTTGAAGGGAGTGGTGTGTGTGTGCTCTGACTATTGTGTAGCATGTTCCTGTGCTGTGTGTGTGTTCTGCGTTGTGCTCCTGTGTGAGGATGTATGTGTGTTGTCCCTGTGCGTGGTTGTGCGTGTAGCGTGTAGTGGGTGAAATGTGTGCTGTTTGTCTTCTCTGTTGGTTATGTGTGTTTGGCCTATGGCTTTGTGAGTGTTGTGTGCGTTTTGCGTGTGTGATTGTGATTTGTGTGTGGTTGTGTTTGAGTGGTTGAGTGTGTGTGGTTGTTATGTTTGTGATGTGAGATATGTTGTCCGTGGGTGGTTGTGCTTGTTTAGTGTGCCCCATTGTGTGTGCTGCATGTACTCTCGCAAATGTGATTTGTGTGTTTTATGAGAAACATGTGCTCTGTAGCGTCTGTTGTGTGCCCTGTGACAGTTGTGTTGTTACCTTTTGAGTTCTGTGTGTGTGTGTGCATCGTGTAGTGGTGCCCGCGTGTGGGGTGTCTGTGTGCGTTGTGTGTGGGGTGTGTAGTGTGTGCAGTGTGTGCTACGTGCGTTAATTGTTGGTTGTGTGTTTTGCGTGTGGTTTTGTATGTGTTGTGTGTGTTTTGCGTGTGTGATTGTGGTACGTGTTTGGCTGTGTTTGAGAGGTTGTGTGTGTGATTGGTTGTTATGGGTGTGAGGTGAGATGTGCTATCTGTATGTGGTTTTGCTTGTGTGGTGTGCCTCGTTGAGTGTGGGGTGTGTACACGGTTAAATGTGGTTTGTGAGAATTGGGTGCCTTTATGTCCTCTGATGTTCGTGGTGTATGTTGTTTCAAATGTTGTGCTGTTTGCGTGTTGAGTTTGTGTGTGTTCTCCATATCTTTGTGTTTGTGGTTGTTTACTTGTGTTTGTTGTGGTTATTCCTCGAGTGTGTGTTGTGTGTGGCTTTATGTGTGGTATGTAGTGGTCGCGTCGGTCTGTGTGTTGTGCTGTCAATGCAGGGTGTCGTGTGTGCCATGAGTTGTGATGCTTAATTTGTGTGTGATGCTTCTGTGTGTTGCGTGACGTAGTGTTCTCTGATTTGTGTATGATTTTGCATGTGGTAATGTATTGATGTGATACTTTCAATGTGCGTGTCGTGTGTGCGATGTTTGTGTTGTGCATCTTCCTGTGATGTGTTTTGTGTTTGTTGGGTTTTGTGTGATGTGTGAAGTGCGCTGTTTGTCTTTTGTGTCCACGGTAGGGTGTGTTTTGTGGTGTTTGTTGTGTGATTCTGTGCGTATTCTGCGTTGTGTTACATTTTGCGTGCTGTGTTATTATGTGATTTTCTCTTTGAAGTCTGTGATCTGCTGGTTTAATGTGCGTGGCGGTGTTTATGTGGTTGTGTGTGTGTTTCCTGGGTGTTGTGTTCTTTCTGTGTTGTGACTTTTGTGCATGTGATGTGTGCAGTTTGGGTACTTTGTTGTTTGTAGTGTGTGTTCTGTGTCTATTTCTCTGTGGAGTGCTGGGTGGCTGGTGCGGTTGTGGGTGTTTCTGTGTTGGGTGTTGTGTGCTTGGAGTGCGTCCTTGTGTGTTGTACGTTTGGCGTCTTTTGTAGAGCGAGTTGTGTTCGTGATTGGGAATGTCATGTGGTCTGTGAATGGCTTTCCGTTTCATGTTAAATGTGGGATGTGACCGCACGTGCGTTGCGTGATGTGCACCGTATTGTGCTCTAAGTTGCATGCGTGTTGTGTGTGCTCTTATCTGTTTTGCGTACTATGTGCGTGGTGTCATCTGTGTATTTTATGTGTTGTGTGGGATGTTGTGTGTTGTGTCGGATATGCTTCGTATATATGTTGTGTGCTTTGCACTGTGTGTTCTGCGAGGCTCTGTGTGCTGTATGTTTTCTGTGTGTTTTGCGTGAAGTGTGTAGTGTGTGAACTGTGTTTCATAAATTCGGTGTTGTTTCTGTGGTTGTGTAGTTTTTGCATGTCATTTGGCATGTGTTTTGTGTGGTGTGTGCTTTGCGTCTGTGAGTGTGATTTCTGCGTGGTTGTGTTTGAGAGGTTGTGTGGGTGTTTGCTTGTTATGTGTGTGATGTGAAATGTGTTGTCTGCGTGTAGTTGTGCTTGTTTAGTGTGCCTCATTGTGTGTGCTGTGTGTACTCTGTGAAATGTGGTTCGTGTGTGTTGTGAGCGATTCTGTGCCTGGATGTGTCTGGTGTGTGTCTTGTGACTTGTGCTGTTCCAGTTTGGCTCTTGTGCGTGTGCGTTTTGCACAGTGCAGCTCGGGCGTGCATATGAGTGTGGGGTGTCTGAGCATGATAGTGTGTGTGGCTTGTAGTGGGTGAAATGTGTGCTATGTGGGCTTCTGTGGGTTGTGCGTTTTGCATGTGGTTTTGTATGTGTACTGTGATTTGTGTTTGGCTGTGTTTGAGAGGCTGTTATGTTTGTTGGGTTGAGTTACGGGTGTGATGTGAGATGTGTTGTCTTTGTGCAGTTGTGCTTGTGTAGTGTGCAACATTGTGTGTGTTGTGCGTACTCACTAACTGTGGTTCTTGTGAATTGTGTGCTTTAACGTCCTGTGTTGTTTGCGGTGTGTGTTGTACTCTACGTTGTGCTGTGTGCGTGTTGAGAGGTTCTGTGTGTACTCTATGTATGCGTTTGTGGGTGTTTTGTTGTGTGTGTTGTGGTTGTTGCTTGAGTGTGTGCCGTGTGTGGCTCTATGTGTGGCATGTGGTGTTTGCGTCGTTCTGTGTGTGTTGCACTGTTAATGCAGGGCGTTGTGTTTTTTGTGAGATGTGATTTTAATTTCTGTGTGTGACGCTTGTGTGTGTTGTGTGATGTGCTGTTCTGTGATTTGTGTTTGTGTTGAGTGTATTGTTCTCTGTGTGCTGCATATTGCGCGGGTGTTGTGTGATCTGTGTTTTGCAAGTTGTGTGATATAGTAATTGTGTGTTACGACTGATATGCTTTGTGCATGTGTTGCGCGGTTGGCATTGCCCATTCTGTGAGGCTCTGTGGGCTGTATGCTTTATGTGTGATTGGAGTGATGTGTGTAGAGTGTGAAATGTGTGTTGCAAAAATTCGGTGTTCTTTTTGTTGTGGTGTGTGTGTTTTTTGCATGTGGCTTCGTATGTGTTGTATGTGTGGTGTGCGTTTTGCATGTGTGATTGTGATTCGTGTGTGGTTGTGTTTGACAGGTTGGGTGTGTGGTTGGCTGTTCGAGTAATGAGGGTAGTTTGTGATGTGCGTACTGTGTGTGGTCATGCTTGGTCAGTGAGCCTCACTATGTGTGTCGTGTTCTCTCTGAGAACCGTGCTTCAAGTGTATTGTGTGCAGTTACGTTCTCAGTGTGTGTGGGGTTTGATGTTCAGTGTGCTGTGCTGTCCGGGTGTTGAGAGACTTCTGCATTCAAGCACACTGGAGATAGCCTCTCATGCTTGTCCGTTTTCTCCACAGGTTCGTAAACCACTGGGGGTGGGGGTGGGATCTTGTTTCCTGAGGGCGATAGAAGAGGATGCAAAGAGCCGCCTCGTCCCTTTAATAGCAATGCTCTGAAGATGCCTTTGTAGTAAAGAGCCAGAAACTCCTGCAGGAGAGCCTTATGCCGGACTTTGCTGGGGAAACAATCCACCGTGCACTGAGGAGACCGTCCCTGAGAGAATACTAGGCTGCTTTCGCCGTGCATGCAATTTGCTCCTATGTGATATGGAAAACAGTAAACTTTGCAGCAGAAGGCGGTCTTCTCTGTACGCCCTCTATGTCAAGGATGTAAGTGGGCTTCGAATAGGCCTTAGCCCTAGCCACACGGGAAGTTGCAGAACAAGATGCTTCGAAATAACAGCAGTGGAGGCAAGTCAGCGTTGGATTCAGCTTACGTGGGTGAAAGAAAGCAGTGCAGGATGCCCCATTCAAGGAATCATTGAAGTCTTTGCAGTGGATGCTGAAACTGAGCTTGCAATGAGCTTTCCGTGTCTGTCCTGTGGTGTCTGCACCCAAAGCGCCTGAGTGAAGTCTGCTGTGTAGAACTCCCTTATGCTGAACAGCGGACACTCGCCTGTGTGGCCATTAACGTGAAGCCTGGCAGAGGAAGCACGGCTGTCAGAAATATGCCTGCATACAGTGACTTTAGCTTGGAAGTTTTGAACGTCGCATTTTTCTGCTACTACCGGGCTGCGTCAGAGAGGCCCAGGTTGGTCTGTGGGGTATGTAAGCCGGTCTCCCGTGCCACAGTCTGAGCTTTGAAAACTAAGTGCACATTGGCTTCAGTTCCCCAGCATCATGTCAGCAAGAGGTGCGCGCAAGCTTCTCCAAAGCCTGGTGGCGGATGGGCCCTAAGCCTCAGAGCTGCTGTCCTGCAGAGAAGGCTCTGAGGCCGTCTCAGTCCAAGTGATTTGCTGCTCAGACATGTCCGGACTGACAGCTAAGCACTGCTGTGTCAAGGCGAGCTTCTTATATATACTTGTACTCCCAGGCACAAGGATACTGTGAAGAGGTCTTCTGCCCAGCCTCAGGTGAGGAGGCAGAGCAAGTTGCTTTCCGCACAGCATTGAAGCAGGACGGACAGGCGTTCTGTTCAAAAGGTGAAAAGCAGGCAGCACCAGGAGCCTCTGTCAAGTAAGCTCCTCTTTATGCCTAGGGAAGCTTCATTCGAACCTGCAATGGAAATTGTTCTGGGCTAACTGAGCTCTAACTTCACGATCTAACACTCTCAGTGACTTTCTCCTAACTCACACAGAGTGGAATGGCCAAACGTAGGTGGGCATGGTGTCCTCTCTGAATGCACCTTACTTCCAAGAGATTCGTGTGCTGTGAATAGGACTTGCAACTAGGTTTAAGGGAAGATGCTGTTGGGGCTCCTTCAGCTGATCATCTTTTCATCAGAACAAAGCTCTTCTCCGGGCCAGACCTTTATCAGCCTGGACAAACCATGTGCAGCACGGCTCTCTCTTTGTGATCTGCAGGGAGAAAGAATCCTTTGCCATGTTTCTAAAGCGAAATGCTTAAGGGCAGTCCTTAGACCTCTGCATTCAAGCACACTGAAGAAAGCCTTTCGTGCTTGTCTGTTTTCTCCACAGGTTTGGAATCATCCGGGAGATCCTTGTTTCCTGGGGGTGCTACAAAGAGGACGCACAGAACCGGAGTGTCCTGGTGAGTAAAAGCATAGCCCTGAAGATGCCTTTGTCGTAAAGTGTCAGGAACTGCTGCAGGAGAGCCTTATGCCAGACTCTGCTGGAGAAACAGTCCACCGTGCACTGAGGAGACCTTCCCTGAGCGAATACGATGCTAGTTTCCCCTTACATGCAACTTGCTCCTATGTGATACAGAAAACTTAGTTAACATGGCAGTAGAAGGCTAAGCACCTGATCTCTTTTTGTGTTTTTTGGGTTTGTTGTGCGTGTGGTGTGCTCTATGTGATTTTGGTATTCGGCAGTGAGTGATTTGTGGTGTTTTCTTGTGATTCTGTGTGTATTCTCTGTTCTGGTCCGCTGTGTGTGCTGTGTTCTTGTGTGTTTTGCGTTGTGTTATCTATGGTCTGTGGGTCTCGCTTCTTTCCTGTGTGTTGTTGTGTGTTGTCCGTGTTGTGTCTATTTTATATGCCATATGTGTGGTATAGGTTCATCTGTTGACCGTTGTACACGTTTTGTGTTTGGTGTGTGGCTTCCAGTCTATTGTGTAGTGTGAAATGTGTCTGATCTTTCTTTGGTCTGTTGTGTTATGTACAGTGTTCTGGGTTGTGTGTGAGCGCTGTCTATATGCCTTCTGTGTGTCACGTACTGGGTAGATGTTGGCTGGTCTGTGTGATTTGAGTGTTGTGTGTGATGTTGATTTAGCCTTGTGTCGCACGTGTTGTGTGCATGTGTTTGTTCTGTGTGTGTTTGTGGGTTTTGGTTCGTGATGTCTGCGTGTGCTCTGTACTGTATGCTTGCGGTTGTGTGTGCTGTGTGTGGCGCATCATATGTGTGTTGCATGTGTTTTCGTCACTTGTGTGTGGATTTGTATGTGTTGTGTCAGTTTTGTGTGCGTGATTGTGACTTGTGTGATCTGTTAGAGAGGTTGTGTGTGTGTCTGGCTGTTTGAGTTATGCACATGATGTGAGATGTGTTGACCGTGTGTGGTTGTGCTTGTTTAGTATGTCTCTTGGTGTGTGCAGTACGTAGTCTGTGCAATGATTTTCGTGTGCATTGTGAGCAGCTTTGCGCCTTGAAGGGAGTGGTGTGTGTGCTCTGACTATTGTGTAGCATGTTCCTGTGCTGTGTGTGTGTTCTGCGTTGTGCTCCTGTGTGAGGATGTATGTGTGTTGTCCCTGTGCGTGGTTGTGCGTGTAGCGTGTAGTGGGTGAAATGTGTGCTGTTTGTCTTCTCTGTTGGTTATGTGTGTTTGGCCTATGGCTTTGTGAGTGTTGTGTGCGTTTTGCGTGTGTGATTGTGATTTGTGTGTGGTTGTGTTTGAGTGGTTGAGTGTGTGTGGTTGTTATGTTTGTGATGTGAGATATGTTGTCCGTGGGTGGTTGTGCTTGTTTAGTGTGCCCCATTGTGTGTGCTGCATGTACTCTCGCAAATGTGATTTGTGTGTTTTATGAGAAACATGTGCTCTGTAGCGTCTGTTGTGTGCCCTGTGACAGTTGTGTTGTTACCTTTTGAGTTCTGTGTGTGTGTGTGTGCATCGTGTAGTGGTGCCCGCGTGTGGGGTGTCTGTGTGCGTTGTGTGTGGGGTGTGTAGTGTGTGCAGTGTGTGCTACGTGCGTTAATTGTTGGTTGTGTGTTTTGCGTGTGGTTTTGTATGTGTTGTGTGTGTTTTGCGTGTGTGATTGTGGTACGTGTTTGGCTGTGTTTGAGAGGTTGTGTGTGTGATTGGTTGTTATGGGTGTGAGGTGAGATGTGCTCTCTGTATGTGGTTTTGCTTGTGTGGTGTGCCTCGTTGAGTGTGGGGTGTGTACACGGTTAAATGTGGTTTGTGAGAATTGGGTGCCTTTATGTCCTCTGATGTTCGTGGTGTATGTTGTTTCAAATGTTGTGCTGTTTGCGTGTTGAGTTTGTGTGTGTTCTCCATATCTTTGTGTTTGTGGTTGTTTACTTGTGTTTGTTGTGGTTATTCCTCGAGTGTGTGTTGTGTGTGGCTTTATGTGTGGTATGTAGTGGTCGCGTCGGTCTGTGTGTTGTGCTGTCAATGCAGGGTGTCGTGTGTGCCATGAGTTGTGATGCTTAATTTGTGTGTGATGCTTCTGTGTGTTGCGTGACGTAGTGTTCTCTGATTTGTGTATGATTTTGCATGTGGTAATGTATTGATGTGATACTTTCAATGTGCGTGTCGTGTGTGCGATGTTTGTGTTGTGCATCTTCCTGTGATGTGTTTTGTGTTTGTTGGGTTTTGTGTGATGTGTGAAGTGCGCTGTTTGTCTTTTGTGTCCACGGTAGGGTGTGTTTTGTGGTGTTTGTTGTGTGATTCTGTGCGTATTCTGCGTTGTGTTACATTTTGCGTGCTGTGTTATTATGTGATTTTCTCTTTGAAGTCTGTGATCTGCTGGTTTAATGTGCGTGGCGGTGTTTATGTGGTTGTGTGTGTGTTTCCTGGGTGTTGTGTTCTTTCTGTGTTGTGACTTTTGTGCATGTGATGTGTGCAGTTTGGGTACTTTGTTGTTTGTAGTGTGTGTTCTGTGTCTATTTCTCTGTGGAGTGCTGGGTGGCTGGTGCGGTTGTGGGTGTTTCTGTGTTGGGTGTTGTGTGCTTGGAGTGCGTCCTTGTGTGTTGTACGTTTGGCGTCTTTTGTAGAGCGAGTTGTGTTCGTGATTGGGAATGTCATGTGGTCTGTGAATGGCTTTCCGTTTCATGTTAAATGTGGGATGTGACCGCACGTGCGTTGCGTGATGTGCACCGTATTGTGCTCTAAGTTGCATGCGTGTTGTGTGTGCTCTTATCTGTTTTGCGTACTATGTGCGTGGTGTCGTCTGTGTATTTTATGTGTTGTGTGGGATGTTGTGTGTTGTGTCGGATATGCTTCGTATATATGTTGTGCGCTTTGCACTGTGTGTTCTGTGAGGCTCTGTGTGCTGTATGTTTTCTGTGTGTTTTGCGTGAAGTGTGTAGTGTGTGAACTGTGTTTCATAAATTCGGTGTTGTTTCTGTGGTTGTGTAGTTTTTGCATGTCATTTGGCATGTGTTTTGTGTGGTGTGTGCTTTGCGTGTGTGAGTGTGATTTCTGCGTGGTTGTGTTTGAGAGGTTGTGTGGGTGTTTGCTTGTTATGTGTGTGATGTGAAATGTGTTGTCTGCGTGTAGTTGTGCTTGTTTAGTGTGCCTCATTGTGTGTGCTGTGTGTACTCTGTGAAATGTGGTTCGTGTGTGTTGTGAGCGATTCTGTGCCTGGATGTGTCTGGTGTGTGTCTTGTGACTTGTGCTGTTCCAGTTTGGCTCTTGTGCGTGTGCGTTTTGCACAGTGCAGCTCGGGCGTGCATATGAGTGTGGGGTGTCTGAGCATGATAGTGTGTGTGGCTTGTAGTGGGTGAAATGTGTGCTATGTGGGCTTCTGTGGGTTGTGCGTTTTGCATGTGGTTTTGTATGTGTACTGTGATTTGTGTTTGGCTGTGTTTGAGAGGCTGTTATGTTTGTTGGGTTGAGTTACGGGTGTGATGTGAGATGTGTTGTCTTTGTGCAGTTGTGCTTGTGTAGTGTGCAACATTGTGTGTGTTGTGCGTACTCACTAACTGTGGTTCTTGTGAATTGTGTGCTTTAACGTCCTGTGTTGTTTGCGGTGTGTGTTGTACTCTACGTTGTGCTGTGTGCGTGTTGAGAGGTTCTGTGTGTACTCTATGTATGCGTTTGTGGGTGTTTTGTTGTGTGTGTTGTGGTTGTTGCTTGAGTGTGTGCCGTGTGTGGCTCTATGTGTGGCATGTGGTGTTTGCGTTGTTCTGTGTGTGTTGCACTGTTAATGCAGGGCGTTGTGTTTTTTGTGAGATGTGATTTTAATTTCTGTGTGTGACGCTTGTGTGTGTTGTGTGATGTGCTGTTCTGTGATTTGTGTTTGTGTTGAGTGTATTGTTCTCTGTGTGCTGCATATTGCGCGGGTGTTGTGTGATCTGTGTTTTGCAAGTTGTGTGATATAGTAATTGTGTGTTACGACTGATATGCTTTGTGCATGTGTTGCGCGGTTGGCATTGCCCATTCTGTGAGGCTCTGTGGGCTGTATGCTTTATGTGTGATTGGAGTGATGTGTGTAGAGTGTGAAATGTGTGTTGCAAAAATTCGGTGTTCTTTTTGTTGTGGTGTGTGTGTTTTTTGCATGTGGCTTCGTATGTGTTGTATGTGTGGTGTGCGTTTTGCATGTGTGATTGTGATTCGTGTGTGGTTGTGTTTGACAGGTTGGGTGTGTGGTTGGCTGTTCGAGTAATGAGGGTAGTTTGTGATGTGCGTACTGTGTGTGGTCATGCTTGGTCAGTGAGCCTCACTATGTGTGTCGTGTTCTCTCTGAGAACCGTGCTTCAAGTGTATTGTGTGCAGTTACGTTCTCAGTGTGTGTGGGGTTTGATGTTCAGTGTGCTGTGCTGTCCGGGTGTTGAGAGACTTCTGCATTCAAGCACACTGGAGATAGCCTCTCATGCTTGTCCGTTTTCTCCACAGGTTCGTAAACCACTGGGGGTGGGGGTGGGATCTTGTTTCCTGAGGGCGATAGAAGAGGATGCAAAGAGCCGCCTCGTCCCTTTAATAGCAATGCTCTGAAGATGCCTTTGTAGTAAAGAGCCAGAAACTCCTGCAGGAGAGCCTTATGCCGGACTTTGCTGGGGAAACAATCCACCGTGCACTGAGGAGACCGTCCCTGAGAGAATACTAGGCTGCTTTCGCCGTGCATGCAATTTGCTCCTATGTGATATGGAAAACAGTAAACTTTGCAGCAGAAGGCGGTCTTCTCTGTACGCCCTCTATGTCAAGGATGTAAGTGGGCTTCGAATAGGCCTTAGCCCTAGCCACACGGGAAGTTGCAGAACAAGATGCTTCGAAATAACAGCAGTGGAGGCAAGTCAGCGTTGGATTCAGCTTACGTGGGTGAAAGAAAGCAGTGCAGGATGCCCCATTCAAGGAATCATTGAAGTCTTTGCAGTGGATGCTGAAACTGAGCTTGCAATGAGCTTTCCGTGTCTGTCCTGTGGTGTCTGCACCCAAAGCGCCTGAGTGAAGTCTGCTGTGTAGAACTCCCTTATGCTGAACAGCGGACACTCGCCTGTGTGGCCATTAACGTGAAGCCTGGCAGAGGAAGCACGGCTGTCAGAAATATGCCTGCATACAGTGACTTTAGCTTGGAAGTTTTGAACGTCGCATTTTTCTGCTACTACCGGGCTGCGTCAGAGAGGCCCAGGTTGGTCTGTGGGGTATGTAAGCCGGTCTCCCGTGCCACAGTCTGAGCTTTGAAAACTAAGTGCACATTGGCTTCAGTCCCCCAGCATCATGTCAGCAAGAGGTGCGCGCAAGCTTCTCCAAAGCCTGGTGGCGGATGGGCCCTAAGCCTCAGAGCTGCTGTCCTGCAGAGAAGGCTCTGAGGCCGTCTCAGTCCAAGTGATTTGCTGCTCAGACATGTCCGGACTGACAGCTAAGCACTGCTGTGTCAAGGCGAGCTTCTTATATATACTTGTACTCCCAGGCACAAGGATACTGTGAAGAGGTCTTCTGCCCAGCCTCAGGTGAGGAGGCAGAGCAAGTTGCTTTCCGCACAGCATTGAAGCAGGACGGACAGGCGTTCTGTTCAAAAGGTGAAAAGCAGGCAGCACCAGGAGCCTCTGTCAAGTAAGCTCCTCTTTATGCCTAGGGAAGCTTCATTCGAACCTGCAATGGAAATTGTTCTGGGCTAACTGAGCTCTAACTTCACGATCTAACACTCTCAGTGACTTTCTCCTAACTCACACAGAGTGGAATGGCCAAACGTAGGTGGGCATGGTGTCCTCTCTGAATGCACCTTACTTCCAAGAGATTCGTGTGCTGTGAATAGGACTTGCAACTAGGTTTAAGGGAAGATGCTGTTGGGGCTCCTTCAGCTGATCATCTTTTCATCAGAACAAAGCTCTTCTCCGGGCCAGACCTTTATCAGCCTGGACAAACCATGTGCAGCACGGCTCTCTCTTTGTGATCTGCAGGGAGAAAGAATCCTTTGCCATGTTTCTAAAGCGAAATGCTTAAGGGCAGTCCTTAGACCTCTGCATTCAAGCACACTGAAGAAAGCCTTTCGTGCTTGTCTGTTTTCTCCACAGGTTTGGAATCATCCGGGAGATCCTTGTTTCCTGGGGGTGCTACAAAGAGGACGCACAGAACCGGAGTGTCCTGGTGAGTAAAAGCATAGCCCTGAAGATGCCTTTGTCGTAAAGTGTCAGGAACTGCTGCAGGAGAGCCTTATGCCAGACTCTGCTGGAGAAACAGTCCACCGTGCACTGAGGAGACCTTCCCTGAGCGAATACGATGCTAGTTTCCCCTTACATGCAACTTGCTCCTATGTGATACAGAAAACTTAGTTAACATGGCAGTAGAAGGCTAAGCACCTGATCTCTTTTTGTGTTTTTTGGGTTTGTTGTGCGTGTGGTGTGCTCTATGTGATTTTGGTATTCGGCAGTGAGTGATTTGTGGTGTTTTCTTGTGATTCTGTGTGTATTCTCTGTTCTGGTCCGCTGTGTGTGCTGTGTTCTTGTGTGTTTTGCGTTGTGTTATCTATGGTCTGTGGGTCTCGCTTCTTTCCTGTGTGTTGTTGTGTGTTGTCCGTGTTGTGTCTATTTTATATGCCATATGTGTGGTATAGGTTCATCTGTTGACCGGTGTACACGTTTTGTGTTTGGTGTGTGGCTTCCAGTCTATTGTGTAGTGTGAAATGTGTCTGATCTTTCTTTGGTCTGTTGTGTTATGTACAGTGTTCTGGGTTGTGTGTGAGCGCTGTCTATATGCCTTCTGTGTGTCACGTACTGGGTAGATGTTGGCTGGTCTGTGTGATTTGAGTGTTGTGTGTGTGATGTTGATTTAGCCTTGTGTCGCACGTGTTGTGTGCATGTGTTTGTTCTGTGTGTGTTTGTGGGTTTTGGTTCGTGATGTCTGCGTGTGCTCTGTACTGTATGCTTGCGGTTGTGTGTGCTGTGTGTGGCGCATCATATGTGTGTTGCATGTGTTTTCGTCACTTGTGTGTGGATTTGTATGTGTTGTGTCAGTTTTGTGTGCGTGATTGTGACTTGTGTGATCTGTTAGAGAGGTTGTGTGTGTGTCTGGCTGTTTGAGTTATGCACATGATGTGAGATGTGTTGACCGTGTGTGGTTGTGCTTGTTTAGTATGTCTCTTGGTGTGTGCAGTACGTAGTCTGTGCAATGATTTTCGTGTGCATTGTGAGCAGCTTTGCGCCTTGAAGGGAGTGGTGTGTGTGTGCTCTGACTATTGTGTAGCATGTTCCTGTGCTGTGTGTGTGTTCTGCGTTGTGCTCCTGTGTGAGGATGTATGTGTGTTGTCCCTGTGCGTGGTTGTGCGTGTAGCGTGTAGTGGGTGAAATGTGTGCTGTTTGTCTTCTCTGTTGGTTATGTGTGTTTGGCCTATGGCTTTGTGAGTGTTGTGTGCGTTTTGCGTGTGTGATTGTGATTTGTGTGTGGTTGTGTTTGAGTGGTTGAGTGTGTGTGGTTGTTATGTTTGTGATGTGAGATATGTTGTCCGTGGGTGGTTGTGCTTGTTTAGTGTGCCCCATTGTGTGTGCTGCATGTACTCTCGCAAATGTGATTTGTGTGTTTTATGAGAAACATGTGCTCTGTAGCGTCTGTTGTGTGCCCTGTGACAGTTGTGTTGTTACCTTTTGAGTTCTGTGTGTGTGTGTGCATCGTGTAGTGGTGCCCGCGTGTGGGGTGTCTGTGTGCGTTGTGTGTGGGGTGTGTAGTGTGTGCAGTGTGTGCTACGTGCGTTAATTGTTGGTTGTGTGTTTTGCGTGTGGTTTTGTATGTGTTGTGTGTGTTTTGCGTGTGTGATTGTGGTACGTGTTTGGCTGTGTTTGAGAGGTTGTGTGTGTGATTGGTTGTTATGGGTGTGAGGTGAGATGTGCTATCTGTATGTGGTTTTGCTTGTGTGGTGTGCCTCGTTGAGTGTGGGGTGTGTACACGGTTAAATGTGGTTTGTGAGAATTGGGTGCCTTTATGTCCTCTGATGTTCGTGGTGTATGTTGTTTCAAATGTTGTGCTGTTTGCGTGTTGAGTTTGTGTGTGTTCTCCATATCTTTGTGTTTGTGGTTGTTTACTTGTGTTTGTTGTGGTTATTCCTCGAGTGTGTGTTGTGTGTGGCTTTATGTGTGGTATGTAGTGGTCGCGTCGGTCTGTGTGTTGTGCTGTCAATGCAGGGTGTCGTGTGTGCCATGAGTTGTGATGCTTAATTTGTGTGTGATGCTTCTGTGTGTTGCGTGACGTAGTGTTCTCTGATTTGTGTATGATTTTGCATGTGGTAATGTATTGATGTGATACTTTCAATGTGCGTGTCGTGTGTGCGATGTTTGTGTTGTGCATCTTCCTGTGATGTGTTTTGTGTTTGTTGGGTTTTGTGTGATGTGTGAAGTGCGCTGTTTGTCTTTTGTGTCCACGGTAGGGTGTGTTTTGTGGTGTTTGTTGTGTGATTCTGTGCGTATTCTGCGTTGTGTTACATTTTGCGTGCTGTGTTATTATGTGATTTTCTCTTTGAAGTCTGTGATCTGCTGGTTTAATGTGCGTGGCGGTGTTTATGTGGTTGTGTGTGTGTTTCCTGGGTGTTGTGTTCTTTCTGTGTTGTGACTTTTGTGCATGTGATGTGTGCAGTTTGGGTACTTTGTTGTTTGTAGTGTGTGTTCTGTGTCTATTTCTCTGTGGAGTGCTGGGTGGCTGGTGCGGTTGTGGGTGTTTCTGTGTTGGGTGTTGTGTGCTTGGAGTGCGTCCTTGTGTGTTGTACGTTTGGCGTCTTTTGTAGAGCGAGTTGTGTTCGTGATTGGGAATGTCATGTGGTCTGTGAATGGCTTTCCGTTTCATGTTAAATGTGGGATGTGACCGCACGTGCGTTGCGTGATGTGCACCGTATTGTGCTCTAAGTTGCATGCGTGTTGTGTGTGCTCTTATCTGTTTTGCGTACTATGTGCGTGGTGTCATCTGTGTATTTTATGTGTTGTGTGGGATGTTGTGTGTTGTGTCGGATATGCTTCGTATATATGTTGTGTGCTTTGCACTGTGTGTTCTGTGAGGCTCTGTGTGCTGTATGTTTTCTGTGTGTTTTGCGTGAAGTGTGTAGTGTGTGAACTGTGTTTCATAAATTCGGTGTTGTTTCTGTGGTTGTGTAGTTTTTGCATGTCATTTGGCATGTGTTTTGTGTGGTGTGTGCTTTGCGTCTGTGAGTGTGATTTCTGCGTGGTTGTGTTTGAGAGGTTGTGTGGGTGTTTGCTTGTTATGTGTGTGATGTGAAATGTGTTGTCTGCGTGTAGTTGTGCTTGTTTAGTGTGCCTCATTGTGTGTGCTGTGTGTACTCTGTGAAATGTGGTTCGTGTGTGTTGTGAGCGATTCTGTGCCTGGATGTGTCTGGTGTGTGTCTTGTGACTTGTGCTGTTCCAGTTTGGCTCTTGTGCGTGTGCGTTTTGCACAGTGCAGCTCGGGCGTGCATATGAGTGTGGGGTGTCTGAGCATGATAGTGTGTGTGGCTTGTAGTGGGTGAAATGTGTGCTATGTGGGCTTCTGTGGGTTGTGCGTTTTGCATGTGGTTTTGTATGTGTACTGTGATTTGTGTTTGGCTGTGTTTGAGAGGCTGTTATGTTTGTTGGGTTGAGTTACGGGTGTGATGTGAGATGTGTTGTCTTTGTGCAGTTGTGCTTGTGTAGTGTGCAACATTGTGTGTGTTGTGCGTACTCACTAACTGTGGTTCTTGTGAATTGTGTGCTTTAACGTCCTGTGTTGTTTGCGGTGTGTGTTGTACTCTACGTTGTGCTGTGTGCGTGTTGAGAGGTTCTGTGTGTACTCTATGTATGCGTTTGTGGGTGTTTTGTTGTGTGTGTTGTGGTTGTTGCTTGAGTGTGTGCCGTGTGTGGCTCTATGTGTGGCATGTGGTGTTTGCGTCGTTCTGTGTGTGTTGCACTGTTAATGCAGGGCGTTGTGTTTTTTGTGAGATGTGATTTTAATTTCTGTGTGTGACGCTTGTGTGTGTTGTGTGATGTGCTGTTCTGTGATTTGTGTTTGTGTTGAGTGTATTGTTCTCTGTGTGCTGCATATTGCGCGGGTGTTGTGTGATCTGTGTTTTGCAAGTTGTGTGATATAGTAATTGTGTGTTACGACTGATATGCTTTGTGCATGTGTTGCGCGGTTGGCATTGCCCATTCTGTGAGGCTCTGTGGGCTGTATGCTTTATGTGTGATTGGAGTGATGTGTGTAGAGTGTGAAATGTGTGTTGCAAAAATTCGGTGTTCTTTTTGTTGTGGTGTGTGTGTTTTTTGCATGTGGCTTCGTATGTGTTGTATGTGTGGTGTGCGTTTTGCATGTGTGATTGTGATTCGTGTGTGGTTGTGTTTGACAGGTTGGGTGTGTGGTTGGCTGTTCGAGTAATGAGGGTAGTTTGTGATGTGCGTACTGTGTGTGGTCATGCTTGGTCAGTGAGCCTCACTATGTGTGTCGTGTTCTCTCTGAGAACCGTGCTTCAAGTGTATTGTGTGCAGTTACGTTCTCAGTGTGTGTGGGGTTTGATGTTCAGTGTGCTGTGCTGTCCGGGTGTTGAGAGACTTCTGCATTCAAGCACACTGGAGATAGCCTCTCATGCTTGTCCGTTTTCTCCACAGGTTCGTAAACCACTGGGGGTGGGGGTGGGATCTTGTTTCCTGAGGGCGATAGAAGAGGATGCAAAGAGCCGCCTCGTCCCTTTAATAGCAATGCTCTGAAGATGCCTTTGTAGTAAAGAGCCAGAAACTCCTGCAGGAGAGCCTTATGCCGGACTTTGCTGGGGAAACAATCCACCGTGCACTGAGGAGACCGTCCCTGAGAGAATACTAGGCTGCTTTCGCCGTGCATGCAATTTGCTCCTATGTGATATGGAAAACAGTAAACTTTGCAGCAGAAGGCGGTCTTCTCTGTACGCCCTCTATGTCAAGGATGTAAGTGGGCTTCGAATAGGCCTTAGCCCTAGCCACACGGGAAGTTGCAGAACAAGATGCTTCGAAATAACAGCAGTGGAGGCAAGTCAGCGTTGGATTCAGCTTACGTGGGTGAAAGAAAGCAGTGCAGGATGCCCCATTCAAGGAATCATTGAAGTCTTTGCAGTGGATGCTGAAACTGAGCTTGCAATGAGCTTTCCGTGTCTGTCCTGTGGTGTCTGCACCCAAAGCGCCTGAGTGAAGTCTGCTGTGTAGAACTCCCTTATGCTGAACAGCGGACACTCGCCTGTGTGGCCATTAACGTGAAGCCTGGCAGAGGAAGCACGGCTGTCAGAAATATGCCTGCATACAGTGACTTTAGCTTGGAAGTTTTGAACGTCGCATTTTTCTGCTACTACCGGGCTGCGTCAGAGAGGCCCAGGTTGGTCTGTGGGGTATGTAAGCCGGTCTCCCGTGCCACAGTCTGAGCTTTGAAAACTAAGTGCACATTGGCTTCAGTTCCCCAGCATCATGTCAGCAAGAGGTGCGCGCAAGCTTCTCCAAAGCCTGGTGGCGGATGGGCCCTAAGCCTCAGAGCTGCTGTCCTGCAGAGAAGGCTCTGAGGCCGTCTCAGTCCAAGTGATTTGCTGCTCAGACATGTCCGGACTGACAGCTAAGCACTGCTGTGTCAAGGCGAGCTTCTTATATATACTTGTACTCCCAGGCACAAGGATACTGTGAAGAGGTCTTCTGCCCAGCCTCAGGTGAGGAGGCAGAGCAAGTTGCTTTCCGCACAGCATTGAAGCAGGACGGACAGGCGTTCTGTTCAAAAGGTGAAAAGCAGGCAGCACCAGGAGCCTCTGTCAAGTAAGCTCCTCTTTATGCCTAGGGAAGCTTCATTCGAACCTGCAATGGAAATTGTTCTGGGCTAACTGAGCTCTAACTTCACGATCTAACACTCTCAGTGACTTTCTCCTAACTCACACAGAGTGGAATGGCCAAACGTAGGTGGGCATGGTGTCCTCTCTGAATGCACCTTACTTCCAAGAGATTCGTGTGCTGTGAATAGGACTTGCAACTAGGTTTAAGGGAAGATGCTGTTGGGGCTCCTTCAGCTGATCATCTTTTCATCAGAACAAAGCTCTTCTCCGGGCCAGACCTTTATCAGCCTGGACAAACCATGTGCAGCACGGCTCTCTCTTTGTGATCTGCAGGGAGAAAGAATCCTTTGCCATGTTTCTAAAGCGAAATGCTTAAGGGCAGTCCTTAGACCTCTGCATTCAAGCACACTGAAGAAAGCCTTTCGTGCTTGTCTGTTTTCTCCACAGGTTTGGAATCATCCGGGAGATCCTTGTTTCCTGGGGGTGCTACAAAGAGGACGCACAGAACCGGAGTGTCCTGGTGAGTAAAAGCATAGCCCTGAAGATGCCTTTGTCGTAAAGTGTCAGGAACTGCTGCAGGAGAGCCTTATGCCAGACTCTGCTGGAGAAACAGTCCACCGTGCACTGAGGAGACCTTCCCTGAGCGAATACGATGCTAGTTTCCCCTTACATGCAACTTGCTCCTATGTGATACAGAAAACTTAGTTAACATGGCAGTAGAAGGCTAAGCACCTGATCTCTTTTTGTGTTTTTTGGGTTTGTTGTGCGTGTGGTGTGCTCTATGTGATTTTGGTATTCGGCAGTGAGTGATTTGTGGTGTTTTCTTGTGATTCTGTGTGTATTCTCTGTTCTGGTCCGCTGTGTGTGCTGTGTTCTTGTGTGTTTTGCGTTGTGTTATCTATGGTCTGTGGGTCTCGCTTCTTTCCTGTGTGTTGTTGTGTGTTGTCCGTGTTGTGTCTATTTTATATGCCATATGTGTGGTATAGGTTCATCTGTTGACCGTTGTACACGTTTTGTGTTTGGTGTGTGGCTTCCAGTCTATTGTGTAGTGTGAAATGTGTCTGATCTTTCTTTGGTCTGTTGTGTTATGTACAGTGTTCTGGGTTGTGTGTGAGCGCTGTCTATATGCCTTCTGTGTGTCACGTACTGGGTAGATGTTGGCTGGTCTGTGTGATTTGAGTGTTGTGTGTGATGTTGATTTAGCCTTGTGTCGCACGTGTTGTGTGCATGTGTTTGTTCTGTGTGTGTTTGTGGGTTTTGGTTCGTGATGTCTGCGTGTGCTCTGTACTGTATGCTTGCGGTTGTGTGTGCTGTGTGTGGCGCATCATATGTGTGTTGCATGTGTTTTCGTCACTTGTGTGTGGATTTGTATGTGTTGTGTCAGTTTTGTGTGCGTGATTGTGACTTGTGTGATCTGTTAGAGAGGTTGTGTGTGTGTCTGGCTGTTTGAGTTATGCACATGATGTGAGATGTGTTGACCGTGTGTGGTTGTGCTTGTTTAGTATGTCTCTTGGTGTGTGCAGTACGTAGTCTGTGCAATGATTTTCGTGTGCATTGTGAGCAGCTTTGCGCCTTGAAGGGAGTGGTGTGTGTGCTCTGACTATTGTGTAGCATGTTCCTGTGCTGTGTGTGTGTTCTGCGTTGTGCTCCTGTGTGAGGATGTATGTGTGTTGTCCCTGTGCGTGGTTGTGCGTGTAGCGTGTAGTGGGTGAAATGTGTGCTGTTTGTCTTCTCTGTTGGTTATGTGTGTTTGGCCTATGGCTTTGTGAGTGTTGTGTGCGTTTTGCGTGTGTGATTGTGATTTGTGTGTGGTTGTGTTTGAGTGGTTGAGTGTGTGTGGTTGTTATGTTTGTGATGTGAGATATGTTGTCCGTGGGTGGTTGTGCTTGTTTAGTGTGCCCCATTGTGTGTGCTGCATGTACTCTCGCAAATGTGATTTGTGTGTTTTATGAGAAACATGTGCTCTGTAGCGTCTGTTGTGTGCCCTGTGACAGTTGTGTTGTTACCTTTTGAGTTCTGTGTGTGTGTGTGTGCATCGTGTAGTGGTGCCCGCGTGTGGGGTGTCTGTGTGCGTTGTGTGTGGGGTGTGTAGTGTGTGCAGTGTGTGCTACGTGCGTTAATTGTTGGTTGTGTGTTTTGCGTGTGGTTTTGTATGTGTTGTGTGTGTTTTGCGTGTGTGATTGTGGTACGTGTTTGGCTGTGTTTGAGAGGTTGTGTGTGTGATTGGTTGTTATGGGTGTGAGGTGAGATGTGCTCTCTGTATGTGGTTTTGCTTGTGTGGTGTGCCTCGTTGAGTGTGGGGTGTGTACACGGTTAAATGTGGTTTGTGAGAATTGGGTGCCTTTATGTCCTCTGATGTTCGTGGTGTATGTTGTTTCAAATGTTGTGCTGTTTGCGTGTTGAGTTTGTGTGTGTTCTCCATATCTTTGTGTTTGTGGTTGTTTACTTGTGTTTGTTGTGGTTATTCCTCGAGTGTGTGTTGTGTGTGGCTTTATGTGTGGTATGTAGTGGTCGCGTCGGTCTGTGTGTTGTGCTGTCAATGCAGGGTGTCGTGTGTGCCATGAGTTGTGATGCTTAATTTGTGTGTGATGCTTCTGTGTGTTGCGTGACGTAGTGTTCTCTGATTTGTGTATGATTTTGCATGTGGTAATGTATTGATGTGATACTTTCAATGTGCGTGTCGTGTGTGCGATGTTTGTGTTGTGCATCTTCCTGTGATGTGTTTTGTGTTTGTTGGGTTTTGTGTGATGTGTGAAGTGCGCTGTTTGTCTTTTGTGTCCACGGTAGGGTGTGTTTTGTGGTGTTTGTTGTGTGATTCTGTGCGTATTCTGCGTTGTGTTACATTTTGCGTGCTGTGTTATTATGTGATTTTCTCTTTGAAGTCTGTGATCTGCTGGTTTAATGTGCGTGGCGGTGTTTATGTGGTTGTGTGTGTGTTTCCTGGGTGTTGTGTTCTTTCTGTGTTGTGACTTTTGTGCATGTGATGTGTGCAGTTTGGGTACTTTGTTGTTTGTAGTGTGTGTTCTGTGTCTATTTCTCTGTGGAGTGCTGGGTGGCTGGTGCGGTTGTGGGTGTTTCTGTGTTGGGTGTTGTGTGCTTGGAGTGCGTCCTTGTGTGTTGTACGTTTGGCGTCTTTTGTAGAGCGAGTTGTGTTCGTGATTGGGAATGTCATGTGGTCTGTGAATGGCTTTCCGTTTCATGTTAAATGTGGGATGTGACCGCACGTGCGTTGCGTGATGTGCACCGTATTGTGCTCTAAGTTGCATGCGTGTTGTGTGTGCTCTTATCTGTTTTGCGTACTATGTGCGTGGTGTCGTCTGTGTATTTTATGTGTTGTGTGGGATGTTGTGTGTTGTGTCGGATATGCTTCGTATATATGTTGTGCGCTTTGCACTGTGTGTTCTGTGAGGCTCTGTGTGCTGTATGTTTTCTGTGTGTTTTGCGTGAAGTGTGTAGTGTGTGAACTGTGTTTCATAAATTCGGTGTTGTTTCTGTGGTTGTGTAGTTTTTGCATGTCATTTGGCATGTGTTTTGTGTGGTGTGTGCTTTGCGTGTGTGAGTGTGATTTCTGCGTGGTTGTGTTTGAGAGGTTGTGTGGGTGTTTGCTTGTTATGTGTGTGATGTGAAATGTGTTGTCTGCGTGTAGTTGTGCTTGTTTAGTGTGCCTCATTGTGTGTGCTGTGTGTACTCTGTGAAATGTGGTTCGTGTGTGTTGTGAGCGATTCTGTGCCTGGATGTGTCTGGTGTGTGTCTTGTGACTTGTGCTGTTCCAGTTTGGCTCTTGTGCGTGTGCGTTTTGCACAGTGCAGCTCGGGCGTGCATATGAGTGTGGGGTGTCTGAGCATGATAGTGTGTGTGGCTTGTAGTGGGTGAAATGTGTGCTATGTGGGCTTCTGTGGGTTGTGCGTTTTGCATGTGGTTTTGTATGTGTACTGTGATTTGTGTTTGGCTGTGTTTGAGAGGCTGTTATGTTTGTTGGGTTGAGTTACGGGTGTGATGTGAGATGTGTTGTCTTTGTGCAGTTGTGCTTGTGTAGTGTGCAACATTGTGTGTGTTGTGCGTACTCACTAACTGTGGTTCTTGTGAATTGTGTGCTTTAACGTCCTGTGTTGTTTGCGGTGTGTGTTGTACTCTACGTTGTGCTGTGTGCGTGTTGAGAGGTTCTGTGTGTACTCTATGTATGCGTTTGTGGGTGTTTTGTTGTGTGTGTTGTGGTTGTTGCTTGAGTGTGTGCCGTGTGTGGCTCTATGTGTGGCATGTGGTGTTTGCGTTGTTCTGTGTGTGTTGCACTGTTAATGCAGGGCGTTGTGTTTTTTGTGAGATGTGATTTTAATTTCTGTGTGTGACGCTTGTGTGTGTTGTGTGATGTGCTGTTCTGTGATTTGTGTTTGTGTTGAGTGTATTGTTCTCTGTGTGCTGCATATTGCGCGGGTGTTGTGTGATCTGTGTTTTGCAAGTTGTGTGATATAGTAATTGTGTGTTACGACTGATATGCTTTGTGCATGTGTTGCGCGGTTGGCATTGCCCATTCTGTGAGGCTCTGTGGGCTGTATGCTTTATGTGTGATTGGAGTGATGTGTGTAGAGTGTGAAATGTGTGTTGCAAAAATTCGGTGTTCTTTTTGTTGTGGTGTGTGTGTTTTTTGCATGTGGCTTCGTATGTGTTGTATGTGTGGTGTGCGTTTTGCATGTGTGATTGTGATTCGTGTGTGGTTGTGTTTGACAGGTTGGGTGTGTGGTTGGCTGTTCGAGTAATGAGGGTAGTTTGTGATGTGCGTACTGTGTGTGGTCATGCTTGGTCAGTGAGCCTCACTATGTGTGTCGTGTTCTCTCTGAGAACCGTGCTTCAAGTGTATTGTGTGCAGTTACGTTCTCAGTGTGTGTGGGGTTTGATGTTCAGTGTGCTGTGCTGTCCGGGTGTTGAGAGACTTCTGCATTCAAGCACACTGGAGATAGCCTCTCATGCTTGTCCGTTTTCTCCACAGGTTCGTAAACCACTGGGGGTGGGGGTGGGATCTTGTTTCCTGAGGGCGATAGAAGAGGATGCAAAGAGCCGCCTCGTCCCTTTAATAGCAATGCTCTGAAGATGCCTTTGTAGTAAAGAGCCAGAAACTCCTGCAGGAGAGCCTTATGCCGGACTTTGCTGGGGAAACAATCCACCGTGCACTGAGGAGACCGTCCCTGAGAGAATACTAGGCTGCTTTCGCCGTGCATGCAATTTGCTCCTATGTGATATGGAAAACAGTAAACTTTGCAGCAGAAGGCGGTCTTCTCTGTACGCCCTCTATGTCAAGGATGTAAGTGGGCTTCGAATAGGCCTTAGCCCTAGCCACACGGGAAGTTGCAGAACAAGATGCTTCGAAATAACAGCAGTGGAGGCAAGTCAGCGTTGGATTCAGCTTACGTGGGTGAAAGAAAGCAGTGCAGGATGCCCCATTCAAGGAATCATTGAAGTCTTTGCAGTGGATGCTGAAACTGAGCTTGCAATGAGCTTTCCGTGTCTGTCCTGTGGTGTCTGCACCCAAAGCGCCTGAGTGAAGTCTGCTGTGTAGAACTCCCTTATGCTGAACAGCGGACACTCGCCTGTGTGGCCATTAACGTGAAGCCTGGCAGAGGAAGCACGGCTGTCAGAAATATGCCTGCATACAGTGACTTTAGCTTGGAAGTTTTGAACGTCGCATTTTTCTGCTACTACCGGGCTGCGTCAGAGAGGCCCAGGTTGGTCTGTGGGGTATGTAAGCCGGTCTCCCGTGCCACAGTCTGAGCTTTGAAAACTAAGTGCACATTGGCTTCAGTCCCCCAGCATCATGTCAGCAAGAGGTGCGCGCAAGCTTCTCCAAAGCCTGGTGGCGGATGGGCCCTAAGCCTCAGAGCTGCTGTCCTGCAGAGAAGGCTCTGAGGCCGTCTCAGTCCAAGTGATTTGCTGCTCAGACATGTCCGGACTGACAGCTAAGCACTGCTGTGTCAAGGCGAGCTTCTTATATATACTTGTACTCCCAGGCACAAGGATACTGTGAAGAGGTCTTCTGCCCAGCCTCAGGTGAGGAGGCAGAGCAAGTTGCTTTCCGCACAGCATTGAAGCAGGACGGACAGGCGTTCTGTTCAAAAGGTGAAAAGCAGGCAGCACCAGGAGCCTCTGTCAAGTAAGCTCCTCTTTATGCCTAGGGAAGCTTCATTCGAACCTGCAATGGAAATTGTTCTGGGCTAACTGAGCTCTAACTTCACGATCTAACACTCTCAGTGACTTTCTCCTAACTCACACAGAGTGGAATGGCCAAACGTAGGTGGGCATGGTGTCCTCTCTGAATGCACCTTACTTCCAAGAGATTCGTGTGCTGTGAATAGGACTTGCAACTAGGTTTAAGGGAAGATGCTGTTGGGGCTCCTTCAGCTGATCATCTTTTCATCAGAACAAAGCTCTTCTCCGGGCCAGACCTTTATCAGCCTGGACAAACCATGTGCAGCACGGCTCTCTCTTTGTGATCTGCAGGGAGAAAGAATCCTTTGCCATGTTTCTAAAGCGAAATGCTTAAGGGCAGTCCTTAGACCTCTGCATTCAAGCACACTGAAGAAAGCCTTTCGTGCTTGTCTGTTTTCTCCACAGGTTTGGAATCATCCGGGAGATCCTTGTTTCCTGGGGGTGCTACAAAGAGGACGCACAGAACCGGAGTGTCCTGGTGAGTAAAAGCATAGCCCTGAAGATGCCTTTGTCGTAAAGTGTCAGGAACTGCTGCAGGAGAGCCTTATGCCAGACTCTGCTGGAGAAACAGTCCACCGTGCACTGAGGAGACCTTCCCTGAGCGAATACGATGCTAGTTTCCCCTTACATGCAACTTGCTCCTATGTGATACAGAAAACTTAGTTAACATGGCAGTAGAAGGCTAAGCACCTGATCTCTTTTTGTGTTTTTTGGGTTTGTTGTGCGTGTGGTGTGCTCTATGTGATTTTGGTATTCGGCAGTGAGTGATTTGTGGTGTTTTCTTGTGATTCTGTGTGTATTCTCTGTTCTGGTCCGCTGTGTGTGCTGTGTTCTTGTGTGTTTTGCGTTGTGTTATCTATGGTCTGTGGGTCTCGCTTCTTTCCTGTGTGTTGTTGTGTGTTGTCCGTGTTGTGTCTATTTTATATGCCATATGTGTGGTATAGGTTCATCTGTTGACCGGTGTACACGTTTTGTGTTTGGTGTGTGGCTTCCAGTCTATTGTGTAGTGTGAAATGTGTCTGATCTTTCTTTGGTCTGTTGTGTTATGTACAGTGTTCTGGGTTGTGTGTGAGCGCTGTCTATATGCCTTCTGTGTGTCACGTACTGGGTAGATGTTGGCTGGTCTGTGTGATTTGAGTGTTGTGTGTGTGATGTTGATTTAGCCTTGTGTCGCACGTGTTGTGTGCATGTGTTTGTTCTGTGTGTGTTTGTGGGTTTTGGTTCGTGATGTCTGCGTGTGCTCTGTACTGTATGCTTGCGGTTGTGTGTGCTGTGTGTGGCGCATCATATGTGTGTTGCATGTGTTTTCGTCACTTGTGTGTGGATTTGTATGTGTTGTGTCAGTTTTGTGTGCGTGATTGTGACTTGTGTGATCTGTTAGAGAGGTTGTGTGTGTGTCTGGCTGTTTGAGTTATGCACATGATGTGAGATGTGTTGACCGTGTGTGGTTGTGCTTGTTTAGTATGTCTCTTGGTGTGTGCAGTACGTAGTCTGTGCAATGATTTTCGTGTGCATTGTGAGCAGCTTTGCGCCTTGAAGGGAGTGGTGTGTGTGTGCTCTGACTATTGTGTAGCATGTTCCTGTGCTGTGTGTGTGTTCTGCGTTGTGCTCCTGTGTGAGGATGTATGTGTGTTGTCCCTGTGCGTGGTTGTGCGTGTAGCGTGTAGTGGGTGAAATGTGTGCTGTTTGTCTTCTCTGTTGGTTATGTGTGTTTGGCCTATGGCTTTGTGAGTGTTGTGTGCGTTTTGCGTGTGTGATTGTGATTTGTGTGTGGTTGTGTTTGAGTGGTTGAGTGTGTGTGGTTGTTATGTTTGTGATGTGAGATATGTTGTCCGTGGGTGGTTGTGCTTGTTTAGTGTGCCCCATTGTGTGTGCTGCATGTACTCTCGCAAATGTGATTTGTGTGTTTTATGAGAAACATGTGCTCTGTAGCGTCTGTTGTGTGCCCTGTGACAGTTGTGTTGTTACCTTTTGAGTTCTGTGTGTGTGTGTGCATCGTGTAGTGGTGCCCGCGTGTGGGGTGTCTGTGTGCGTTGTGTGTGGGGTGTGTAGTGTGTGCAGTGTGTGCTACGTGCGTTAATTGTTGGTTGTGTGTTTTGCGTGTGGTTTTGTATGTGTTGTGTGTGTTTTGCGTGTGTGATTGTGGTACGTGTTTGGCTGTGTTTGAGAGGTTGTGTGTGTGATTGGTTGTTATGGGTGTGAGGTGAGATGTGCTATCTGTATGTGGTTTTGCTTGTGTGGTGTGCCTCGTTGAGTGTGGGGTGTGTACACGGTTAAATGTGGTTTGTGAGAATTGGGTGCCTTTATGTCCTCTGATGTTCGTGGTGTATGTTGTTTCAAATGTTGTGCTGTTTGCGTGTTGAGTTTGTGTGTGTTCTCCATATCTTTGTGTTTGTGGTTGTTTACTTGTGTTTGTTGTGGTTATTCCTCGAGTGTGTGTTGTGTGTGGCTTTATGTGTGGTATGTAGTGGTCGCGTCGGTCTGTGTGTTGTGCTGTCAATGCAGGGTGTCGTGTGTGCCATGAGTTGTGATGCTTAATTTGTGTGTGATGCTTCTGTGTGTTGCGTGACGTAGTGTTCTCTGATTTGTGTATGATTTTGCATGTGGTAATGTATTGATGTGATACTTTCAATGTGCGTGTCGTGTGTGCGATGTTTGTGTTGTGCATCTTCCTGTGATGTGTTTTGTGTTTGTTGGGTTTTGTGTGATGTGTGAAGTGCGCTGTTTGTCTTTTGTGTCCACGGTAGGGTGTGTTTTGTGGTGTTTGTTGTGTGATTCTGTGCGTATTCTGCGTTGTGTTACATTTTGCGTGCTGTGTTATTATGTGATTTTCTCTTTGAAGTCTGTGATCTGCTGGTTTAATGTGCGTGGCGGTGTTTATGTGGTTGTGTGTGTGTTTCCTGGGTGTTGTGTTCTTTCTGTGTTGTGACTTTTGTGCATGTGATGTGTGCAGTTTGGGTACTTTGTTGTTTGTAGTGTGTGTTCTGTGTCTATTTCTCTGTGGAGTGCTGGGTGGCTGGTGCGGTTGTGGGTGTTTCTGTGTTGGGTGTTGTGTGCTTGGAGTGCGTCCTTGTGTGTTGTACGTTTGGCGTCTTTTGTAGAGCGAGTTGTGTTCGTGATTGGGAATGTCATGTGGTCTGTGAATGGCTTTCCGTTTCATGTTAAATGTGGGATGTGACCGCACGTGCGTTGCGTGATGTGCACCGTATTGTGCTCTAAGTTGCATGCGTGTTGTGTGTGCTCTTATCTGTTTTGCGTACTATGTGCGTGGTGTCATCTGTGTATTTTATGTGTTGTGTGGGATGTTGTGTGTTGTGTCGGATATGCTTCGTATATATGTTGTGCGCTTTGCACTGTGTGTTCTGTGAGGCTCTGTGTGCTGTATGTTTTCTGTGTGTTTTGCGTGAAGTGTGTAGTGTGTGAACTGTGTTTCATAAATTCGGTGTTGTTTCTGTGGTTGTGTAGTTTTTGCATGTCATTTGGCATGTGTTTTGTGTGGTGTGTGCTTTGCGTCTGTGAGTGTGATTTCTGCGTGGTTGTGTTTGAGAGGTTGTGTGGGTGTTTGCTTGTTATGTGTGTGATGTGAAATGTGTTGTCTGCGTGTAGTTGTGCTTGTTTAGTGTGCCTCATTGTGTGTGCTGTGTGTACTCTGTGAAATGTGGTTCGTGTGTGTTGTGAGCGATTCTGTGCCTGGATGTGTCTGGTGTGTGTCTTGTGACTTGTGCTGTTCCAGTTTGGCTCTTGTGCGTGTGCGTTTTGCACAGTGCAGCTCGGGCGTGCATATGAGTGTGGGGTGTCTGAGCATGATAGTGTGTGTGGCTTGTAGTGGGTGAAATGTGTGCTATGTGGGCTTCTGTGGGTTGTGCGTTTTGCATGTGGTTTTGTATGTGTACTGTGATTTGTGTTTGGCTGTGTTTGAGAGGCTGTTATGTTTGTTGGGTTGAGTTACGGGTGTGATGTGAGATGTGTTGTCTTTGTGCAGTTGTGCTTGTGTAGTGTGCAACATTGTGTGTGTTGTGCGTACTCACTAACTGTGGTTCTTGTGAATTGTGTGCTTTAACGTCCTGTGTTGTTTGCGGTGTGTGTTGTACTCTACGTTGTGCTGTGTGCGTGTTGAGAGGTTCTGTGTGTACTCTATGTATGCGTTTGTGGGTGTTTTGTTGTGTGTGTTGTGGTTGTTGCTTGAGTGTGTGCCGTGTGTGGCTCTATGTGTGGCATGTGGTGTTTGCGTCGTTCTGTGTGTGTTGCACTGTTAATGCAGGGCGTTGTGTTTTTTGTGAGATGTGATTTTAATTTCTGTGTGTGACGCTTGTGTGTGTTGTGTGATGTGCTGTTCTGTGATTTGTGTTTGTGTTGAGTGTATTGTTCTCTGTGTGCTGCATATTGCGCGGGTGTTGTGTGATCTGTGTTTTGCAAGTTGTGTGATATAGTAATTGTGTGTTACGACTGATATGCTTTGTGCATGTGTTGCGCGGTTGGCATTGCCCATTCTGTGAGGCTCTGTGGGCTGTATGCTTTATGTGTGATTGGAGTGATGTGTGTAGAGTGTGAAATGTGTGTTGCAAAAATTCGGTGTTCTTTTTGTTGTGGTGTGTGTGTTTTTTGCATGTGGCTTCGTATGTGTTGTATGTGTGGTGTGCGTTTTGCATGTGTGATTGTGATTCGTGTGTGGTTGTGTTTGACAGGTTGGGTGTGTGGTTGGCTGTTCGAGTAATGAGGGTAGTTTGTGATGTGCGTACTGTGTGTGGTCATGCTTGGTCAGTGAGCCTCACTATGTGTGTCGTGTTCTCTCTGAGAACCGTGCTTCAAGTGTATTGTGTGCAGTTACGTTCTCAGTGTGTGTGGGGTTTGATGTTCAGTGTGCTGTGCTGTCCGGGTGTTGAGAGACTTCTGCATTCAAGCACACTGGAGATAGCCTCTCATGCTTGTCCGTTTTCTCCACAGGTTCGTAAACCACTGGGGGTGGGGGTGGGATCTTGTTTCCTGAGGGCGATAGAAGAGGATGCAAAGAGCCGCCTCGTCCCTTTAATAGCAATGCTCTGAAGATGCCTTTGTAGTAAAGAGCCAGAAACTCCTGCAGGAGAGCCTTATGCCGGACTTTGCTGGGGAAACAATCCACCGTGCACTGAGGAGACCGTCCCTGAGAGAATACTAGGCTGCTTTCGCCGTGCATGCAATTTGCTCCTATGTGATATGGAAAACAGTAAACTTTGCAGCAGAAGGCGGTCTTCTCTGTACGCCCTCTATGTCAAGGATGTAAGTGGGCTTCGAATAGGCCTTAGCCCTAGCCACACGGGAAGTTGCAGAACAAGATGCTTCGAAATAACAGCAGTGGAGGCAAGTCAGCGTTGGATTCAGCTTACGTGGGTGAAAGAAAGCAGTGCAGGATGCCCCATTCAAGGAATCATTGAAGTCTTTGCAGTGGATGCTGAAACTGAGCTTGCAATGAGCTTTCCGTGTCTGTCCTGTGGTGTCTGCACCCAAAGCGCCTGAGTGAAGTCTGCTGTGTAGAACTCCCTTATGCTGAACAGCGGACACTCGCCTGTGTGGCCATTAACGTGAAGCCTGGCAGAGGAAGCACGGCTGTCAGAAATATGCCTGCATACAGTGACTTTAGCTTGGAAGTTTTGAACGTCGCATTTTTCTGCTACTACCGGGCTGCGTCAGAGAGGCCCAGGTTGGTCTGTGGGGTATGTAAGCCGGTCTCCCGTGCCACAGTCTGAGCTTTGAAAACTAAGTGCACATTGGCTTCAGTCCCCCAGCATCATGTCAGCAAGAGGTGCGCGCAAGCTTCTCCAAAGCCTGGTGGCGGATGGGCCCTAAGCCTCAGAGCTGCTGTCCTGCAGAGAAGGCTCTGAGGCCGTCTCAGTCCAAGTGATTTGCTGCTCAGACATGTCCGGACTGACAGCTAAGCACTGCTGTGTCAAGGCGAGCTTCTTATATATACTTGTACTCCCAGGCACAAGGATACTGTGAAGAGGTCTTCTGCCCAGCCTCAGGTGAGGAGGCAGAGCAAGTTGCTTTCCGCACAGCATTGAAGCAGGACGGACAGGCGTTCTGTTCAAAAGGTGAAAAGCAGGCAGCACCAGGAGCCTCTGTCAAGTAAGCTCCTCTTTATGCCTAGGGAAGCTTCATTCGAACCTGCAATGGAAATTGTTCTGGGCTAACTGAGCTCTAACTTCACGATCTAACACTCTCAGTGACTTTCTCCTAACTCACACAGAGTGGAATGGCCAAACGTAGGTGGGCATGGTGTCCTCTCTGAATGCACCTTACTTCCAAGAGATTCGTGTGCTGTGAATAGGACTTGCAACTAGGTTTAAGGGAAGATGCTGTTGGGGCTCCTTCAGCTGATCATCTTTTCATCAGAACAAAGCTCTTCTCCGGGCCAGACCTTTATCAGCCTGAACAAACCATGTGCAGCACGGCTCTCTCTTTGTGATCTGCAGGGAGAAAGAATCCTTTGCCATGTTTCTAAAGCGAAATGCTTAAGGGCAGTCCTTAGACCTCTGCATTCAAGCACACTGAAGAAAGCCTTTCGTGCTTGTCTGTTTTCTCCACAGGTTTGGAATCATCCGGGAGATCCTTGTTTCCTGGGGGTGCTACAAAGAGGACGCACAGAACCGGAGTGTCCTGGTGAGTAAAAGCATAGCCCTGAAGATGCCTTTGTCGTAAAGTGTCAGGAACTGCTGCAGGAGAGCCTTATGCCAGACTCTGCTGGAGAAACAGTCCACCGTGCACTGAGGAGACCTTCCCTGAGCGAATACGATGCTAGTTTCCCCTTACATGCAACTTGCTCCTATGTGATACAGAAAACTTAGTTAACATGGCAGTAGAAGGCTAAGCACCTGATCTCTTTTTGTGTTTTTTGGGTTTGTTGTGCGTGTGGTGTGCTCTATGTGATTTTGGTATTCGGCAGTGAGTGATTTGTGGTGTTTTCTTGTGATTCTGTGTGTATTCTCTGTTCTGGTCCGCTGTGTGTGCTGTGTTCTTGTGTGTTTTGCGTTGTGTTATCTATGGTCTGTGGGTCTCGCTTCTTTCCTGTGTGTTGTTGTGTGTTGTCCGTGTTGTGTCTATTTTATATGCCATATGTGTGGTATAGGTTCATCTGTTGACCGTTGTACACGTTTTGTGTTTGGTGTGTGGCTTCCAGTCTATTGTGTAGTGTGAAATGTGTCTGATCTTTCTTTGGTCTGTTGTGTTATGTACAGTGTTCTGGGTTGTGTGTGAGCGCTGTCTATATGCCTTCTGTGTGTCACGTACTGGGTAGATGTTGGCTGGTCTGTGTGATTTGAGTGTTGTGTGTGATGTTGATTTAGCCTTGTGTCGCACGTATTGTGTGCATGTGTTTGTTCTGTGTGTGTTTGTGGGTTTTGGTTCGTGATGTCTGCGTGTGCTCTGTACTGTATGCTTGCGGTTGTGTGTGCTGTGTGTGGCGCATCATATGTGTGTTGCATGTGTTTTCGTCACTTGTGTGTGGATTTGTATGTGTTGTGTCAGTTTTGTGTGCGTGATTGTGACTTGTGTGATCTGTTAGAGAGGTTGTGTGTGTGTCTGGCTGTTTGAGTTATGCACATGATGTGAGATGTGTTGACCGTGTGTGGTTGTGCTTGTTTAGTATGTCTCTTGGTGTGTGCAGTACGTAGTCTGTGCAATGATTTTCGTGTGCATTGTGAGCAGCTTTGCGCCTTGAAGGGAGTGGTGTGTGTGCTCTGACTATTGTGTAGCATGTTCCTGTGCTGTGTGTGTGTTCTGCGTTGTGCTCCTGTGTGAGGATGTATGTGTGTTGTCCCTGTGCGTGGTTGTGCGTGTAGCGTGTAGTGGGTGAAATGTGTGCTGTTTGTCTTCTCTGTTGGTTATGTGTGTTTGGCCTATGGCTTTGTGAGTGTTGTGTGCGTTTTGCGTGTGTGATTGTGATTTGTGTGTGGTTGTGTTTGAGTGGTTGAGTGTGTGTGGTTGTTATGTTTGTGATGTGAGATATGTTGTCCGTGGGTGGTTGTGCTTGTTTAGTGTGCCCCATTGTGTGTGCTGCATGTACTCTCGCAAATGTGATTTGTGTGTTTTATGAGAAACATGTGCTCTGTAGCGTCTGTTGTGTGCCCTGTGACAGTTGTGTTGTTACCTTTTGAGTTCTGTGTGTGTGTGTGCATCGTGTAGTGGTGCCCGCGTGTGGGGTGTCTGTGTGCGTTGTGTGTGGGGTGTGTAGTGTGTGCAGTGTGTGCTACGTGCGTTAATTGTTGGTTGTGTGTTTTGCGTGTGGTTTTGTATGTGTTGTGTGTGTTTTGCGTGTGTGATTGTGGTACGTGTTTGGCTGTGTTTGAGAGGTTGTGTGTGTGATTGGTTGTTATGGGTGTGAGGTGAGATGTGCTCTCTGTATGTGGTTTTGCTTGTGTGGTGTGCCTCGTTGAGTGTGGGGTGTGTACACGGTTAAATGTGGTTTGTGAGAATTGGGTGCCTTTATGTCCTCTGATGTTCGTGGTGTATGTTGTTTCAAATGTTGTGCTGTTTGCGTGTTGAGTTTGTGTGTGTTCTCCATATCTTTGTGTTTGTGGTTGTTTACTTGTGTTTGTTGTGGTTATTCCTCGAGTGTGTGTTGTGTGTGGCTTTATGTGTGGTATGTAGTGGTCGCGTCGGTCTGTGTGTTGTGCTGTCAATGCAGGGTGTCGTGTGTGCCATGAGTTGTGATGCTTAATTTGTGTGTGATGCTTCTGTGTGTTGCGTGACGTAGTGTTCTCTGATTTGTGTATGATTTTGCATGTGGTAATGTATTGATGTGATACTTTCAATGTGCGTGTCGTGTGTGCGATGTTTGTGTTGTGCATCTTCCTGTGATGTTTGTTGGGTTTTGTGTGATGTGTGAAGTGCGCTGTTTGTCTTTTGTGTCCACGGTAGGGTGTGTTTTGTGGTGTTTGTTGTGTGATTCTGTGCGTATTCTGCGTTGTGTTACATTTTGCGTGCTGTGTTATTATGTGATTTTCTCTTTGAAGTCTGTGATCTGCTGGTTTAATGTGCGTGGCGGTGTTTATGTGGTTGTGTGTGTGTTTCCTGGGTGTTGTGTTCTTTCTGTGTTGTGACTTTTGTGCATGTGATGTGTGCAGTTTGGGTACTTTGTTGTTTGTAGTGTGTGTTCTGTGTCTATTTCTCTGTGGAGTGCTGGGTGGCTGGTGCGGTTGTGGGTGTTTCTGTGTTGGGTGTTGTGTGCTTGGAGTGCGTCCTTGTGTGTTGTACGTTTGGCGTCTTTTGTAGAGCGAGTTGTGTTCGTGATTGGGAATGTCATGTGGTCTGTGAATGGCTTTCCGTTTCATGTTAAATGTGGGATGTGACCGCACGTGCGTTGCGTGATGTGCACCGTATTGTGCTCTAAGTTGCATGCGTGTTGTGTGTGCTCTTATCTGTTTTGCGTACTATGTGCGTGGTGTCATCTGTGTATTTTATGTGTTGTGTGGGATGTTGTGTGTTGTGTCGGATATGCTTCGTATATATGTTGTGTGCTTTGCACTGTGTGTTCTGTGAGGCTCTGTGTGCTGTATGTTTTCTGTGTGTTTTGCGTGAAGTGTGTAGTGTGTGAACTGTGTTTCATAAATTCGGTGTTGTTTCTGTGGTTGTGTAGTTTTTGCATGTCATTTGGCATGTGTTTTGTGTGGTGTGTGCTTTGCGTCTGTGAGTGTGATTTCTGCGTGGTTGTGTTTGAGAGGTTGTGTGGGTGTTTGCTTGTTATGTGTGTGATGTGAAATGTGTTGTCTGCGTGTAGTTGTGCTTGTTTAGTGTGCCTCATTGTGTGTGCTGTGTGTACTCTGTGAAATGTGGTTCGTGTGTGTTGTGAGCGATTCTGTGCCTGGATGTGTCTGGTGTGTGTCTTGTGACTTGTGCTGTTCCAGTTTGGCTCTTGTGCGTGTGCGTTTTGCACAGTGCAGCTCGGGCGTGCATATGAGTGTGGGGTGTCTGAGCATGATAGTGTGTGTGGCTTGTAGTGGGTGAAATGTGTGCTATGTGGGCTTCTGTGGGTTGTGCGTTTTGCATGTGGTTTTGTATGTGTACTGTGATTTGTGTTTGGCTGTGTTTGAGAGGCTGTTATGTTTGTTGGGTTGAGTTACGGGTGTGATGTGAGATGTGTTGTCTTTGTGCAGTTGTGCTTGTGTAGTGTGCAACATTGTGTGTGTTGTGCGTACTCACTAACTGTGGTTCTTGTGAATTGTGTGCTTTAACGTCCTGTGTTGTTTGCGGTGTGTGTTGTACTCTACGTTGTGCTGTGTGCGTGTTGAGAGGTTCTGTGTGTACTCTATGTATGCGTTTGTGGGTGTTTTGTTGTGTGTGTTGTGGTTGTTGCTTGAGTGTGTGCCGTGTGTGGCTCTATGTGTGGCATGTGGTGTTTGCGTCGTTCTGTGTGTGTTGCACTGTTAATGCAGGGCGTTGTGTTTTTTGTGAGATGTGATTTTAATTTCTGTGTGTGACGCTTGTGTGTGTTGTGTGATGTGCTGTTCTGTGATTTGTGTTTGTGTTGAGTGTATTGTTCTCTGTGTGCTGCATATTGCGCGGGTGTTGTGTGATCTGTGTTTTGCAAGTTGTGTGATATAGTAATTGTGTGTTACGACTGATATGCTTTGTGCATGTGTTGCGCGGTTGGCATTGCCCATTCTGTGAGGCTCTGTGGGCTGTATGCTTTATGTGTGATTGGAGTGATGTGTGTAGAGTGTGAAATGTGTGTTGCAAAAATTCGGTGTTCTTTTTGTTGTGGTGTGTGTGTTTTTTGCATGTGGCTTCGTATGTGTTGTATGTGTGGTGTGCGTTTTGCATGTGTGATTGTGATTCGTGTGTGGTTGTGTTTGACAGGTTGGGTGTGTGGTTGGCTGTTCGAGTAATGAGGGTAGTTTGTGATGTGCGTACTGTGTGTGGTCATGCTTGGTCAGTGAGCCTCACTATGTGTGTCGTGTTCTCTCTGAGAACCGTGCTTCAAGTGTATTGTGTGCAGTTACGTTCTCAGTGTGTGTGGGGTTTGATGTTCAGTGTGCTGTGCTGTCCGGGTGTTGAGAGACTTCTGCATTCAAGCACACTGGAGATAGCCTCTCATGCTTGTCCGTTTTCTCCACAGGTTCGTAAACCACTGGGGGTGGGGGTGGGATCTTGTTTCCTGAGGGCGATAGAAGAGGATGCAAAGAGCCGCCTCGTCCCTTTAATAGCAATGCTCTGAAGATGCCTTTGTAGTAAAGAGCCAGAAACTCCTGCAGGAGAGCCTTATGCCGGACTTTGCTGGGGAAACAATCCACCGTGCACTGAGGAGACCGTCCCTGAGAGAATACTAGGCTGCTTTCGCCGTGCATGCAATTTGCTCCTATGTGATATGGAAAACAGTAAACTTTGCAGCAGAAGGCGGTCTTCTCTGTACGCCCTCTATGTCAAGGATGTAAGTGGGCTTCGAATAGGCCTTAGCCCTAGCCACACGGGAAGTTGCAGAACAAGATGCTTCGAAATAACAGCAGTGGAGGCAAGTCAGCGTTGGATTCAGCTTACGTGGGTGAAAGAAAGCAGTGCAGGATGCCCCATTCAAGGAATCATTGAAGTCTTTGCAGTGGATGCTGAAACTGAGCTTGCAATGAGCTTTCCGTGTCTGTCCTGTGGTGTCTGCACCCAAAGCGCCTGAGTGAAGTCTGCTGTGTAGAACTCCCTTATGCTGAACAGCGGACACTCGCCTGTGTGGCCATTAACGTGAAGCCTGGCAGAGGAAGCACGGCTGTCAGAAATATGCCTGCATACAGTGACTTTAGCTTGGAAGTTTTGAACGTCGCATTTTTCTGCTACTACCGGGCTGCGTCAGAGAGGCCCAGGTTGGTCTGTGGGGTATGTAAGCCGGTCTCCCGTGCCACAGTCTGAGCTTTGAAAACTAAGTGCACATTGGCTTCAGTCCCCCAGCATCATGTCAGCAAGAGGTGCGCGCAAGCTTCTCCAAAGCCTGGTGGCGGATGGGCCCTAAGCCTCAGAGCTGCTGTCCTGCAGAGAAGGCTCTGAGGCCGTCTCAGTCCAAGTGATTTGCTGCTCAGACATGTCCGGACTGACAGCTAAGCACTGCTGTGTCAAGGCGAGCTTCTTATATATACTTGTACTCCCAGGCACAAGGATACTGTGAAGAGGTCTTCTGCCCAGCCTCAGGTGAGGAGGCAGAGCAAGTTGCTTTCCGCACAGCATTGAAGCAGGACGGACAGGCGTTCTGTTCAAAAGGTGAAAAGCAGGCAGCACCAGGAGCCTCTGTCAAGTAAGCTCCTCTTTATGCCTAGGGAAGCTTCATTCGAACCTGCAATGGAAATTGTTCTGGGCTAACTGAGCTCTAACTTCACGATCTAACACTCTCAGTGACTTTCTCCTAACTCACACAGAGTGGAATGGCCAAACGTAGGTGGGCATGGTGTCCTCTCTGAATGCACCTTACTTCCAAGAGATTCGTGTGCTGTGAATAGGACTTGCAACTAGGTTTAAGGGAAGATGCTGTTGGGGCTCCTTCAGCTGATCATCTTTTCATCAGAACAAAGCTCTTCTCCGGGCCAGACCTTTATCAGCCTGGACAAACCATGTGCAGCACGGCTCTCTCTTTGTGATCTGCAGGGAGAAAGAATCCTTTGCCATGTTTCTAAAGCGAAATGCTTAAGGGCAGTCCTTAGACCTCTGCATTCAAGCACACTGAAGAAAGCCTTTCGTGCTTGTCTGTTTTCTCCACAGGTTTGGAATCATCCGGGAGATCCTTGTTTCCTGGGGGTGCTACAAAGAGGACGCACAGAACCGGAGTGTCCTGGTGAGTAAAAGCATAGCCCTGAAGATGCCTTTGTCGTAAAGTGTCAGGAACTGCTGCAGGAGAGCCTTATGCCAGACTCTGCTGGAGAAACAGTCCACCGTGCACTGAGGAGACCTTCCCTGAGCGAATACGATGCTAGTTTCCCCTTACATGCAACTTGCTCCTATGTGATACAGAAAACTTAGTTAACATGGCAGTAGAAGGCTAAGCACCTGATCTCTTTTTGTGTTTTTTGGGTTTGTTGTGCGTGTGGTGTGCTCTATGTGATTTTGGTATTCGGCAGTGAGTGATTTGTGGTGTTTTCTTGTGATTCTGTGTGTATTCTCTGTTCTGGTCCGCTGTGTGTGCTGTGTTCTTGTGTGTTTTGCGTTGTGTTATCTATGGTCTGTGGGTCTCGCTTCTTTCCTGTGTGTTGTTGTGTGTTGTCCGTGTTGTGTCTATTTTATATGCCATATGTGTGGTATAGGTTCATCTGTTGACCGGTGTACACGTTTTGTGTTTGGTGTGTGGCTTCCAGTCTATTGTGTAGTGTGAAATGTGTCTGATCTTTCTTTGGTCTGTTGTGTTATGTACAGTGTTCTGGGTTGTGTGTGAGCGCTGTCTATATGCCTTCTGTGTGTCACGTACTGGGTAGATGTTGGCTGGTCTGTGTGATTTGAGTGTTGTGTGTGTGATGTTGATTTAGCCTTGTGTCGCACGTGTTGTGTGCATGTGTTTGTTCTGTGTGTGTTTGTGGGTTTTGGTTCGTGATGTCTGCGTGTGCTCTGTACTGTATGCTTGCGGTTGTGTGTGCTGTGTGTGGCGCATCATATGTGTGTTGCATGTGTTTTCGTCACTTGTGTGTGGATTTGTATGTGTTGTGTCAGTTTTGTGTGCGTGATTGTGACTTGTGTGATCTGTTAGAGAGGTTGTGTGTGTGTCTGGCTGTTTGAGTTATGCACATGATGTGAGATGTGTTGACCGTGTGTGGTTGTGCTTGTTTAGTATGTCTCTTGGTGTGTGCAGTACGTAGTCTGTGCAATGATTTTCGTGTGCATTGTGAGCAGCTTTGCGCCTTGAAGGGAGTGGTGTGTGTGTGCTCTGACTATTGTGTAGCATGTTCCTGTGCTGTGTGTGTGTTCTGCGTTGTGCTCCTGTGTGAGGATGTATGTGTGTTGTCCCTGTGCGTGGTTGTGCGTGTAGCGTGTAGTGGGTGAAATGTGTGCTGTTTGTCTTCTCTGTTGGTTATGTGTGTTTGGCCTATGGCTTTGTGAGTGTTGTGTGCGTTTTGCGTGTGTGATTGTGATTTGTGTGTGGTTGTGTTTGAGTGGTTGAGTGTGTGTGGTTGTTATGTTTGTGATGTGAGATATGTTGTCCGTGGGTGGTTGTGCTTGTTTAGTGTGCCCCATTGTGTGTGCTGCATGTACTCTCGCAAATGTGATTTGTGTGTTTTATGAGAAACATGTGCTCTGTAGCGTCTGTTGTGTGCCCTGTGACAGTTGTGTTGTTACCTTTTGAGTTCTGTGTGTGTGTGTGCATCGTGTAGTGGTGCCCGCGTGTGGGGTGTCTGTGTGCGTTGTGTGTGGGGTGTGTAGTGTGTGCAGTGTGTGCTACGTGCGTTAATTGTTGGTTGTGTGTTTTGCGTGTGGTTTTGTATGTGTTGTGTGTGTTTTGCGTGTGTGATTGTGGTACGTGTTTGGCTGTGTTTGAGAGGTTGTGTGTGTGATTGGTTGTTATGGGTGTGAGGTGAGATGTGCTATCTGTATGTGGTTTTGCTTGTGTGGTGTGCCTCGTTGAGTGTGGGGTGTGTACACGGTTAAATGTGGTTTGTGAGAATTGGGTGCCTTTATGTCCTCTGATGTTCGTGGTGTATGTTGTTTCAAATGTTGTGCTGTTTGCGTGTTGAGTTTGTGTGTGTTCTCCATATCTTTGTGTTTGTGGTTGTTTACTTGTGTTTGTTGTGGTTATTCCTCGAGTGTGTGTTGTGTGTGGCTTTATGTGTGGTATGTAGTGGTCGCGTCGGTCTGTGTGTTGTGCTGTCAATGCAGGGTGTCGTGTGTGCCATGAGTTGTGATGCTTAATTTGTGTGTGATGCTTCTGTGTGTTGCGTGACGTAGTGTTCTCTGATTTGTGTATGATTTTGCATGTGGTAATGTATTGATGTGATACTTTCAATGTGCGTGTCGTGTGTGCGATGTTTGTGTTGTGCATCTTCCTGTGATGTGTTTTGTGTTTGTTGGGTTTTGTGTGATGTGTGAAGTGCGCTGTTTGTCTTTTGTGTCCACGGTAGGGTGTGTTTTGTGGTGTTTGTTGTGTGATTCTGTGCGTATTCTGCGTTGTGTTACATTTTGCGTGCTGTGTTATTATGTGATTTTCTCTTTGAAGTCTGTGATCTGCTGGTTTAATGTGCGTGGCGGTGTTTATGTGGTTGTGTGTGTGTTTCCTGGGTGTTGTGTTCTTTCTGTGTTGTGACTTTTGTGCATGTGATGTGTGCAGTTTGGGTACTTTGTTGTTTGTAGTGTGTGTTCTGTGTCTATTTCTCTGTGGAGTGCTGGGTGGCTGGTGCGGTTGTGGGTGTTTCTGTGTTGGGTGTTGTGTGCTTGGAGTGCGTCCTTGTGTGTTGTACGTTTGGCGTCTTTTGTAGAGCGAGTTGTGTTCGTGATTGGGAATGTCATGTGGTCTGTGAATGGCTTTCCGTTTCATGTTAAATGTGGGATGTGACCGCACGTGCGTTGCGTGATGTGCACCGTATTGTGCTCTAAGTTGCATGCGTGTTGTGTGTGCTCTTATCTGTTTTGCGTACTATGTGCGTGGTGTCATCTGTGTATTTTATGTGTTGTGTGGGATGTTGTGTGTTGTGTCGGATATGCTTCGTATATATGTTGTGCGCTTTGCACTGTGTGTTCTGTGAGGCTCTGTGTGCTGTATGTTTTCTGTGTGTTTTGCGTGAAGTGTGTAGTGTGTGAACTGTGTTTCATAAATTCGGTGTTGTTTCTGTGGTTGTGTAGTTTTTGCATGTCATTTGGCATGTGTTTTGTGTGGTGTGTGCTTTGCGTCTGTGAGTGTGATTTCTGCGTGGTTGTGTTTGAGAGGTTGTGTGGGTGTTTGCTTGTTATGTGTGTGATGTGAAATGTGTTGTCTGCGTGTAGTTGTGCTTGTTTAGTGTGCCTCATTGTGTGTGCTGTGTGTACTCTGTGAAATGTGGTTCGTGTGTGTTGTGAGCGATTCTGTGCCTGGATGTGTCTGGTGTGTGTCTTGTGACTTGTGCTGTTCCAGTTTGGCTCTTGTGCGTGTGCGTTTTGCACAGTGCAGCTCGGGCGTGCATATGAGTGTGGGGTGTCTGAGCATGATAGTGTGTGTGGCTTGTAGTGGGTGAAATGTGTGCTATGTGGGCTTCTGTGGGTTGTGCGTTTTGCATGTGGTTTTGTATGTGTACTGTGATTTGTGTTTGGCTGTGTTTGAGAGGCTGTTATGTTTGTTGGGTTGAGTTACGGGTGTGATGTGAGATGTGTTGTCTTTGTGCAGTTGTGCTTGTGTAGTGTGCAACATTGTGTGTGTTGTGCGTACTCACTAACTGTGGTTCTTGTGAATTGTGTGCTTTAACGTCCTGTGTTGTTTGCGGTGTGTGTTGTACTCTACGTTGTGCTGTGTGCGTGTTGAGAGGTTCTGTGTGTACTCTATGTATGCGTTTGTGGGTGTTTTGTTGTGTGTGTTGTGGTTGTTGCTTGAGTGTGTGCCGTGTGTGGCTCTATGTGTGGCATGTGGTGTTTGCGTCGTTCTGTGTGTGTTGCACTGTTAATGCAGGGCGTTGTGTTTTTTGTGAGATGTGATTTTAATTTCTGTGTGTGACGCTTGTGTGTGTTGTGTGATGTGCTGTTCTGTGATTTGTGTTTGTGTTGAGTGTATTGTTCTCTGTGTGCTGCATATTGCGCGGGTGTTGTGTGATCTGTGTTTTGCAAGTTGTGTGATATAGTAATTGTGTGTTACGACTGATATGCTTTGTGCATGTGTTGCGCGGTTGGCATTGCCCATTCTGTGAGGCTCTGTGGGCTGTATGCTTTATGTGTGATTGGAGTGATGTGTGTAGAGTGTGAAATGTGTGTTGCAAAAATTCGGTGTTCTTTTTGTTGTGGTGTGTGTGTTTTTTGCATGTGGCTTCGTATGTGTTGTATGTGTGGTGTGCGTTTTGCATGTGTGATTGTGATTCGTGTGTGGTTGTGTTTGACAGGTTGGGTGTGTGGTTGGCTGTTCGAGTAATGAGGGTAGTTTGTGATGTGCGTACTGTGTGTGGTCATGCTTGGTCAGTGAGCCTCACTATGTGTGTCGTGTTCTCTCTGAGAACCGTGCTTCAAGTGTATTGTGTGCAGTTACGTTCTCAGTGTGTGTGGGGTTTGATGTTCAGTGTGCTGTGCTGTCCGGGTGTTGAGAGACTTCTGCATTCAAGCACACTGGAGATAGCCTCTCATGCTTGTCCGTTTTCTCCACAGGTTCGTAAACCACTGGGGGTGGGGGTGGGATCTTGTTTCCTGAGGGCGATAGAAGAGGATGCAAAGAGCCGCCTCGTCCCTTTAATAGCAATGCTCTGAAGATGCCTTTGTAGTAAAGAGCCAGAAACTCCTGCAGGAGAGCCTTATGCCGGACTTTGCTGGGGAAACAATCCACCGTGCACTGAGGAGACCGTCCCTGAGAGAATACTAGGCTGCTTTCGCCGTGCATGCAATTTGCTCCTATGTGATATGGAAAACAGTAAACTTTGCAGCAGAAGGCGGTCTTCTCTGTACGCCCTCTATGTCAAGGATGTAAGTGGGCTTCGAATAGGCCTTAGCCCTAGCCACACGGGAAGTTGCAGAACAAGATGCTTCGAAATAACAGCAGTGGAGGCAAGTCAGCGTTGGATTCAGCTTACGTGGGTGAAAGAAAGCAGTGCAGGATGCCCCATTCAAGGAATCATTGAAGTCTTTGCAGTGGATGCTGAAACTGAGCTTGCAATGAGCTTTCCGTGTCTGTCCTGTGGTGTCTGCACCCAAAGCGCCTGAGTGAAGTCTGCTGTGTAGAACTCCCTTATGCTGAACAGCGGACACTCGCCTGTGTGGCCATTAACGTGAAGCCTGGCAGAGGAAGCACGGCTCTCAGAAATATGCCTGCATACAGTGACTTTAGCTTGGAAGTTTTGAACGTCGCATTTTTCTGCTACTACCGGGCTGCGTCAGAGAGGCCCAGGTTGGTCTGTGGGGTATGTAAGCCGGTCTCCCGTGCCACAGTCTGAGCTTTGAAAACTAAGTGCACATTGGCTTCAGTCCCCCAGCATCATGTCAGCAAGAGGTGCGCGCAAGCTTCTCCAAAGCCTGGTGGCGGATGGGCCCTAAGCCTCAGAGCTGCTGTCCTGCAGAGAAGGCTCTGAGGCCGTCTCAGTCCAAGTGATTTGCTGCTCAGACATGTCCGGACTGACAGCTAAGCACTGCTGTGTCAAGGCGAGCTTCTTATATATACTTGTACTCCCAGGCACAAGGATACTGTGAAGAGGTCTTCTGCCCAGCCTCAGGTGAGGAGGCAGAGCAAGTTGCTTTCCGCACAGCATTGAAGCAGGACGGACAGGCGTTCTGTTCAAAAGGTGAAAAGCAGGCAGCACCAGGAGCCTCTGTCAAGTAAGCTCCTCTTTATGCCTAGGGAAGCTTCATTCGAACCTGCAATGGAAATTGTTCTGGGCTAACTGAGCTCTAACTTCACGATCTAACACTCTCAGTGACTTTCTCCTAACTCACACAGAGTGGAATGGCCAAACGTAGGTGGGCATGGTGTCCTCTCTGAATGCACCTTACTTCCAAGAGATTCGTGTGCTGTGAATAGGACTTGCAACTAGGTTTAAGGGAAGATGCTGTTGGGGCTCCTTCAGCTGATCATCTTTTCATCAGAACAAAGCTCTTCTCCGGGCCAGACCTTTATCAGCCTGGACAAACCATGTGCAGCACGGCTCTCTCTTTGTGATCTGCAGGGAGAAAGAATCCTTTGCCATGTTTCTAAAGCGAAATGCTTAAGGGCAGTCCTTAGACCTCTGCATTCAAGCACACTGAAGAAAGCCTTTCGTGCTTGTCTGTTTTCTCCACAGGTTTGGAATCATCCGGGAGATCCTTGTTTCCTGGGGGTGCTACAAAGAGGACGCACAGAACCGGAGTGTCCTGGTGAGTAAAAGCATAGCCCTGAAGATGCCTTTGTCGTAAAGTGTCAGGAACTGCTGCAGGAGAGCCTTATGCCAGACTCTGCTGGAGAAACAGTCCACCGTGCACTGAGGAGACCTTCCCTGAGCGAATACGATGCTAGTTTCCCCTTACATGCAACTTGCTCCTATGTGATACAGAAAACTTAGTTAACATGGCAGTAGAAGGCTAAGCACCTGATCTCTTTTTGTGTTTTTTGGGTTTGTTGTGCGTGTGGTGTGCTCTATGTGATTTTGGTATTCGGCAGTGAGTGATTTGTGGTGTTTTCTTGTGATTCTGTGTGTATTCTCTGTTCTGGTCCGCTGTGTGTGCTGTGTTCTTGTGTGTTTTGCGTTGTGTTATCTATGGTCTGTGGGTCTCGCTTCTTTCCTGTGTGTTGTTGTGTGTTGTCCGTGTTGTGTCTATTTTATATGCCATATGTGTGGTATAGGTTCATCTGTTGACCGGTGTACACGTTTTGTGTTTGGTGTGTGGCTTCCAGTCTATTGTGTAGTGTGAAATGTGTCTGATCTTTCTTTGGTCTGTTGTGTTATGTACAGTGTTCTGGGTTGTGTGTGAGCGCTGTCTATATGCCTTCTGTGTGTCACGTACTGGGTAGATGTTGGCTGGTCTGTGTGATTTGAGTGTTGTGTGTGTGATGTTGATTTAGCCTTGTGTCGCACGTGTTGTGTGCATGTGTTTGTTCTGTGTGTGTTTGTGGGTTTTGGTTCGTGATGTCTGCGTGTGCTCTGTACTGTATGCTTGCGGTTGTGTGTGCTGTGTGTGGCGCATCATATGTGTGTTGCATGTGTTTTCGTCACTTGTGTGTGGATTTGTATGTGTTGTGTCAGTTTTGTGTGCGTGATTGTGACTTGTGTGATCTGTTAGAGAGGTTGTGTGTGTGTCTGGCTGTTTGAGTTATGCACATGATGTGAGATGTGTTGACCGTGTGTGGTTGTGCTTGTTTAGTATGTCTCTTGGTGTGTGCAGTACGTAGTCTGTGCAATGATTTTCGTGTGCATTGTGAGCAGCTTTGCGCCTTGAAGGGAGTGGTGTGTGTGTGCTCTGACTATTGTGTAGCATGTTCCTGTGCTGTGTGTGTGTTCTGCGTTGTGCTCCTGTGTGAGGATGTATGTGTGTTGTCCCTGTGCGTGGTTGTGCGTGTAGCGTGTAGTGGGTGAAATGTGTGCTGTTTGTCTTCTCTGTTGGTTATGTGTGTTTGGCCTATGGCTTTGTGAGTGTTGTGTGCGTTTTGCGTGTGTGATTGTGATTTGTGTGTGGTTGTGTTTGAGTGGTTGAGTGTGTGTGGTTGTTATGTTTGTGATGTGAGATATGTTGTCCGTGGGTGGTTGTGCTTGTTTAGTGTGCCCCATTGTGTGTGCTGCATGTACTCTCGCAAATGTGATTTGTGTGTTTTATGAGAAACATGTGCTCTGTAGCGTCTGTTGTGTGCCCTGTGACAGTTGTGTTGTTACCTTTTGAGTTCTGTGTGTGTGTGTGCATCGTGTAGTGGTGCCCGCGTGTGGGGTGTCTGTGTGCGTTGTGTGTGGGGTGTGTAGTGTGTGCAGTGTGTGCTACGTGCGTTAATTGTTGGTTGTGTGTTTTGCGTGTGGTTTTGTATGTGTTGTGTGTGTTTTGCGTGTGTGATTGTGGTACGTGTTTGGCTGTGTTTGAGAGGTTGTGTGTGTGATTGGTTGTTATGGGTGTGAGGTGAGATGTGCTATCTGTATGTGGTTTTGCTTGTGTGGTGTGCCTCGTTGAGTGTGGGGTGTGTACACGGTTAAATGTGGTTTGTGAGAATTGGGTGCCTTTATGTCCTCTGATGTTCGTGGTGTATGTTGTTTCAAATGTTGTGCTGTTTGCGTGTTGAGTTTGTGTGTGTTCTCCATATCTTTGTGTTTGTGGTTGTTTACTTGTGTTTGTTGTGGTTATTCCTCGAGTGTGTGTTGTGTGTGGCTTTATGTGTGGTATGTAGTGGTCGCGTCGGTCTGTGTGTTGTGCTGTCAATGCAGGGTGTCGTGTGTGCCATGAGTTGTGATGCTTAATTTGTGTGTGATGCTTCTGTGTGTTGCGTGACGTAGTGTTCTCTGATTTGTGTATGATTTTGCATGTGGTAATGTATTGATGTGATACTTTCAATGTGCGTGTCGTGTGTGCGATGTTTGTGTTGTGCATCTTCCTGTGATGTTTGTTGGGTTTTGTGTGATGTGTGAAGTGCGCTGTTTGTCTTTTGTGTCCACGGTAGGGTGTGTTTTGTGGTGTTTGTTGTGTGATTCTGTGCGTATTCTGCGTTGTGTTACATTTTGCGTGCTGTGTTATTATGTGATTTTCTCTTTGAAGTCTGTGATCTGCTGGTTTAATGTGCGTGGCGGTGTTTATGTGGTTGTGTGTGTGTTTCCTGGGTGTTGTGTTCTTTCTGTGTTGTGACTTTTGTGCATGTGATGTGTGCAGTTTGGGTACTTTGTTGTTTGTAGTGTGTGTTCTGTGTCTATTTCTCTGTGGAGTGCTGGGTGGCTGGTGCGGTTGTGGGTGTTTCTGTGTTGGGTGTTGTGTGCTTGGAGTGCGTCCTTGTGTGTTGTACGTTTGGCGTCTTTTGTAGAGCGAGTTGTGTTCGTGATTGGGAATGTCATGTGGTCTGTGAATGGCTTTCCGTTTCATGTTAAATGTGGGATGTGACCGCACGTGCGTTGCGTGATGTGCACCGTATTGTGCTCTAAGTTGCATGCGTGTTGTGTGTGCTCTTATCTGTTTTGCGTACTATGTGCGTGGTGTCATCTGTGTATTTTATGTGTTGTGTGGGATGTTGTGTGTTGTGTCGGATATGCTTCGTATATATGTTGTGTGCTTTGCACTGTGTGTTCTGTGAGGCTCTGTGTGCTGTATGTTTTCTGTGTGTTTTGCGTGAAGTGTGTAGTGTGTGAACTGTGTTTCATAAATTCGGTGTTGTTTCTGTGGTTGTGTAGTTTTTGCATGTCATTTGGCATGTGTTTTGTGTGGTGTGTGCTTTGCGTCTGTGAGTGTGATTTCTGCGTGGTTGTGTTTGAGAGGTTGTGTGGGTGTTTGCTTGTTATGTGTGTGATGTGAAATGTGTTGTCTGCGTGTAGTTGTGCTTGTTTAGTGTGCCTCATTGTGTGTGCTGTGTGTACTCTGTGAAATGTGGTTCGTGTGTGTTGTGAGCGATTCTGTGCCTGGATGTGTCTGGTGTGTGTCTTGTGACTTGTGCTGTTCCAGTTTGGCTCTTGTGCGTGTGCGTTTTGCACAGTGCAGCTCGGGCGTGCATATGAGTGTGGGGTGTCTGAGCATGATAGTGTGTGTGGCTTGTAGTGGGTGAAATGTGTGCTATGTGGGCTTCTGTGGGTTGTGCGTTTTGCATGTGGTTTTGTATGTGTACTGTGATTTGTGTTTGGCTGTGTTTGAGAGGCTGTTATGTTTGTTGGGTTGAGTTACGGGTGTGATGTGAGATGTGTTGTCTTTGTGCAGTTGTGCTTGTGTAGTGTGCAACATTGTGTGTGTTGTGCGTACTCACTAACTGTGGTTCTTGTGAATTGTGTGCTTTAACGTCCTGTGTTGTTTGCGGTGTGTGTTGTACTCTACGTTGTGCTGTGTGCGTGTTGAGAGGTTCTGTGTGTACTCTATGTATGCGTTTGTGGGTGTTTTGTTGTGTGTGTTGTGGTTGTTGCTTGAGTGTGTGCCGTGTGTGGCTCTATGTGTGGCATGTGGTGTTTGCGTCGTTCTGTGTGTGTTGCACTGTTAATGCAGGGCGTTGTGTTTTTTGTGAGATGTGATTTTAATTTCTGTGTGTGACGCTTGTGTGTGTTGTGTGATGTGCTGTTCTGTGATTTGTGTTTGTGTTGAGTGTATTGTTCTCTGTGTGCTGCATATTGCGCGGGTGTTGTGTGATCTGTGTTTTGCAAGTTGTGTGATATAGTAATTGTGTGTTACGACTGATATGCTTTGTGCATGTGTTGCGCGGTTGGCATTGCCCATTCTGTGAGGCTCTGTGGGCTGTATGCTTTATGTGTGATTGGAGTGATGTGTGTAGAGTGTGAAATGTGTGTTGCAAAAATTCGGTGTTCTTTTTGTTGTGGTGTGTGTGTTTTTTGCATGTGGCTTCGTATGTGTTGTATGTGTGGTGTGCGTTTTGCATGTGTGATTGTGATTCGTGTGTGGTTGTGTTTGACAGGTTGGGTGTGTGGTTGGCTGTTCGAGTAATGAGGGTAGTTTGTGATGTGCGTACTGTGTGTGGTCATGCTTGGTCAGTGAGCCTCACTATGTGTGTCGTGTTCTCTCTGAGAACCGTGCTTCAAGTGTATTGTGTGCAGTTACGTTCTCAGTGTGTGTGGGGTTTGATGTTCAGTGTGCTGTGCTGTCCGGGTGTTGAGAGACTTCTGCATTCAAGCACACTGGAGATAGCCTCTCATGCTTGTCCGTTTTCTCCACAGGTTCGTAAACCACTGGGGGTGGGGGTGGGATCTTGTTTCCTGAGGGCGATAGAAGAGGATGCAAAGAGCCGCCTCGTCCCTTTAATAGCAATGCTCTGAAGATGCCTTTGTAGTAAAGAGCCAGAAACTCCTGCAGGAGAGCCTTATGCCGGACTTTGCTGGGGAAACAATCCACCGTGCACTGAGGAGACCGTCCCTGAGAGAATACTAGGCTGCTTTCGCCGTGCATGCAATTTGCTCCTATGTGATATGGAAAACAGTAAACTTTGCAGCAGAAGGCGGTCTTCTCTGTACGCCCTCTATGTCAAGGATGTAAGTGGGCTTCGAATAGGCCTTAGCCCTAGCCACACGGGAAGTTGCAGAACAAGATGCTTCGAAATAACAGCAGTGGAGGCAAGTCAGCGTTGGATTCAGCTTACGTGGGTGAAAGAAAGCAGTGCAGGATGCCCCATTCAAGGAATCATTGAAGTCTTTGCAGTGGATGCTGAAACTGAGCTTGCAATGAGCTTTCCGTGTCTGTCCTGTGGTGTCTGCACCCAAAGCGCCTGAGTGAAGTCTGCTGTGTAGAACTCCCTTATGCTGAACAGCGGACACTCGCCTGTGTGGCCATTAACGTGAAGCCTGGCAGAGGAAGCACGGCTCTCAGAAATATGCCTGCATACAGTGACTTTAGCTTGGAAGTTTTGAACGTCGCATTTTTCTGCTACTACCGGGCTGCGTCAGAGAGGCCCAGGTTGGTCTGTGGGGTATGTAAGCCGGTCTCCCGTGCCACAGTCTGAGCTTTGAAAACTAAGTGCACATTGGCTTCAGTCCCCCAGCATCATGTCAGCAAGAGGTGCGCGCAAGCTTCTCCAAAGCCTGGTGGCGGATGGGCCCTAAGCCTCAGAGCTGCTGTCCTGCAGAGAAGGCTCTGAGGCCGTCTCAGTCCAAGTGATTTGCTGCTCAGACATGTCCGGACTGACAGCTAAGCACTGCTGTGTCAAGGCGAGCTTCTTATATATACTTGTACTCCCAGGCACAAGGATACTGTGAAGAGGTCTTCTGCCCAGCCTCAGGTGAGGAGGCAGAGCAAGTTGCTTTCCGCACAGCATTGAAGCAGGACGGACAGGCGTTCTGTTCAAAAGGTGAAAAGCAGGCAGCACCAGGAGCCTCTGTCAAGTAAGCTCCTCTTTATGCCTAGGGAAGCTTCATTCGAACCTGCAATGGAAATTGTTCTGGGCTAACTGAGCTCTAACTTCACGATCTAACACTCTCAGTGACTTTCTCCTAACTCACACAGAGTGGAATGGCCAAACGTAGGTGGGCATGGTGTCCTCTCTGAATGCACCTTACTTCCAAGAGATTCGTGTGCTGTGAATAGGACTTGCAACTAGGTTTAAGGGAAGATGCTGTTGGGGCTCCTTCAGCTGATCATCTTTTCATCAGAACAAAGCTCTTCTCCGGGCCAGACCTTTATCAGCCTGGACAAACCATGTGCAGCACGGCTCTCTCTTTGTGATCTGCAGGGAGAAAGAATCCTTTGCCATGTTTCTAAAGCGAAATGCTTAAGGGCAGTCCTTAGACCTCTGCATTCAAGCACACTGAAGAAAGCCTTTCGTGCTTGTCTGTTTTCTCCACAGGTTTGGAATCATCCGGGAGATCCTTGTTTCCTGGGGGTGCTACAAAGAGGACGCACAGAACCGGAGTGTCCTGGTGAGTAAAAGCATAGCCCTGAAGATGCCTTTGTCGTAAAGTGTCAGGAACTGCTGCAGGAGAGCCTTATGCCAGACTCTGCTGGAGAAACAGTCCACCGTGCACTGAGGAGACCTTCCCTGAGCGAATACGATGCTAGTTTCCCCTTACATGCAACTTGCTCCTATGTGATACAGAAAACTTAGTTAACATGGCAGTAGAAGGCTAAGCACCTGATCTCTTTTTGTGTTTTTTGGGTTTGTTGTGCGTGTGGTGTGCTCTATGTGATTTTGGTATTCGGCAGTGAGTGATTTGTGGTGTTTTCTTGTGATTCTGTGTGTATTCTCTGTTCTGGTCCGCTGTGTGTGCTGTGTTCTTGTGTGTTTTGCGTTGTGTTATCTATGGTCTGTGGGTCTCGCTTCTTTCCTGTGTGTTGTTGTGTGTTGTCCGTGTTGTGTCTATTTTATATGCCATATGTGTGGTATAGGTTCATCTGTTGACCGGTGTACACGTTTTGTGTTTGGTGTGTGGCTTCCAGTCTATTGTGTAGTGTGAAATGTGTCTGATCTTTCTTTGGTCTGTTGTGTTATGTACAGTGTTCTGGGTTGTGTGTGAGCGCTGTCTATATGCCTTCTGTGTGTCACGTACTGGGTAGATGTTGGCTGGTCTGTGTGATTTGAGTGTTGTGTGTGTGATGTTGATTTAGCCTTGTGTCGCACGTGTTGTGTGCATGTGTTTGTTCTGTGTGTGTTTGTGGGTTTTGGTTCGTGATGTCTGCGTGTGCTCTGTACTGTATGCTTGCGGTTGTGTGTGCTGTGTGTGGCGCATCATATGTGTGTTGCATGTGTTTTCGTCACTTGTGTGTGGATTTGTATGTGTTGTGTCAGTTTTGTGTGCGTGATTGTGACTTGTGTGATCTGTTAGAGAGGTTGTGTGTGTGTCTGGCTGTTTGAGTTATGCACATGATGTGAGATGTGTTGACCGTGTGTGGTTGTGCTTGTTTAGTATGTCTCTTGGTGTGTGCAGTACGTAGTCTGTGCAATGATTTTCGTGTGCATTGTGAGCAGCTTTGCGCCTTGAAGGGAGTGGTGTGTGTGTGCTCTGACTATTGTGTAGCATGTTCCTGTGCTGTGTGTGTGTTCTGCGTTGTGCTCCTGTGTGAGGATGTATGTGTGTTGTCCCTGTGCGTGGTTGTGCGTGTAGCGTGTAGTGGGTGAAATGTGTGCTGTTTGTCTTCTCTGTTGGTTATGTGTGTTTGGCCTATGGCTTTGTGAGTGTTGTGTGCGTTTTGCGTGTGTGATTGTGATTTGTGTGTGGTTGTGTTTGAGTGGTTGAGTGTGTGTGGTTGTTATGTTTGTGATGTGAGATATGTTGTCCGTGGGTGGTTGTGCTTGTTTAGTGTGCCCCATTGTGTGTGCTGCATGTACTCTCGCAAATGTGATTTGTGTGTTTTATGAGAAACATGTGCTCTGTAGCGTCTGTTGTGTGCCCTGTGACAGTTGTGTTGTTACCTTTTGAGTTCTGTGTGTGTGTGTGCATCGTGTAGTGGTGCCCGCGTGTGGGGTGTCTGTGTGCGTTGTGTGTGGGGTGTGTAGTGTGTGCAGTGTGTGCTACGTGCGTTAATTGTTGGTTGTGTGTTTTGCGTGTGGTTTTGTATGTGTTGTGCGTGTTTTGCGTGTGTGATTGTGGTACGTGTTTGGCTGTGTTTGAGAGGTTGTGTGTGTGATTGGTTGTTATGGGTGTGAGGTGAGATGTGCTATCTGTATGTGGTTTTGCTTGTGTGGTGTGCCTCGTTGAGTGTGGGGTGTGTACACGGTTAAATGTGGTTTGTGAGAATTGGGTGCCTTTATGTCCTCTGATGTTCGTGGTGTATGTTGTTTCAAATGTTGTGCTGTTTGCGTGTTGAGTTTGTGTGTGTTCTCCATATCTTTGTGTTTGTGGTTGTTTACTTGTGTTTGTTGTGGTTATTCCTCGAGTGTGTGTTGTGTGTGGCTTTATGTGTGGTATGTAGTGGTCGCGTCGGTCTGTGTGTTGTGCTGTCAATGCAGGGTGTCGTGTGTGCCATGAGTTGTGATGCTTAATTTGTGTGTGATGCTTCTGTGTGTTGCGTGACGTAGTGTTCTCTGATTTGTGTATGATTTTGCATGTGGTAATGTATTGATGTGATACTTTCAATGTGCGTGTCGTGTGTGCGATGTTTGTGTTGTGCATCTTCCTGTGATGTGTTTTGTGTTTGTTGGGTTTTGTGTGATGTGTGAAGTGCGCTGTTTGTCTTTTGTGTCCACGGTAGGGTGTGTTTTGTGGTGTTTGTTGTGTGATTCTGTGCGTATTCTGCGTTGTGTTACATTTTGCGTGCTGTGTTATTATGTGATTTTCTCTTTGAAGTCTGTGATCTGCTGGTTTAATGTGCGTGGCGGTGTTTATGTGGTTGTGTGTGTGTTTCCTGGGTGTTGTGTTCTTTCTGTGTTGTGACTTTTGTGCATGTGATGTGTGCAGTTTGGGTACTTTGTTGTTTGTAGTGTGTGTTCTGTGTCTATTTCTCTGTGGAGTGCTGGGTGGCTGGTGCGGTTGTGGGTGTTTCTGTGTTGGGTGTTGTGTGCTTGGAGTGCGTCCTTGTGTGTTGTACGTTTGGCGTCTTTTGTAGAGCGAGTTGTGTTCGTGATTGGGAATGTCATGTGGTCTGTGAATGGCTTTCCGTTTCATGTTAAATGTGGGATGTGACCGCACGTGCGTTGCGTGATGTGCACCGTATTGTGCTCTAAGTTGCATGCGTGTTGTGTGTGCTCTTATCTGTTTTGCGTACTATGTGCGTGGTGTCATCTGTGTATTTTATGTGTTGTGTGGGATGTTGTGTGTTGTGTCGGATATGCTTCGTATATATGTTGTGCGCTTTGCACTGTGTGTTCTGTGAGGCTCTGTGTGCTGTATGTTTTCTGTGTGTTTTGCGTGAAGTGTGTAGTGTGTGAACTGTGTTTCATAAATTCGGTGTTGTTTCTGTGGTTGTGTAGTTTTTGCATGTCATTTGGCATGTGTTTTGTGTGGTGTGTGCTTTGCGTGTGTGAGTGTGATTTCTGCGTGGTTGTGTTTGAGAGGTTGTGTGGGTGTTTGCTTGTTATGTGTGTGATGTGAAATGTGTTGTCTGCGTGTAGTTGTGCTTGTTTAGTGTGCCTCATTGTGTGTGCTGTGTGTACTCTGTGAAATGTGGTTCGTGTGTGTTGTGAGCGATTCTGTGCCTGGATGTGTCTGGTGTGTGTCTTGTGACTTGTGCTGTTCCAGTTTGGCTCTTGTGTGTGTGCGTTTTGCACAGTGCAGCTCGGGCGTGCATATGAGTGTGGGGTGTCTGAGCATGATAGTGTGTGTGGCTTGTAGTGGGTGAAATGTGTGCTATGTGGGCTTCTGTGGGTTGTGCGTTTTGCATGTGGTTTTGTATGTGTGCTGTGATTTGTGTTTGGCTGTGTTTGAGAGGCTGTTATGTTTGTTGGGTTGAGTTACGGGTGTGATGTGAGATGTGTTGTCTTTGTGCAGTTGTGCTTGTGTAGTGTGCAACATTGTGTGTGTTGTGCGTACTCACTAACTGTGGTTCTTGTGAATTGTGTGCTTTAACGTCCTGTGTTGTTTGCGGTGTGTGTTGTACTCTACGTTGTGCTGTGTGCGTGTTGAGAGGTTCTGTGTGTACTCTATGTATGCGTTTGTGGGTGTTTTGTTGTGTGTGTTGTGGTTGTTGCTTGAGTGTGTGCCGTGTGTGGCTCTATGTGTGGCATGTGGAGTTTGCGTTGTTCTGTGTGTGTTGCACTGTTAATGCAGGGCGTTGTGTTTTTTGTGAGATGTGATTTTAATTTCTGTGTGTGACGCTTGTGTGTGTTGTGTGATGTGCTGTTCTGTGATTTGTGTTTGTGTTGAGTGTATTGTTCTCTGTGTGCTGCATATTGCGTGGGTGTTGTGTGATCTGTGTTTTGCAAGTTGTGTGATATAGTAATTGTGTGTTACGACTGATATGCTTTGTGCATGTGTTGCGCGGTTGGCATTGCCCATTCTGTGAGGCTCTGTGGGCTGTATGCTTTATGTGTGATTGGAGTGATGTGTGTAGAGTGTGAAATGTGTGTTGCAAAAATTCGGTGTTCTTTTTGTTGTGGTGTGTGTGTTTTTTGCATGTGGCTTCGTATGTGTTGTATGTGTGGTGTGCGTTTTGCATGTGTGATTGTGATTCGTGTGTGGTTGTGTTTGACAGGTTGGGTGTGTGGTTGGCTGTTCGAGTAATGAGGGTAGTTTGTGATGTGCGTACTGTGTGTGGTCATGCTTGGTCAGTGAGCCTCACTATGTGTGTCGTGTTCTCTCTGAGAACCGTGCTTCAAGTGTATTGTGTGCAGTTACGTTCTCAGTGTGTGTGGGGTTTGATGTTCAGTGTGCTGTGCTGTCCGGGTGTTGAGAGACTTCTGCATTCAAGCACACTGGAGATAGCCTCTCATGCTTGTCCGTTTTCTCCACAGGTTCGTAAACCACTGGGGGTGGGGGTGGGATCTTGTTTCCTGAGGGCGATAGAAGAGGATGCAAAGAGCCGCCTCGTCCCTTTAATAGCAATGCTCTGAAGATGCCTTTGTAGTAAAGAGCCAGAAACTCCTGCAGGAGAGCCTTATGCCGGACTTTGCTGGGGAAACAATCCACCGTGCACTGAGGAGACCGTCCCTGAGAGAATACTAGGCTGCTTTCGCCGTGCATGCAATTTGCTCCTATGTGATATGGAAAACAGTAAACTTTGCAGCAGAAGGCGGTCTTCTCTGTACGCCCTCTATGTCAAGGATGTAAGTGGGCTTCGAATAGGCCTTAGCCCTAGCCACACGGGAAGTTGCAGAACAAGATGCTTCGAAATAACAGCAGTGGAGGCAAGTCAGCGTTGGATTCAGCTTACGTGGGTGAAAGAAAGCAGTGCAGGATGCCCCATTCAAGGAATCATTGAAGTCTTTGCAGTGGATGCTGAAACTGAGCTTGCAATGAGCTTTCCGTGTCTGTCCTGTGGTGTCTGCACCCAAAGCGCCTGAGTGAAGTCTGCTGTGTAGAACTCCCTTATGCTGAACAGCGGACACTCGCCTGTGTGGCCATTAACGTGAAGCCTGGCAGAGGAAGCACGGCTGTCAGAAATATGCCTGCATACAGTGACTTTAGCTTGGAAGTTTTGAACGTCGCATTTTTCTGCTACTACCGGGCTGCGTCAGAGAGGCCCAGGTTGGTCTGTGGGGTATGTAAGCCGGTCTCCCGTGCCACAGTCTGAGCTTTGAAAACTAAGTGCACATTGGCTTCAGTCCCCCAGCATCATGTCAGCAAGAGGTGCGCGCAAGCTTCTCCAAAGCCTGGTGGCGGATGGGCCCTAAGCCTCAGAGCTGCTGTCCTGCAGAGAAGGCTCTGAGGCCGTCTCAGTCCAAGTGATTTGCTGCTCAGACATGTCCGGACTGACAGCTAAGCACTGCTGTGTCAAGGCGAGCTTCTTATATATACTTGTACTCCCAGGCACAAGGATACTGTGAAGAGGTCTTCTGCCCAGCCTCAGGTGAGGAGGCAGAGCAAGTTGCTTTCCGCACAGCATTGAAGCAGGACGGACAGGCGTTCTGTTCAAAAGGTGAAAAGCAGGCAGCACCAGGAGCCTCTGTCAAGTAAGCTCCTCTTTATGCCTAGGGAAGCTTCATTCGAACCTGCAATGGAAATTGTTCTGGGCTAACTGAGCTCTAACTTCACGATCTAACACTCTCAGTGACTTTCTCCTAACTCACACAGAGTGGAATGGCCAAACGTAGGTGGGCATGGTGTCCTCTCTGAATGCACCTTACTTCCAAGAGATTCGTGTGCTGTGAATAGGACTTGCAACTAGGTTTAAGGGAAGATGCTGTTGGGGCTCCTTCAGCTGATCATCTTTTCATCAGAACAAAGCTCTTCTCCGGGCCAGACCTTTATCAGCCTGGACAAACCATGTGCAGCACGGCTCTCTCTTTGTGATCTGCAGGGAGAAAGAATCCTTTGCCATGTTTCTAAAGCGAAATGCTTAAGGGCAGTCCTTAGACCTCTGCATTCAAGCACACTGAAGAAAGCCTTTCGTGCTTGTCTGTTTTCTCCACAGGTTTGGAATCATCCGGGAGATCCTTGTTTCCTGGGGGTGCTACAAAGAGGACGCACAGAACCGGAGTGTCCTGGTGAGTAAAAGCATAGCCCTGAAGATGCCTTTGTCGTAAAGTGTCAGGAACTGCTGCAGGAGAGCCTTATGCCAGACTCTGCTGGAGAAACAGTCCACCGTGCACTGAGGAGACCTTCCCTGAGCGAATACGATGCTAGTTTCCCCTTACATGCAACTTGCTCCTATGTGATACAGAAAACTTAGTTAACATGGCAGTAGAAGGCTAAGCACCTGATCTCTTTTTGTGTTTTTTGGGTTTGTTGTGCGTGTGGTGTGCTCTATGTGATTTTGGTATTCGGCAGTGAGTGATTTGTGGTGTTTTCTTGTGATTCTGTGTGTATTCTCTGTTCTGGTCCGCTGTGTGTGCTGTGTTCTTGTGTGTTTTGCGTTGTGTTATCTATGGTCTGTGGGTCTCGCTTCTTTCCTGTGTGTTGTTGTGTGTTGTCCGTGTTGTGTCTATTTTATATGCCATATGTGTGGTATAGGTTCATCTGTTGACCGGTGTACACGTTTTGTGTTTGGTGTGTGGCTTCCAGTCTATTGTGTAGTGTGAAATGTGTCTGATCTTTCTTTGGTCTGTTGTGTTATGTACAGTGTTCTGGGTTGTGTGTGAGCGCTGTCTATATGCCTTCTGTGTGTCACGTACTGGGTAGATGTTGGCTGGTCTGTGTGATTTGAGTGTTGTGTGTGTGATGTTGATTTAGCCTTGTGTCGCACGTGTTGTGTGCATGTGTTTGTTCTGTGTGTGTTTGTGGGTTTTGGTTCGTGATGTCTGCGTGTGCTCTGTACTGTATGCTTGCGGTTGTGTGTGCTGTGTGTGGCGCATCATATGTGTGTTGCATGTGTTTTCGTCACTTGTGTGTGGATTTGTATGTGTTGTGTCAGTTTTGTGTGCGTGATTGTGACTTGTGTGATCTGTTAGAGAGGTTGTGTGTGTGTCTGGCTGTTTGAGTTATGCACATGATGTGAGATGTGTTGACCGTGTGTGGTTGTGCTTGTTTAGTATGTCTCTTGGTGTGTGCAGTACGTAGTCTGTGCAATGATTTTCGTGTGCATTGTGAGCAGCTTTGCACCTTGAAGGGAGTGGTGTGTGTGTGCTCTGACTATTGTGTAGCATGTTCCTGTGCTGTGTGTGTGTTCTGCGTTGTGCTCCTGTGTGAGGATGTATGTGTGTTGTCCCTGTGCGTGGTTGTGCGTGTAGCGTGTAGTGGGTGAAATGTGTGCTGTTTGTCTTCTCTGTTGGTTATGTGTGTTTGGCCTATGGCTTTGTGAGTGTTGTGTGCGTTTTGCGTGTGTGATTGTGATTTGTGTGTGGTTGTGTTTGAGTGGTTGAGTGTGTGTGGTTGTTATGTTTGTGATGTGAGATATGTTGTCCGTGGGTGGTTGTGCTTGTTTAGTGTGCCCCATTGTGTGTGCTGCATGTACTCTCGCAAATGTGATTTGTGTGTTTTATGAGAAACATGTGCTCTGTAGCGTCTGTTGTGTGCCCTGTGACAGTTGTGTTGTTACCTTTTGAGTTCTGTGTGTGTGTGTGCATCGTGTAGTGGTGCCCGCGTGTGGGGTGTCTGTGTGCGTTGTGTGTGGGGTGTGTAGTGTGTGCAGTGTGTGCTACGTGCGTTAATTGTTGGTTGTGTGTTTTGCGTGTGGTTTTGTATGTGTTGTGTGTGTTTTGCGTGTGTGATTGTGGTACGTGTTTGGCTGTGTTTGAGAGGTTGTGTGTGTGATTGGTTGTTATGGGTGTGAGGTGAGATGTGCTATCTGTATGTGGTTTTGCTTGTGTGGTGTGCCTCGTTGAGTGTGGGGTGTGTACACGGTTAAATGTGGTTTGTGAGAATTGGGTGCCTTTATGTCCTCTGATGTTCGTGGTGTATGTTGTTTCAAATGTTGTGCTGTTTGCGTGTTGAGTTTGTGTGTGTTCTCCATATCTTTGTGTTTGTGGTTGTTTACTTGTGTTTGTTGTGGTTATTCCTCGAGTGTGTGTTGTGTGTGGCTTTATGTGTGGTATGTAGTGGTCGCGTCGGTCTGTGTGTTGTGCTGTCAATGCAGGGTGTCGTGTGTGCCATGAGTTGTGATGCTTAATTTGTGTGTGATGCTTCTGTGTGTTGCGTGACGTAGTGTTCTCTGATTTGTGTATGATTTTGCATGTGGTAATGTATTGATGTGATACTTTCAATGTGCGTGTCGTGTGTGCGATGTTTGTGTTGTGCATCTTCCTGTGATGTGTTTTGTGTTTGTTGGGTTTTGTGTGATGTGTGAAGTGCGCTGTTTGTCTTTTGTGTCCACGGTAGGGTGTGTTTTGTGGTGTTTGTTGTGTGATTCTGTGCGTATTCTGCGTTGTGTTACATTTTGCGTGCTGTGTTATTATGTGATTTTCTCTTTGAAGTCTGTGATCTGCTGGTTTAATGTGCGTGGCGGTGTTTATGTGGTTGTGTGTGTGTTTCCTGGGTGTTGTGTTCTTTCTGTGTTGTGACTTTTGTGCATGTGATGTGTGCAGTTTGGGTACTTTGTTGTTTGTAGTGTGTGTTCTGTGTCTATTTCTCTGTGGAGTGCTGGGTGGCTGGTGCGGTTGTGGGTGTTTCTGTGTTGGGTGTTGTGTGCTTGGAGTGCGTCCTTGTGTGTTGTACGTTTGGCGTCTTTTGTAGAGCGAGTTGTGTTCGTGATTGGGAATGTCATGTGGTCTGTGAATGGCTTTCCGTTTCATGTTAAATGTGGGATGTGACCGCACGTGCGTTGCGTGATGTGCACCGTATTGTGCTCTAAGTTGCATGCGTGTTGTGTGTGCTCTTATCTGTTTTGCGTACTATGTGCGTGGTGTCATCTGTGTATTTTATGTGTTGTGTGGGATGTTGTGTGTTGTGTCGGATATGCTTCGTATATATGTTGTGCGCTTTGCACTGTGTGTTCTGTGAGGCTCTGTGTGCTGTATGTTTTCTGTGTGTTTTGCGTGAAGTGTGTAGTGTGTGAACTGTGTTTCATAAATTCGGTGTTGTTTCTGTGGTTGTGTAGTTTTTGCATGTCATTTGGCATGTGTTTTGTGTGGTGTGTGCTTTGCGTCTGTGAGTGTGATTTCTGCGTGGTTGTGTTTGAGAGGTTGTGTGGGTGTTTGCTTGTTATGTGTGTGATGTGAAATGTGTTGTCTGCGTGTAGTTGTGCTTGTTTAGTGTGCCTCATTGTGTGTGCTGTGTGTACTCTGTGAAATGTGGTTCGTGTGTGTTGTGAGCGATTCTGTGCCTGGATGTGTCTGGTGTGTGTCTTGTGACTTGTGCTGTTCCAGTTTGGCTCTTGTGCGTGTGCGTTTTGCACAGTGCAGCTCGGGCGTGCATATGAGTGTGGGGTGTCTGAGCATGATAGTGTGTGTGGCTTGTAGTGGGTGAAATGTGTGCTATGTGGGCTTCTGTGGGTTGTGCGTTTTGCATGTGGTTTTGTATGTGTACTGTGATTTGTGTTTGGCTGTGTTTGAGAGGCTGTTATGTTTGTTGGGTTGAGTTACGGGTGTGATGTGAGATGTGTTGTCTTTGTGCAGTTGTGCTTGTGTAGTGTGCAACATTGTGTGTGTTGTGCGTACTCACTAACTGTGGTTCTTGTGAATTGTGTGCTTTAACGTCCTGTGTTGTTTGCGGTGTGTGTTGTACTCTACGTTGTGCTGTGTGCGTGTTGAGAGGTTCTGTGTGTACTCTATGTATGCGTTTGTGGGTGTTTTGTTGTGTGTGTTGTGGTTGTTGCTTGAGTGTGTGCCGTGTGTGGCTCTATGTGTGGCATGTGGTGTTTGCGTTGTTCTGTGTGTGTTGCACTGTTAATGCAGGGCGTTGTGTTTTTTGTGAGATGTGATTTTAATTTCTGTGTGTGACGCTTGTGTGTGTTGTGTGATGTGCTGTTCTGTGATTTGTGTTTGTGTTGAGTGTATTGTTCTCTGTGTGCTGCATATTGCGCGGGTGTTGTGTGATCTGTGTTTTGCAAGTTGTGTGATATAGTAATTGTGTGTTACGACTGATATGCTTTGTGCATGTGTTGCGCGGTTGGCATTGCCCATTCTGTGAGGCTCTGTGGGCTGTATGCTTTATGTGTGATTGGAGTGATGTGTGTAGAGTGTGAAATGTGTGTTGCAAAAATTCGGTGTTCTTTTTGTTGTGGTGTGTGTGTTTTTTGCATGTGGCTTCGTATGTGTTGTATGTGTGGTGTGCGTTTTGCATGTGTGATTGTGATTCGTGTGTGGTTGTGTTTGACAGGTTGGGTGTGTGGTTGGCTGTTCGAGTAATGAGGGTAGTTTGTGATGTGCGTACTGTGTGTGGTCATGCTTGGTCAGTGAGCCTCACTATGTGTGTCGTGTTCTCTCTGAGAACCGTGCTTCAAGTGTATTGTGTGCAGTTACGTTCTCAGTGTGTGTGGGGTTTGATGTTCAGTGTGCTGTGCTGTCCGGGTGTTGAGAGACTTCTGCATTCAAGCACACTGGAGATAGCCTCTCATGCTTGTCCGTTTTCTCCACAGGTTCGTAAACCACTGGGGGTGGGGGTGGGATCTTGTTTCCTGAGGGCGATAGAAGAGGATGCAAAGAGCCGCCTCGTCCCTTTAATAGCAATGCTCTGAAGATGCCTTTGTAGTAAAGAGCCAGAAACTCCTGCAGGAGAGCCTTATGCCGGACTTTGCTGGGGAAACAATCCACCGTGCACTGAGGAGACCGTCCCTGAGAGAATACTAGGCTGCTTTCGCCGTGCATGCAATTTGCTCCTATGTGATATGGAAAACAGTAAACTTTGCAGCAGAAGGCAGTCTTCTCTGTACGCCCTCTATGTCAAGGATGTAAGTGGGCTTCGAATAGGCCTTAGCCCTAGCCACACGGGAAGTTGCAGAACAAGATGCTTCGAAATAACAGCAGTGGAGGCAAGTCAGCATTGGATTCAGCTTACGTGGGTGAAAGAAAGCAGTGCAGGATGCCCCATTCAAGGAATCATTGAAGTCTTTGCAGTGGATGCTGAAACTGAGCTTGCAATGAGCTTTCCGTGTCTGTCCTGTGGTGTCTGCACCCAAAGCGCCTGAGTGAAGTCTGCTGTGTAGAACTCCCTTATGCTGAACAGCGGACACTCGCCTGTGTGGCCATTAACGTGAAGCCTGGCAGAGGAAGCACGGCTGTCAGAAATATGCCTGCATACAGTGACTTTAGCTTGGAAGTTTTGAACGTCGCATTTTTCTGCTACTACCGGGCTGCGTCAGAGAGGCCCAGGTTGGTCTGTGGGGTATGTAAGCCGATCTCCCGTGCCACAGTCTGAGCTTTGAAAACTAAGTGCACATTGGCTTCAGTCCCCCAGCATCATGTCAGCAAGAGGTGCGCGCAAGCTTCTCCAAAGCCTGGTGGCGGATGGGCCCTAAGCCTCAGAGCTGCTGTCCTGCAGAGAAGGCTCTGAGGCCGTCTCAGTCCAAGTGATTTGCTGCTCAGACATGTCCGGACTGACAGCTAAGCACTGCTGTGTCAAGGCGAGCTTCTTATATATACTTGTACTCCCAGGCACAAGGATACTGTGAAGAGGTCTTCTGCCCAGCCTCAGGTGAGGAGGCAGAGCAAGTTGCTTTCCGCACAGCATTGAAGCAGGACGGACAGGCGTTCTGTTCAAAAGGTGAAAAGCAGGCAGCACCAGGAGCCTCTGTCAAGTAAGCTCCTCTTTATGCCTAGGGAAGCTTCATTCGAACCTGCAATGGAAATTGTTCTGGGCTAACTGAGCTCTAACTTCACGATCTAACACTCTCAGTGACTTTCTCCTAACTCACACAGAGTGGAATGGCCAAACGTAGGTGGGCATGGTGTCCTCTCTGAATGCACCTTACTTCCAAGAGATTCGTGTGCTGTGAATAGGACTTGCAACTAGGTTTAAGGGAAGATGCTGTTGGGGCTCCTTCAGCTGATCATCTTTTCATCAGAACAAAGCTCTTCTCCGGGCCAGACCTTTATCAGCCTGAACAAACCATGTGCAGCACGGCTCTCTCTTTGTGATCTGCAGGGAGAAAGAATCCTTTGCCATGTTTCTAAAGCGAAATGCTTAAGGGCAGTCCTTAGACCTCTGCATTCAAGCACACTGAAGAAAGCCTTTCGTGCTTGTCTGTTTTCTCCACAGGTTTGGAATCATCCGGGAGATCCTTGTTTCCTGGGGGTGCTACAAAGAGGACGCACAGAACCGGAGTGTCCTGGTGAGTAAAAGCATAGCCCTGAAGATGCCTTTGTCGTAAAGTGTCAGGAACTGCTGCAGGAGAGCCTTATGCCAGACTCTGCTGGAGAAACAGTCCACCGTGCACTGAGGAGACCTTCCCTGAGCGAATACGATGCTAGTTTCCCCTTACATGCAACTTGCTCCTATGTGATACAGAAAACTTAGTTAACATGGCAGTAGAAGGCTAAGCACCTGATCTCTTTTTGTGTTTTTTGGGTTTGTTGTGCGTGTGGTGTGCTCTATGTGATTTTGGTATTCGGCAGTGAGTGATTTGTGGTGTTTTCTTGTGATTCTGTGTGTATTCTCTGTTCTGGTCCGCTGTGTGTGCTGTGTTCTTGTGTGTTTTGCGTTGTGTTATCTATGGTCTGTGGGTCTCGCTTCTTTCCTGTGTGTTGTTGTGTGTTGTCCGTGTTGTGTCTATTTTATATGCCATATGTGTGGTATAGGTTCATCTGTTGACCGTTGTACACGTTTTGTGTTTGGTGTGTGGCTTCCAGTCTATTGTGTAGTGTGAAATGTGTCTGATCTTTCTTTGGTCTGTTGTGTTATGTACAGTGTTCTGGGTTGTGTGTGAGCACTGTCTATATGCCTTCTGTGTGTCACGTACTGGGTAGATGTTGGCTGGTCTGTGTGATTTGAGTGTTGTGTGTGTGATGTTGATTTAGCCTTGTGTCGCACGTGTTGTGTGCATGTGTTTGTTCTGTGTGTGTTTGTGGGTTTTGGTTCGTGATGTCTGCGTGTGCTCTGTACTGTATGCTTGCGGTTGTGTGTGCTGTGTGTGGCGCATCATATGTGTGTTGCATGTGTTTTCGTCACTTGTGTGTGGATTTGTATGTGTTGTGTCAGTTTTGTGTGCGTGATTGTGACTTGTGTGATCTGTTAGAGAGGTTGTGTGTGTGTCTGGCTGTTTGAGTTATGCACATGATGTGAGATGTGTTGACCGTGTGTGGTTGTGCTTGTTTAGTATGTCTCTTGGTGTGTGCAGTACGTAGTCTGTGCAATGATTTTCGTGTGCATTGTGAGCAGCTTTGCGCCTTGAAGGGAGTGGTGTGTGTGTGCTCTGACTATTGTGTAGCATGTTCCTGTGCTGTGTGTGTGTTCTGCGTTGTGCTCCTGTGTGAGGATGTATGTGTGTTGTCCCTGTGCGTGGTTGTGCGTGTAGCGTGTAGTGGGTGAAATGTGTGCTGTTTGTCTTCTCTGTTGGTTATGTGTGTTTGGCCTATGGCTTTGTGAGTGTTGTGTGCGTTTTGCGTGTGTGATTGTGATTTGTGTGTGGTTGTGTTTGAGTGGTTGAGTGTGTGTGGTTGTTATGTTTGTGATGTGAGATATGTTGTCCGTGGGTGGTTGTGCTTGTTTAGTGTGCCCCATTGTGTGTGCTGCATGTACTCTCGCAAATGTGATTTGTGTGTTTTATGAGAAACATGTGCTCTGTAGCGTCTGTTGTGTGCCCTGTGACAGTTGTGTTGTTACCTTTTGAGTTCTGTGTGTGTGTGTGCATCGTGTAGTGGTGCCCGCGTGTGGGGTGTCTGTGTGCGTTGTGTGTGGGGTGTGTAGTGTGTGCAGTGTGTGCTACGTGCGTTAATTGTTGGTTGTGTGTTTTGCGTGTGGTTTTGTATGTGTTGTGTGTGTTTTGCGTGTGTGATTGTGGTACGTGTTTGGCTGTGTTTGAGAGGTTGTGTGTGTGATTGGTTGTTATGGGTGTGAGGTGAGATGTGCTATCTGTATGTGGTTTTGCTTGTGTGGTGTGCCTCGTTGAGTGTGGGGTGTGTACACGGTTAAATGTGGTTTGTGAGAATTGGGTGCCTTTATGTCCTCTGATGTTCGTGGTGTATGTTGTTTCAAATGTTGTGCTGTTTGCGTGTTGAGTTTGTGTGTGTTCTCCATATCTTTGTGTTTGTGGTTGTTTACTTGTGTTTGTTGTGGTTATTCCTCGAGTGTGTGTTGTGTGTGGCTTTATGTGTGGTATGTAGTGGTCGCGTCGGTCTGTGTGTTGTGCTGTCAATGCAGGGTGTCGTGTGTGCCATGAGTTGTGATGCTTAATTTGTGTGTGATGCTTCTGTGTGTTGCGTGACGTAGTGTTCTCTGATTTGTGTATGATTTTGCATGTGGTAATGTATTGATGTGATACTTTCAATGTGCGTGTCGTGTGTGCGATGTTTGTGTTGTGCATCTTCCTGTGATGTGTTTTGTGTTTGTTGGGTTTTGTGTGATGTGTGAAGTGCGCTGTTTGTCTTTTGTGTCCACGGTAGGGTGTGTTTTGTGGTGTTTGTTGTGTGATTCTGTGCGTATTCTGCGTTGTGTTACATTTTGCGTGCTGTGTTATTATGTGATTTTCTCTTTGAAGTCTGTGATCTGCTGGTTTAATGTGCGTGGCGGTGTTTATGTGGTTGTGTGTGTGTTTCCTGGGTGTTGTGTTCTTTCTGTGTTGTGACTTTTGTGCATGTGATGTGTGCAGTTTGGGTACTTTGTTGTTTGTAGTGTGTGTTCTGTGTCTATTTCTCTGTGGAGTGCTGGGTGGCTGGTGCGGTTGTGGGTGTTTCTGTGTTGGGTGTTGTGTGCTTGGAGTGCGTCCTTGTGTGTTGTACGTTTGGCGTCTTTTGTAGAGCGAGTTGTGTTCGTGATTGGGAATGTCATGTGGTCTGTGAATGGCTTTCCGTTTCATGTTAAATGTGGGATGTGACCGCACGTGCGTTGCGTGATGTGCACCGTATTGTGCTCTAAGTTGCATGCGTGTTGTGTGTGCTCTTATCTGTTTTGCGTACTATGTGCGTGGTGTCATCTGTGTATTTTATGTGTTGTGTGGGATGTTGTGTGTTGTGTCGGATATGCTTCGTATATATGTTGTGCGCTTTGCACTGTGTGTTCTGTGAGGCTCTGTGTGCTGTATGTTTTCTGTGTGTTTTGCGTGAAGTGTGTAGTGTGTGAACTGTGTTTCATAAATTCGGTGTTGTTTCTGTGGTTGTGTAGTTTTTGCATGTCATTTGGCATGTGTTTTGTGTGGTGTGTGCTTTGCGTCTGTGAGTGTGATTTCTGCGTGGTTGTGTTTGAGAGGTTGTGTGGGTGTTTGCTTGTTATGTGTGTGATGTGAAATGTGTTGTCTGCGTGTAGTTGTGCTTGTTTAGTGTGCCTCATTGTGTGTGCTGTGTGTACTCTGTGAAATGTGGTTCGTGTGTGTTGTGAGCGATTCTGTGCCTGGATGTGTCTGGTGTGTGTCTTGTGACTTGTGCTGTTCCAGTTTGGCTCTTGTGCGTGTGCGTTTTGCACAGTGCAGCTCGGGCGTGCATATGAGTGTGGGGTGTCTGAGCATGATAGTGTGTGTGGCTTGTAGTGGGTGAAATGTGTGCTATGTGGGCTTCTGTGGGTTGTGCGTTTTGCATGTGGTTTTGTATGTGTACTGTGATTTGTGTTTGGCTGTGTTTGAGAGGCTGTTATGTTTGTTGGGTTGAGTTACGGGTGTGATGTGAGATGTGTTGTCTTTGTGCAGTTGTGCTTGTGTAGTGTGCAACATTGTGTGTGTTGTGCGTACTCACTAACTGTGGTTCTTGTGAATTGTGTGCTTTAACGTCCTGTGTTGTTTGCGGTGTGTGTTGTACTCTACGTTGTGCTGTGTGCGTGTTGAGAGGTTCTGTGTGTACTCTATGTATGCGTTTGTGGGTGTTTTGTTGTGTGTGTTGTGGTTGTTGCTTGAGTGTGTGCCGTGTGTGGCTCTATGTGTGGCATGTGGTGTTTGCGTTGTTCTGTGTGTGTTGCACTGTTAATGCAGGGCGTTGTGTTTTTTGTGAGATGTGATTTTAATTTCTGTGTGTGACGCTTGTGTGTGTTGTGTGATGTGCTGTTCTGTGATTTGTGTTTGTGTTGAGTGTATTGTTCTCTGTGTGCTGCATATTGCGCGGGTGTTGTGTGATCTGTGTTTTGCAAGTTGTGTGATATAGTAATTGTGTGTCACGACTGATATGCTTTGTGCATGTGTTGCGCGGTTGGCATTGCCCATTCTGTGAGACTCTGTGGGCTGTATGCTTTATGTGTGATTGGAGTGATGTGTGTAGAGTGTGAAATGTGTGTTGCAAAAATTCGGTGTTCTTTTTGTTGTGGTGTGTGTGTTTTTTGCATGTGGCTTCGTATGTGTTGTATGTGTGGTGTGCGTTTTGCATGTGTGATTGTGATTCGTGTGTGGTTGTGTTTGACAGGTTGGGTGTGTGGTTGGCTGTTCGAGTAATGAGGGTAGTTTGTGATGTGCGTACTGTGTGTGGTCATGCTTGGTCAGTGAGCCTCACTATGTGTGTCGTGTTCTCTCTGAGAACCGTGCTTCAAGTGTATTGTGTGCAGTTACGTTCTCAGTGTGTGTGGGGTTTGATGTTCAGTGTGCTGTGCTGTCCGGGTGTTGAGAGACTTCTGCATTCAAGCACACTGGAGATAGCCTCTCATGCTTGTCCGTTTTCTCCACAGGTTCGTAAACCACTGGGGGTGGGGGTGGGATCTTGTTTCCTGAGGGCGATAGAAGAGGATGCAAAGAGCCGCCTCGTCCCTTTAATAGCAATGCTCTGAAGATGCCTTTGTAGTAAAGAGCCAGAAACTCCTGCAGGAGAGCCTTATGCCGGACTTTGCTGGGGAAACAATCCACCGTGCACTGAGGAGACCGTCCCTGAGAGAATACTAGGCTGCTTTCGCCGTGCATGCAATTTGCTCCTATGTGATATGGAAAACAGTAAACTTTGCAGCAGAAGGCGGTCTTCTCTGTACGCCCTCTATGTCAAGGATGTAAGTGGGCTTCGAATAGGCCTTAGCCCTAGCCACACGGGAAGTTGCAGAACAAGATGCTTCGAAATAACAGCAGTGGAGGCAAGTCAGCGTTGGATTCAGCTTACGTGGGTGAAAGAAAGCAGTGCAGGATGCCCCATTCAAGGAATCATTGAAGTCTTTGCAGTGGATGCTGAAACTGAGCTTGCAATGAGCTTTCCGTGTCTGTCCTGTGGTGTCTGCACCCAAAGCGCCTGAGTGAAGTCTGCTGTGTAGAACTCCCTTATGCTGAACAGCGGACACTCGCCTGTGTGGCCATTAACGTGAAGCCTGGCAGAGGAAGCACGGCTGTCAGAAATATGCCTGCATACAGTGACTTTAGCTTGGAAGTTTTGAACGTCGCATTTTTCTGCTACTACCGGGCTGCGTCAGAGAGGCCCAGGTTGGTCTGTGGGGTATGTAAGCCGATCTCCCGTGCCACAGTCTGAGCTTTGAAAACTAAGTGCACATTGGCTTCAGTCCCCCAGCATCATGTCAGCAAGAGGTGCGCGCAAGCTTCTCCAAAGCCTGGTGGCGGATGGGCCCTATGCCTCAGAGCTGCTGTCCTGCAGAGAAGGCTCTGAGGCCGTCTCAGTCCAAGTGATTTGCTGCTCAGACATGTCCGGACTGACAGCTAAGCACTGCTGTGTCAAGGCGAGCTTCTTATATATACTTGTACTCCCAGGCACAAGGATACTGTGAAGAGGTCTTCTGCCCAGCCTCAGGTGAGGAGGCAGAGCAAGTTGCTTTCCGCACAGCATTGAAGCAGGACGGACAGGCGTTCTGTTCAAAAGGTGAAAAGCAGGCAGCACCAGGAGCCTCTGTCAAGTAAGCTCCTCTTTATGCCTAGGGAAGCTTCATTCGAACCTGCAATGGAAATTGTTCTGGGCTAACTGAGCTCTAACTTCACGATCTAACACTCTCAGTGACTTTCTCCTAACTCACACAGAGTGGAATGGCCAAACGTAGGTGGGCATGGTGTCCTCTCTGAATGCACCTTACTTCCAAGAGATTCGTGTGCTGTGAATAGGACTTGCAACTAGGTTTAAGGGAAGATGCTGTTGGGGCTCCTTCAGCTGATCATCTTTTCATCAGAACAAAGCTCTTCTCCGGGCCAGACCTTTATCAGCCTGAACAAACCATGTGCAGCACGGCTCTCTCTTTGTGATCTGCAGGGAGAAAGAATCCTTTGCCATGTTTCTAAAGCGAAATGCTTAAGGGCAGTCCTTAGACCTCTGCATTCAAGCACACTGAAGAAAGCCTTTCGTGCTTGTCTGTTTTCTCCACAGGTTTGGAATCATCCGGGAGATCCTTGTTTCCTGGGGGTGCTACAAAGAGGACGCACAGAACCGGAGTGTCCTGGTGAGTAAAAGCATAGCCCTGAAGATGCCTTTGTCGTAAAGTGTCAGGAACTGCTGCAGGAGAGCCTTATGCCAGACTCTGCTGGAGAAACAGTCCACCGTGCACTGAGGAGACCTTCCCTGAGCGAATACGATGCTAGTTTCCCCTTACATGCAACTTGCTCCTATGTGATACAGAAAACTTAGTTAACATGGCAGTAGAAGGCTAAGCACCTGATCTCTTTTTGTGTTTTTTGGGTTTGTTGTGCGTGTGGTGTGCTCTATGTGATTTTGGTATTCGGCAGTGAGTGATTTGTGGTGTTTTCTTGTGATTCTGTGTGTATTCTCTGTTCTGGTCCGCTGTGTGTGCTGTGTTCTTGTGTGTTTTGCGTTGTGTTATCTATGGTCTGTGGGTCTCGCTTCTTTCCTGTGTGTTGTTGTGTGTTGTCCGTGTTGTGTCTATTTTATATGCCATATGTGTGGTATAGGTTCATCTGTTGACCGTTGTACACGTTTTGTGTTTGGTGTGTGGCTTCCAGTCTATTGTGTAGTGTGAAATGTGTCTGATCTTTCTTTGGTCTGTTGTGTTATGTACAGTGTTCTGGGTTGTGTGTGAGCGCTGTCTATATGCCTTCTGTGTGTCACGTACTGGGTAGATGTTGGCTGGTCTGTGTGATTTGAGTGTTGTGTGTGTGATGTTGATTTAGCCTTGTGTCGCACGTGTTGTGTGCATGTGTTTGTTCTGTGTGTGTTTGTGGGTTTTGGTTCGTGATGTCTGCGTGTGCTCTGTACTGTATGCTTGCGGTTGTGTGTGCTGTGTGTGGCGCATCATATGTGTGTTGCATGTGTTTTCGTCACTTGTGTGTGGATTTGTATGTGTTGTGTCAGTTTTGTGTGCGTGATTGTGACTTGTGTGATCTGTTAGAGAGGTTGTGTGTGTGTCTGGCTGTTTGAGTTATGCACATGATGTGAGATGTGTTGACCGTGTGTGGTTGTGCTTGTTTAGTATGTCTCTTGGTGTGTGCAGTACGTAGTCTGTGCAATGATTTTCGTGTGCATTGTGAGCAGCTTTGCACCTTGAAGGGAGTGGTGTGTGTGTGCTCTGACTATTGTGTAGCATGTTCCTGTGCTGTGTGTGTGTTCTGCGTTGTGCTCCTGTGTGAGGATGTATGTGTGTTGTCCCTGTGCGTGGTTGTGCGTGTAGCGTGTAGTGGGTGAAATGTGTGCTGTTTGTCTTCTCTGTTGGTTATGTGTGTTTGGCCTATGGCTTTGTGAGTGTTGTGTGCGTTTTGCGTGTGTGATTGTGATTTGTGTGTGGTTGTGTTTGAGTGGTTGAGTGTGTGTGGTTGTTATGTTTGTGATGTGAGATATGTTGTCCGTGGGTGGTTGTGCTTGTTTAGTGTGCCCCATTGTGTGTGCTGCATGTACTCTCGCAAATGTGATTTGTGTGTTTTATGAGAAACATGTGCTCTGTAGCGTCTGTTGTGTGCCCTGTGACAGTTGTGTTGTTACCTTTTGAGTTCTGTGTGTGTGTGTGCATCGTGTAGTGGTGCCCGCGTGTGGGGTGTCTGTGTGCGTTGTGTGTGGGGTGTGTAGTGTGTGCAGTGTGTGCTACGTGCGTTAATTGTTGGTTGTGTGTTTTGCGTGTGGTTTTGTATGTGTTGTGCGTGTTTTGCGTGTGTGATTGTGGTACGTGTTTGGCTGTGTTTGAGAGGTTGTGTGTGTGATTGGTTGTTATGGGTGTGAGGTGAGATGTGCTATCTGTATGTGGTTTTGCTTGTGTGGTGTGCCTCGTTGAGTGTGGGGTGTGTACACGGTTAAATGTGGTTTGTGAGAATTGGGTGCCTTTATGTCCTCTGATGTTCGTGGTGTATGTTGTTTCAAATGTTGTGCTGTTTGCGTGTTGAGTTTGTGTGTGTTCTCCATATCTTTGTGTTTGTGGTTGTTTACTTGTGTTTGTTGTGGTTATTCCTCGAGTGTGTGTTGTGTGTGGCTTTATGTGTGGTATGTAGTGGTCGCGTCGGTCTGTGTGTTGTGCTGTCAATGCAGGGTGTCGTGTGTGCCATGAGTTGTGATGCTTAATTTGTGTGTGATGCTTCTGTGTGTTGCGTGACGTAGTGTTCTCTGATTTGTGTATGATTTTGCATGTGGTAATGTATTGATGTGATACTTTCAATGTGCGTGTCGTGTGTGCGATGTTTGTGTTGTGCATCTTCCTGTGATGTGTTTTGTGTTTGTTGGGTTTTGTGTGATGTGTGAAGTGCGCTGTTTGTCTTTTGTGTCCACGGTAGGGTGTGTTTTGTGGTGTTTGTTGTGTGATTCTGTGCGTATTCTGCGTTGTGTTACATTTTGCGTGCTGTGTTATTATGTGATTTTCTCTTTGAAGTCTGTGATCTGCTGGTTTAATGTGCGTGGCGGTGTTTATGTGGTTGTGTGTGTGTTTCCTGGGTGTTGTGTTCTTTCTGTGTTGTGACTTTTGTGCATGTGATGTGTGCAGTTTGGGTACTTTGTTGTTTGTAGTGTGTGTTCTGTGTCTATTTCTCTGTGGAGTGCTGGGTGGCTGGTGCGGTTGTGGGTGTTTCTGTGTTGGGTGTTGTGTGCTTGGAGTGCGTCCTTGTGTGTTGTACGTTTGGCGTCTTTTGTAGAGCGAGTTGTGTTCGTGATTGGGAATGTCATGTGGTCTGTGAATGGCTTTCCGTTTCATGTTAAATGTGGGATGTGACCGCACGTGCGTTGCGTGATGTGCACCGTATTGTGCTCTAAGTTGCATGCGTGTTGTGTGTGCTCTTATCTGTTTTGCGTACTATGTGCGTGGTGTCATCTGTGTATTTTATGTGTTGTGTGGGATGTTGTGTGTTGTGTCGGATATGCTTCGTATATATGTTGTGCGCTTTGCACTGTGTGTTCTGTGAGGCTCTGTGTGCTGTATGTTTTCTGTGTGTTTTGCGTGAAGTGTGTAGTGTGTGAACTGTGTTTCATAAATTCGGTGTTGTTTCTGTGGTTGTGTAGTTTTTGCATGTCATTTGGCATGTGTTTTGTGTGGTGTGTGCTTTGCGTCTGTGAGTGTGATTTCTGCGTGGTTGTGTTTGAGAGGTTGTGTGGGTGTTTGCTTGTTATGTGTGTGATGTGAAATGTGTTGTCTGCGTGTAGTTGTGCTTGTTTAGTGTGCCTCATTGTGTGTGCTGTGTGTACTCTGTGAAATGTGGTTCGTGTGTGTTGTGAGCGATTCTGTGCCTGGATGTGTCTGGTGTGTGTCTTGTGACTTGTGCTGTTCCAGTTTGGCTCTTGTGCGTGTGCGTTTTGCACAGTGCAGCTCGGGCGTGCATATGAGTGTGGGGTGTCTGAGCATGATAGTGTGTGTGGCTTGTAGTGGGTGAAATGTGTGCTATGTGGGCTTCTGTGGGTTGTGCGTTTTGCATGTGGTTTTGTATGTGTACTGTGATTTGTGTTTGGCTGTGTTTGAGAGGCTGTTATGTTTGTTGGGTTGAGTTACGGGTGTGATGTGAGATGTGTTGTCTTTGTGCAGTTGTGCTTGTGTAGTGTGCAACATTGTGTGTGTTGTGCGTACTCACTAACTGTGGTTCTTGTGAATTGTGTGCTTTAACGTCCTGTGTTGTTTGCGGTGTGTGTTGTACTCTATGTTGTGCTGTGTGCGTGTTGAGAGGTTCTGTGTGTACTCTATGTATGCGTTTGTGGGTGTTTTGTTGTGTGTGTTGTGGTTGTTGCTTGAGTGTGTGCCGTGTGTGGCTCTATGTGTGGCATGTGGTGTTTGCGTTGTTCTGTGTGTGTTGCACTGTTAATGCAGGGCGTTGTGTTTTTTGTGAGATGTGATTTTAATTTCTGTGTGTGACGCTTGTGTGTGTTGTGTGATGTGCTGTTCTGTGATTTGTGTTTGTGTTGAGTGTATTGTTCTCTGTGTGCTGCATATTGCGTGGGTGTTGTGTGATCTGTGTTTTGCAAGTTGTGTGATATAGTAATTGTGTGTTACGACTGATATGCTTTGTGCATGTGTTGCGCGGTTGGCATTGCCCATTCTGTGAGGCTCTGTGGGCTGTATGCTTTATGTGTGATTGGAGTGATGTGTGTAGAGTGTGAAATGTGTGTTGCAAAAATTCGGTGTTCTTTTTGTTGTGGTGTGTGTGTTTTTTGCATGTGGCTTCGTATGTGTTGTATGTGTGGTGTGCGTTTTGCATGTGTGATTGTGATTCGTGTGTGGTTGTGTTTGACAGGTTGGGTGTGTGGTTGGCTGTTCGAGTAATGAGGGTAGTTTGTGATGTGCGTACTGTGTGTGGTCATGCTTGGTCAGTGAGCCTCACTATGTGTGTCGTGTTCTCTCTGAGAACCGTGCTTCAAGTGTATTGTGTGCAGTTACGTTCTCAGTGTGTGTGGGGTTTGATGTTCAGTGTGCTGTGCTGTCCGGGTGTTGAGAGACTTCTGCATTCAAGCACACTGTAGATAGCCTCTCATGCTTGTCCGTTTTCTCCACAGGTTCGTAAACCACTGGGGGTGGGGGTGGGATCTTGTTTCCTGAGGGCGATAGAAGAGGATGCAAAGAGCCGCCTCGTCCCTTTAATAGCAATGCTCTGAAGATGCCTTTGTAGTAAAGAGCCAGAAACTCCTGCAGGAGAGCCTTATATCGGACTTTGCTGGGGAAACAATCCACCGTGCACTGAGGAGACCGTCCCTGAGAGAATACAAGGCTGCTTTCGCCGTGCATGCAATTTGCTCCTATGTGATATGGAAAACAGTAAACTTTGCAGCAGAAGGCGGTCTTCTCTGTACGCCCTCTATGTCAAGGATGTAAGTGGGCTTCGAATAGGCCTTAGCCCTAGCCACACGGGAAGTTGCAGAACAAGATGCTTCGAAATAACAGCAGTGGAGGCAAGTCAGCGTTGGATTCAGCTTACGTGGGTGAAAGAAAGCAGTGCAGGATGCCCCATTCAAGGAATCATTGAAGTCTTTGCAGTGGATGCTGAAACTGAGCTTGCAATGAGCTTTCCGTGTCTGTCCTGTGGTGTCTGCACCCAAAGCGCCTGAGTGAAGTCTGCTGTGTAGAACTCCCTTATGCTGAACAGCGGACACTCGCCTGTGTGGCCATTAACGTGAAGCCTGGCAGAGGAAGCACGGCTGTCAGAAATATGCCTGCATACAGTGACTTTAGCTTGGAAGTTTTGAACGTCGCATTTTTCTGCTACTACCGGGCTGCGTCAGAGAGGCCCAGGTTGGTCTGTGGGGTATGTAAGCCGATCTCCCGTGCCACAGTCTGAGCTTTGAAAACTAAGTGCACATTGGCTTCAGTCCCCCAGCATCATGTCAGCAAGAGGTGCCTGCAAGCTTCTCCAAAGCCTGGTGGCGGATGGGCCCTATGCCTCAGAGCTGCTGTCCTGCAGAGAAGGCTCTGAGGCCGTCTCAGTCCAAGTGATTTGCTGCTCAGACATGTCCGGACTGACAGCTAAGCACTGCTGTGTCAAGGCGAGCTTCTTATATATACTTGTACTCCCAGGCACAAGGATACTGTGAAGAGGTCTTCTGCCCAGCCTCAGGTGAGGAGGCAGAGCAAGTTGCTTTCCGCACAGCATTGAAGCAGGACGGACAGGCGTTCTGTTCAAAAGGTGAAAAGCAGGCAGCACCAGGAGCCTCTGTCAAGTAAGCTCCTCTTTATGCCTAGGGAAGCTTCATTCGAACCTGCAATGGAAATTGTTCTGGGCTAACTGAGCTCTAACTTCACGATCTAACACTCTCAGTGACTTTCTCCTAACTCACACAGAGTGGAATGGCCAAACGTAGGTGGGCATGGTGTCCTCTCTGAATGCACCTTACTTCCAAGAGATTCGTGTGCTGTGAATAGGACTTGCAACTAGGTTTAAGGGAAGATGCTGTTGGGGCTCCTTCAGCTGATCATCTTTTCATCAGAACAAAGCTCTTCTCCGGGCCAGACCTTTATCAGCCTGGACAAACCATGTGCAGCACGGCTCTCTCTTTGTGATCTGCAGGGAGAAAGAATCCTTTGCCATGTTTCTAAAGCGAAATGCTTAAGGGCAGTCCTTAGACCTCTGCATTCAAGCACACTGAAGAAAGCCTTTCGTGCTTGTCTGTTTTCTCCACAGGTTTGGAATCATCCGGGAGATCCTTGTTTCCTGGGGGTGCTACAAAGAGGACGCATAGAACCGGAGTGTCCTGGTGAGTAAAAGCATAGCCCTGAAGATGCCTTTGTCGTAAAGTGTCAGGAACTGCTGCAGGAGAGCCTTATGCCAGACTCTGCTGGAGAAACAGTCCACCGTGCACTGAGGAGACCTTCCCTGAGCGAATACGATGCTAGTTTCCCCTTACATGCAACTTGCTCCTATGTGATACAGAAAACTTAGTTAACATGGCAGTAGAAGGCTAAGCACCTGATCTCTTTTTGTGTTTTTTGGGTTTGTTGTGCGTGTGGTGTGCTCTATGTGATTTTGGTATTCGGCAGTGAGTGATTTGTGGTGTTTTCTTGTGATTCTGTGTGTATTCTCTGTTCTGGTCCGCTGTGTGTGCTGTGTTCTTGTGTGTTTTGCGTTGTGTTATCTATGGTCTGTGGGTCTCGCTTCTTTCCTGTGTGTTGTTGTGTGTTGTCCGTGTTGTGTCTATTTTATATGCCATATGTGTGGTATAGGTTCATCTGTTGACCGTTGTACACGTTTTGTGTTTGGTGTGTGGCTTCCAGTCTATTGTGTAGTGTGAAATGTGTCTGATCTTTCTTTGGTCTGTTGTGTTATGTACAGTGTTCTGGGTTGTGTGTGAGCGCTGTCTATATGCCTTCTGTGTGTCACGTACTGGGTAGATGTTGGCTGGTCTGTGTGATTTGAGTGTTGTGTGTGTGATGTTGATTTAGCCTTGTGTCGCACGTGTTGTGTGCATGTGTTTGTTCTGTGTGTGTTTGTGGGTTTTGGTTCGTGATGTCTGCGTGTGCTCTGTACTGTATGCTTGCGGTTGTGTGTGCTGTGTGTGGCGCATCATATGTGTGTTGCATGTGTTTTCGTCACTTGTGTGTGGATTTGTATGTGTTGTGTCAGTTTTGTGTGCGTGATTGTGACTTGTGTGATCTGTTAGAGAGGTTGTGTGTGTGTCTGGCTGTTTGAGTTATGCACATGATGTGAGATGTGTTGACCGTGTGTGGTTGTGCTTGTTTAGTATGTCTCTTGGTGTGTGCAGTACGTAGTCTGTGCAATGATTTTCGTGTGCATTGTGAGCAGCTTTGCACCTTGAAGGGAGTGGTGTGTGTGTGCTCTGACTATTGTGTAGCATGTTCCTGTGCTGTGTGTGTGTTCTGCGTTGTGCTCCTGTGTGAGGATGTATGTGTGTTGTCCCTGTGCGTGGTTGTGCGTGTAGCGTGTAGTGGGTGAAATGTGTGCTGTTTGTCTTCTCTGTTGGTTATGTGTGTTTGGCCTATGGCTTTGTGAGTGTTGTGTGCGTTTTGCGTGTGTGATTGTGATTTGTGTGTGGTTGTGTTTGAGTGGTTGAGTGTGTGTGGTTGTTATGTTTGTGATGTGAGATATGTTGTCCGTGGGTGGTTGTGCTTGTTTAGTGTGCCCCATTGTGTGTGCTGCATGTACTCTCGCAAATGTGATTTGTGTGTTTTATGAGAAACATGTGCTCTGTAGCGTCTGTTGTGTGCCCTGTGACAGTTGTGTTGTTACCTTTTGAGTTCTGTGTGTGTGTGTGCATCGTGTAGTGGTGCCCGCGTGTGGGGTGTCTGTGTGCGTTGTGTGTGGGGTGTGTAGTGTGTGCAGTGTGTGCTACGTGCGTTAATTGTTGGTTGTGTGTTTTGCGTGTGGTTTTGTATGTGTTGTGCGTGTTTTGCGTGTGTGATTGTGGTACGTGTTTGGCTGTGTTTGAGAGGTTGTGTGTGTGATTGGTTGTTATGGGTGTGAGGTGAGATGTGCTATCTGTATGTGGTTTTGCTTGTGTGGTGTGCCTCGTTGAGTGTGGGGTGTGTACACGGTTAAATGTGGTTTGTGAGAATTGGGTGCCTTTATGTCCTCTGATGTTCGTGGTGTATGTTGTTTCAAATGTTGTGCTGTTTGCGTGTTGAGTTTGTGTGTGTTCTCCATATCTTTGTGTTTGTGGTTGTTTACTTGTGTTTGTTGTGGTTATTCCTCGAGTGTGTGTTGTGTGTGGCTTTATGTGTGGTATGTAGTGGTCGCGTCGGTCTGTGTGTTGTGCTGTCAATGCAGGGTGTCGTGTGTGCCATGAGTTGTGATGCTTAATTTGTGTGTGATGCTTCTGTGTGTTGCGTGACGTAGTGTTCTCTGATTTGTGTATGATTTTGCATGTGGTAATGTATTGATGTGATACTTTCAATGTGCGTGTCGTGTGTGCGATGTTTGTGTTGTGCATCTTCCTGTGATGTGTTTTGTGTTTGTTGGGTTTTGTGTGATGTGTGAAGTGCGCTGTTTGTCTTTTGTGTCCACGGTAGGGTGTGTTTTGTGGTGTTTGTTGTGTGATTCTGTGCGTATTCTGCGTTGTGTTACATTTTGCGTGCTGTGTTATTATGTGATTTTCTCTTTGAAGTCTGTGATCTGCTGGTTTAATGTGCGTGGCGGTGTTTATGTGGTTGTGTGTGTGTTTCCTGGGTGTTGTGTTCTTTCTGTGTTGTGACTTTTGTGCATGTGATGTGTGCAGTTTGGGTACTTTGTTGTTTGTAGTGTGTGTTCTGTGTCTATTTCTCTGTGGAGTGCTGGGTGGCTGGTGCGGTTGTGGGTGTTTCTGTGTTGGGTGTTGTGTGCTTGGAGTGCGTCCTTGTGTGTTGTACGTTTGGCGTCTTTTGTAGAGCGAGTTGTGTTCGTGATTGGGAATGTCATGTGGTCTGTGAATGGCTTTCCGTTTCATGTTAAATGTGGGATGTGACCGCACGTGCGTTGCGTGATGTGCACCGTATTGTGCTCTAAGTTGCATGCGTGTTGTGTGTGCTCTTATCTGTTTTGCGTACTATGTGCGTGGTGTCATCTGTGTATTTTATGTGTTGTGTGGGATGTTGTGTGTTGTGTCGGATATGCTTCGTATATATGTTGTGCGCTTTGCACTGTGTGTTCTGTGAGGCTCTGTGTGCTGTATGTTTTCTGTGTGTTTTGCGTGAAGTGTGTAGTGTGTGAACTGTGTTTCATAAATTCGGTGTTGTTTCTGTGGTTGTGTAGTTTTTGCATGTCATTTGGCATGTGTTTTGTGTGGTGTGTGCTTTGCGTCTGTGAGTGTGATTTCTGCGTGGTTGTGTTTGAGAGGTTGTGTGGGTGTTTGCTTGTTATGTGTGTGATGTGAAATGTGTTGTCTGCGTGTAGTTGTGCTTGTTTAGTGTGCCTCATTGTGTGTGCTGTGTGTACTCTGTGAAATGTGGTTCGTGTGTGTTGTGAGCGATTCTGTGCCTGGATGTGTCTGGTGTGTGTCTTGTGACTTGTGCTGTTCCAGTTTGGCTCTTGTGCGTGTGCGTTTTGCACAGTGCAGCTCGGGCGTGCATATGAGTGTGGGGTGTCTGAGCATGATAGTGTGTGTGGCTTGTAGTGGGTGAAATGTGTGCTATGTGGGCTTCTGTGGGTTGTGCGTTTTGCATGTGGTTTTGTATGTGTACTGTGATTTGTGTTTGGCTGTGTTTGAGAGGCTGTTATGTTTGTTGGGTTGAGTTACGGGTGTGATGTGAGATGTGTTGTCTTTGTGCAGTTGTGCTTGTGTAGTGTGCAACATTGTGTGTGTTGTGCGTACTCACTAACTGTGGTTCTTGTGAATTGTGTGCTTTAACGTCCTGTGTTGTTTGCGGTGTGTGTTGTACTCTACGTTGTGCTGTGTGCGTGTTGAGAGGTTCTGTGTGTACTCTATGTATGCGTTTGTGGGTGTTTTGTTGTGTGTGTTGTGGTTGTTGCTTGAGTGTGTGCCGTGTGTGGCTCTATGTGTGGCATGTGGTGTTTGCGTTGTTCTGTGTGTGTTGCACTGTTAATGCAGGGCGTTGTGTTTTTTGTGAGATGTGATTTTAATTTCTGTGTGTGACGCTTGTGTGTGTTGTGTGATGTGCTGTTCTGTGATTTGTGTTTGTGTTGAGTGTATTGTTCTCTGTGTGCTGCATATTGCGTGGGTGTTGTGTGATCTGTGTTTTGCAAGTTGTGTGATATAGTAATTGTGTGTTACGACTGATATGCTTTGTGCATGTGTTGCGCGGTTGGCATTGCCCATTCTGTGAGGCTCTGTGGGCTGTATGCTTTATGTGTGATTGGAGTGATGTGTGTAGAGTGTGAAATGTGTGTTGCAAAAATTCGGTGTTCTTTTTGTTGTGGTGTGTGTGTTTTTTGCATGTGGCTTCGTATGTGTTGTATGTGTGGTGTGCGTTTTGCATGTGTGATTGTGATTCGTGTGTGGTTGTGTTTGACAGGTTGGGTGTGTGGTTGGCTGTTCGAGTAATGAGGGTAGTTTGTGATGTGCGTACTGTGTGTGGTCATGCTTGGTCAGTGAGCCTCACTATGTGTGTTGTGTTCTCTCTGAGAACCGTGCTTCAAGTGTATTGTGTGCAGTTACGTTCTCAGTGTGTGTGGGGTTTGATGTTCAGTGTGCTGTGCTGTCCGGGTGTTGAGAGACTTCTGCATTCAAGCACACTGGAGATAGCCTCTCATGCTTGTCCGTTTTCTCCACAGGTTCGTAAACCACTGGGGGTGGGGGTGGGATCTTGTTTCCTGAGGGCGATAGAAGAGGATGCAAAGAGCCGCCTCGTCCCTTTAATAGCAATGCTCTGAAGATGCCTTTGTAGTAAAGAGCCAGAAACTCCTGCAGGAGAGCCTTATGCCGGAATTTGCTGGGGAAACAATCCACCGTGCACTGAGGATACCGTCCCTGAGAGAATACAAGGCTGCTTTCGCCGTGCATGCAATTTGCTCCTATGTGATATGGAAAACAGTAAACTTTGCAGCAGAAGGCGGTCTTCTCTGTACGCCCTCTATGTCAAGGATGTAAGTGGGCTTCGAATAGGCCTTAGCCCTAGCCACACGGGAAGTTGCAGAACAAGATGCTTCGAAATAACAGCAGTGGAGGCAAGTCAGCGTTGGATTCAGCTTACGTGGGTGAAAGAAAGCAGTGCAGGATGCCCCATTCAAGGAATCATTGAAGTCTTTGCAGTGGATGCTGAAACTGAGCTTGCAATGAGCTTTCCGTGTCTGTCCTGTGGTGTCTGCACCCAAAGCGCCTGAGTGAAGTCTGCTGTGTAGAACTCCCTTATGCTGAACAGCGGACACTCGCCTGTGTGGCCATTAACGTGAAGCCTGGCAGAGGAAGCACGGCTCTCAGAAATATGCCTGCATACAGTGACTTTAGCTTGGAAGTTTTGAACGTCGCATTTTTCTGCTACTACCGGGCTGCGTCAGAGAGGCCCAGGTTGGTCTGTGGGGTATGTAAGCCGATCTCCCGTGCCACAGTCTGAGCTTTGAAAACTAAGTGCACATTGGCTTCAGTCCCCCAGCATCATGTCAGCAAGAGGTGCCTGCAAGCTTCTCCAAAGCCTGGTGGCGGATGGGCCCTATGCCTCAGAGCTGCTGTCCTGCAGAGAAGGCTCTGAGGCCGTCTCAGTCCAAGTGATTTGCTGCTCAGACATGTCCGGACTGACAGCTAAGCACTGCTGTGTCAAGGCGAGCTTCTTATATATACTTGTACTCCCAGGCACAAGGATACTGTGAAGAGGTCTTCTGCCCAGCCTCAGGTGAGGAGGCAGAGCAAGTTGCTTTCCGCACAGCATTGAAGCAGGACGGACAGGCGTTCTGTTCAAAAGGTGAAAAGCAGGCAGCACCAGGAGCCTCTGTCAAGTAAGCTCCTCTTTATGCCTAGGGAAGCTTCATTCGAACCTGCAATGGAAATTGTTCTGGGCTAACTGAGCTCTAACTTCACGATCTAACACTCTCAGTGACTTTCTCCTAACTCACACAGAGTGGAATGGCCAAACGTAGGTGGGCATGGTGTCCTCTCTGAATGCACCTTACTTCCAAGAGATTCGTGTGCTGTGAATAGGACTTGCAACTAGGTTTAAGGGAAGATGCTGTTGGGGCTCCTTCAGCTGATCATCTTTTCATCAGAACAAAGCTCTTCTCCGGGCCAGACCTTTATCAGCCTGGACAAACCATGTGCAGCACGGCTCTCTCTTTGTGATCTGCAGGGAGAAAGAATCCTTTGCCATGTTTCTAAAGCGAAATGCTTAAGGGCAGTCCTTAGACCTCTGCATTCAAGCACACTGAAGAAAGCCTTTCGTGCTTGTCTGTTTTCTCCACAGGTTTGGAATCATCCGGGAGATCCTTGTTTCCTGGGGGTGCTACAAAGAGGACGCACAGAACCGGAGTGTCCTGGTGAGTAAAAGCATAGCCCTGAAGATGCCTTTGTCGTAAAGTGTCAGGAACTGCTGCAGGAGAGCCTTATGCCAGACTCTGCTGGAGAAACAGTCCACCGTGCACTGAGGAGACCTTCCCTGAGCGAATACGATGCTAGTTTCCCCTTACATGCAACTTGCTCCTATGTGATACAGAAAACTTAGTTAACATGGCAGTAGAAGGCTAAGCACCTGATCTCTTTTTGTGTTTTTTGGGTTTGTTGTGCGTGTGGTGTGCTCTATGTGATTTTGGTATTCGGCAGTGAGTGATTTGTGGTGTTTTCTTGTGATTCTGTGTGTATTCTCTGTTCTGGTCCGCTGTGTGTGCTGTGTTCTTGTGTGTTTTGCGTTGTGTTATCTATGGTCTGTGGGTCTCGCTTCTTTCCTGTGTGTTGTTGTGTGTTGTCCGTGTTGTGTCTATTTTATATGCCATATGTGTGGTATAGGTTTATCTGTTGACCGTTGTACACGTTTTGTGTTTGGTGTGTGGCTTCCAGTCTATTGTGTAGTGTGAAATGTGTCTGATCTTTCTTTGGTCTGTTGTGTTATGTACAGTGTTCTGGGTTGTGTGTGAGCGCTGTCTATATGCCTTCTGTGTGTCACGTACTGGGTAGATGTTGGCTGGTCTGTGTGATTTGAGTGTTGTGTGTGTGATGTTGATTTAGCCTTGTGTCGCACGTGTTGTGTGCATGTGTTTGTTCTGTGTGTGTTTGTGGGTTTTGGTTCGTGATGTCTGCGTGTGCTCTGTACTGTATGCTTGCGGTTGTGTGTGCTGTGTGTGGCGCATCATATGTGTGTTGCATGTGTTTTCGTCACTTGTGTGTGGATTTGTATGTGTTGTGTCAGTTTTGTGTGCGTGATTGTGACTTGTGTGATCTGTTAGAGAGGTTGTGTGTGTGTCTGGCTGTTTGAGTTATGCACATGATGTGAGATGTGTTGACCGTGTGTGGTTGTGCTTGTTTAGTATGTCTCTTGGTGTGTGCAGTACATAGTCTGTGCAATGATTTTCGTGTGCATTGTGAGCAGCTTTGCACCTTGAAGGGAGTGGTGTGTGTGTGCTCTGACTATTGTGTAGCATGTTCCTGTGCTGTGTGTGTGTTCTGCGTTGTGCTCCTGTGTGAGGATGTATGTGTGTTGTCCCTGTGCGTGGTTGTGCGTGTAGCGTGTAGTGGGTGAAATGTGTGCTGTTTGTCTTCTCTGTTGGTTATGTGTGTTTGGCCTATGGCTTTGTGAGTGTTGTGTGCGTTTTGCGTGTGTGATTGTGATTTGTGTGTGGTTGTGTTTGAGTGGTTGAGTGTGTGTGGTTGTTATGTTTGTGATGTGAGATATGTTGTCCGTGGGTGGTTGTGCTTGTTTAGTGTGCCCCATTGTGTGTGCTGCATGTACTCTCGCAAATGTGATTTGTGTGTTTTATGAGAAACATGTGCTCTGTAGCGTCTGTTGTGTGCCCTGTGACAGTTGTGTTGTTACCTTTTGAGTTCTGTGTGTGTGTGTGCATCGTGTAGTGGTGCCCGCGTGTGGGGTGTCTGTGTGCGTTGTGTGTGGGGTGTGTAGTGTGTGCAGTGTGTGCTACGTGCGTTAATTGTTGGTTGTGTGTTTTGCGTGTGGTTTTGTATGTGTTGTGCGTGTTTTGCGTGTGTGATTGTGGTACGTGTTTGGCTGTGTTTGAGAGGTTGTGTGTGTGATTGGTTGTTATGGGTGTGAGGTGAGATGTGCTATCTGTATGTGGTTTTGCTTGTGTGGTGTGCCTCGTTGAGTGTGGGGTGTGTACACGGTTAAATGTGGTTTGTGAGAATTGGGTGCCTTTATGTCCTCTGATGTTCGTGGTGTATGTTGTTTCAAATGTTGTGCTGTTTGCGTGTTGAGTTTGTGTGTGTTCTCCATATCTTTGTGTTTGTGGTTGTTTACTTGTGTTTGTTGTGGTTATTCCTCGAGTGTGTGTTGTGTGTGGCTTTATGTGTGGTATGTAGTGGTCGCGTCGGTCTGTGTGTTGTGCTGTCAATGCAGGGTGTCGTGTGTGCCATGAGTTGTGATGCTTAATTTGTGTGTGATGCTTCTGTGTGTTGCGTGACGTAGTGTTCTCTGATTTGTGTATGATTTTGCATGTGGTAATGTATTGATGTGATACTTTCAATGTGCGTGTCGTGTGTGCGATGTTTGTGTTGTGCATCTTCCTGTGATGTGTTTTGTGTTTGTTGGGTTTTGTGTGATGTGTGAAGTGCGCTGTTTGTCTTTTGTGTCCACGGTAGGGTGTGTTTTGTGGTGTTTGTTGTGTGATTCTGTGCGTATTCTGCGTTGTGTTACATTTTGCGTGCTGTGTTATTATGTGATTTTCTCTTTGAAGTCTGTGATCTGCTGGTTTAATGTGCGTGGCGGTGTTTATGTGGTTGTGTGTGTGTTTCCTGGGTGTTGTGTTCTTTCTGTGTTGTGACTTTTGTGCATGTGATGTGTGCAGTTTGGGTACTTTGTTGTTTGTAGTGTGTGTTCTGTGTCTATTTCTCTGTGGAGTGCTGGGTGGCTGGTGCGGTTGTGGGTGTTTCTGTGTTGGGTGTTGTGTGCTTGGAGTGCGTCCTTGTGTGTTGTACGTTTGGCGTCTTTTGTAGAGCGAGTTGTGTTCGTGATTGGGAATGTCATGTGGTCTGTGAATGGCTTTCCGTTTCATGTTAAATGTGGGATGTGACCGCACGTGCGTTGCGTGATGTGCACCGTATTGTGCTCTAAGTTGCATGCGTGTTGTGTGTGCTCTTATCTGTTTTGCGTACTATGTGCGTGGTGTCATCTGTGTATTTTATGTGTTGTGTGGGATGTTGTGTGTTGTGTCGGATATGCTTCGTATATATGTTGTGCGCTTTGCACTGTGTGTTCTGTGAGGCTCTGTGTGCTGTATGTTTTCTGTGTGTTTTGCGTGAAGTGTGTAGTGTGTGAACTGTGTTTCATAAATTCGGTGTTGTTTCTGTGGTTGTGTAGTTTTTGCATGTCATTTGGCATGTGTTTTGTGTGGTGTGTGCTTTGCGTCTGTGAGTGTGATTTCTGCGTGGTTGTGTTTGAGAGGTTGTGTGGGTGTTTGCTTGTTATGTGTGTGATGTGAAATGTGTTGTCTGCGTGTAGTTGTGCTTGTTTAGTGTGCCTCATTGTGTGTGCTGTGTGTACTCTGTGAAATGTGGTTCGTGTGTGTTGTGAGCGATTCTGTGCCTGGATGTGTCTGGTGTGTGTCTTGTGACTTGTGCTGTTCCAGTTTGGCTCTTGTGCGTGTGCGTTTTGCACAGTGCAGCTCGGGCGTGCATATGAGTGTGGGGTGTCTGAGCATGATAGTGTGTGTGGCTTGTAGTGGGTGAAATGTGTGCTATGTGGGCTTCTGTGGGTTGTGCGTTTTGCATGTGGTTTTGTATGTGTACTGTGATTTGTGTTTGGCTGTGTTTGAGAGGCTGTTATGTTTGTTGGGTTGAGTTACGGGTGTGATGTGAGATGTGTTGTCTTTGTGCAGTTGTGCTTGTGTAGTGTGCAACATTGTGTGTGTTGTGCGTACTCACTAACTGTGGTTCTTGTGAATTGTGTGCTTTAACGTCCTGTGTTGTTTGCGGTGTGTGTTGTACTCTACGTTGTGCTGTGTGCGTGTTGAGAGGTTCTGTGTGTACTCTATGTATGCGTTTGTGGGTGTTTTGTTGTGTGTGTTGTGGTTGTTGCTTGAGTGTGTGCCGTGTGTGGCTCTATGTGTGGCATGTGGTGTTTGCGTTGTTCTGTGTGTGTTGCACTGTTAATGCAGGGCGTTGTGTTTTTTGTGAGATGTGATTTTAATTTCTGTGTGTGACGCTTGTGTGTGTTGTGTGATGTGCTGTTCTGTGATTTGTGTTTGTGTTGAGTGTATTGTTCTCTGTGTGCTGCATATTGCGTGGGTGTTGTGTGATCTGTGTTTTGCAAGTTGTGTGATATAGTAATTGTGTGTTACGACTGATATGCTTTGTGCATGTGTTGCGCGGTTGGCATTGCCCATTCTGTGAGGCTCTGTGGGCTGTATGCTTTATGTGTGATTGGAGTGATGTGTGTAGAGTGTGAAATGTGTGTTGCAAAAATTCGGTGTTCTTTTTGTTGTGGTGTGTGTGTTTTTTGCATGTGGCTTCGTATGTGTTGTATGTGTGGTGTGCGTTTTGCATGTGTGATTGTGATTCGTGTGTGGTTGTGTTTGACAGGTTGGGTGTGTGGTTGGCTGTTCGAGTAATGAGGGTAGTTTGTGATGTGCGTACTGTGTGTGGTCATGCTTGGTCAGTGAGCCTCACTATGTGTGTCGTGTTCTCTCTGAGAACCGTGCTTCAAGTGTATTGTGTGCAGTTACGTTCTCAGTGTGTGTGGGGTTTGATGTTCAGTGTGCTGTGCTGTCCGGGTGTTGAGAGACTTCTGCATTCAAGCACACTGGAGATAGCCTCTCATGCTTGTCCGTTTTCTCCACAGGTTCGTAAACCACTGGGGGTGGGGGTGGGATCTTGTTTCCTGAGGGCGATAGAAGAGGATGCAAAGAGCCGCCTCGTCCCTTTAATAGCAATGCTCTGAAGATGCCTTTGTAGTAAAGAGCCAGAAACTCCTGCAGGAGAGCCTTATGCCGGACTTTGCTGGGGAAACAATCCACCGTGCACTGAGGAGACCGTCCCTGAGAGAATACTAGGCTGCTTTCGCCGTGCATGCAATTTGCTCCTATGTGATATGGAAAACAGTAAACTTTGCAGCAGAAGGCGGTCTTCTCTGTACGCCCTCTATGTCAAGGATGTAAGTGGGCTTCGAATAGGCCTTAGCCCTAGCCACACGGGAAGTTGCAGAACAAGATGCTTCGAAATAACAGCAGTGGAGGCAAGTCAGCGTTGGATTCAGCTTACGTGGGTGAAAGAAAGCAGTGCAGGATGCCCCATTCAAGGAATCATTGAAGTCTTTGCAGTGGATGCTGAAACTGAGCTTGCAATGAGCTTTCCGTGTCTGTCCTGTGGTGTCTGCACCCAAAGCGCCTGAGTGAAGTCTGCTGTGTAGAACTCCCTTATGCTGAACAGCGGACACTCGCCTGTGTGGCCATTAACGTGAAGCCTGGCAGAGGAAGCACGGCTGTCAGAAATATGCCTGCATACAGTGACTTTAGCTTGGAAGTTTTGAACGTCGCATTTTTCTGCTACTACCGGGCTGCGTCAGAGAGGCCCAGGTTGGTCTGTGGGGTATGTAAGCCGATCTCCCGTGCCACAGTCTGAGCTTTGAAAACTAAGTGCACATTGGCTTCAGTCCCCCAGCATCATGTCAGCAAGAGGTGCGCGCAAGCTTCTCCAAAGCCTGGTGGCGGATGGGCCCTATGCCTCAGAGCTGCTGTCCTGCAGAGAAGGCTCTGAGGCCATCTCAGTCCAAGTGATTTGCTGCTCAGACATGTCCGGACTGACAGCTAAGCACTGCTGTGTCAAGGCGAGCTTCTTATATATACTTGTACTCCCAGGCACAAGGATACTGTGAAGAGGTCTTCTGCCCAGCCTCAGGTGAGGAGGCAGAGCAAGTTGCTTTCCGCACAGCATTGAAGCAGGACGGACAGGCGTTCTGTTCAAAAGGTGAAAAGCAGGCAGCACCAGGAGCCTCTGTCAAGTAAGCTCCTCTTTATGCCTAGGGAAGCTTCATTCGAACCTGCAATGGAAATTGTTCTGGGCTAACTGAGCTCTAACTTCACGATCTAACACTCTCAGTGACTTTCTCCTAACTCACACAGAGTGGAATGGCCAAACGTAGGTGGGCATGGTGTCCTCTCTGAATGCACCTTACTTCCAAGAGATTCGTGTGCTGTGAATAGGACTTGCAACTAGGTTTAAGGGAAGATGCTGTTGGGGCTCCTTCAGCTGATCATCTTTTCATCAGAACAAAGCTCTTCTCCGGGCCAGACCTTTATCAGCCTGGACAAACCATGTGCAGCACGGCTCTCTCTTTGTGATCTGCAGGGAGAAAGAATCCTTTGCCATGTTTCTAAAGCGAAATGCTTAAGGGCAGTCCTTAGACCTCTGCATTCAAGCACACTGAAGAAAGCCTTTCGTGCTTGTCTGTTTTCTCCACAGGTTTGGAATCATCCGGGAGATCCTTGTTTCCTGGGGGTGCTACAAAGAGGACGCACAGAACCGGAGTGTCCTGGTGAGTAAAAGCATAGCCCTGAAGATGCCTTTGTCGTAAAGTGTCAGGAACTGCTGCAGGAGAGCCTTATGCCAGACTCTGCTGGAGAAACAGTCCACCGTGCACTGAGGAGACCTTCCCTGAGCGAATACGATGCTAGTTTCCCCTTACATGCAACTTGCTCCTATGTGATACAGAAAACTTAGTTAACATGGCAGTAGAAGGCTAAGCACCTGATCTCTTTTTGTGTTTTTTGGGTTTGTTGTGCGTGTGGTGTGCTCTATGTGATTTTGGTATTCGGCAGTGAGTGATTTGTGGTGTTTTCTTGTGATTCTGTGTGTATTCTCTGTTCTGGTCCGCTGTGTGTGCTGTGTTCTTGTGTGTTTTGCGTTGTGTTATCTATGGTCTGTGGGTCTCGCTTCTTTCCTGTGTGTTGTTGTGTGTTGTCCGTGTTGTGTCTATTTTATATGCCATATGTGTGGTATAGGTTCATCTGTTGACCGTTGTACACGTTTTGTGTTTGGTGTGTGGCTTCCAGTCTATTGTGTAGTGTGAAATGTGTCTGATCTTTCTTTGGTCTGTTGTGTTATGTACAGTGTTCTGGGTTGTGTGTGAGCGCTGTCTATATGCCTTCTGTGTGTCACGTACTGGGTAGATGTTGGCTGGTCTGTGTGATTTGAGTGTTGTGTGTGTGATGTTGATTTAGCCTTGTGTCGCACGTGTTGTGTGCATGTGTTTGTTCTGTGTGTGTTTGTGGGTTTTGGTTCGTGATGTCTGCGTGTGCTCTGTACTGTATGCTTGCGGTTGTGTGTGCTGTGTGTGGCGCATCATATGTGTGTTGCATGTGTTTTCGTCACTTGTGTGTGGATTTGTATGTGTTGTGTCAGTTTTGTGTGCGTGATTGTGACTTGTGTGATCTGTTAGAGAGGTTGTGTGTGTGTCTGGCTGTTTGAGTTATGCACATGATGTGAGATGTGTTGACCGTGTGTGGTTGTGCTTGTTTAGTATGTCTCTTGGTGTGTGCAGTACGTAGTCTGTGCAATGATTTTCGTGTGCATTGTGAGCAGCTTTGTACCTTGAATGGAGTGGTGTGTGTGTGCTCTGACTATTGTGTAGCATGTTCCTGTGCTGTGTGTGTGTTCTGCGTTGTGCTCCTGTGTGAGGATGTATGTGTGTTGTCCCTGTGCGTGGTTGTGCGTGTAGCGTGTAGTGGGTGAAATGTGTGCTGTTTGTCTTCTCTGTTGGTTATGTGTGTTTGGCCTATGGCTTTGTGAGTGTTGTGTGCGTTTTGCGTGTGTGATTGTGATTTGTGTGTGGTTGTGTTTGAGTGGTTGAGTGTGTGTGGTTGTTATGTTTGTGATGTGAGATATGTTGTCCGTGGGTGGTTGTGCTTGTTTAGTGTGCCCCATTGTGTGTGCTGCATGTACTCTCGCAAATGTGATTTGTGTGTTTTATGAGAAACATGTGCTCTGTAGCGTCTGTTGTGTGCCCTGTGACAGTTGTGTTGTTACCTTTTGAGTTCTGTGTGTGTGTGTGCATCGTGTAGTGGTGCCCGCGTGTGGGGTGTCTGTGTGCGTTGTGTGTGGGGTGTGTAGTGTGTGCAGTGTGTGCTACGTGCGTTAATTGTTGGTTGTGTGTTTTGCGTGTGGTTTTGTATGTGTTGTGTGTGTTTTGCGTGTGTGATTGTGGTACGTGTTTGGCTGTGTTTGAGAGGTTGTGTGTGTGATTGGTTGTTATGGGTGTGAGGTGAGATGTGCTATCTGTATGTGGTTTTGCTTGTGTGGTGTGCCTCGTTGAGTGTGGGGTGTGTACACGGTTAAATGTGGTTTGTGAGAATTGGGTGCCTTTATGTCCTCTGATGTTCGTGGTGTATGTTGTTTCAAATGTTGTGCTGTTTGCGTGTTGAGTTTGTGTGTGTTCTCCATATCTTTGTGTTTGTGGTTGTTTACTTGTGCTTGTTGTGGTTATTCCTCGAGTGTGTGTTGTGTGTGGCTTTATGTGTGGTATGTAGTGGTCGCGTCGGTCTGTGTGTTGTGCTGTCAATGCAGGGTGTCGTGTGTGCCATGAGTTGTGATGCTTAATTTGTGTGTGATGCTTCTGTGTGTTGCGTGACGTAGTGTTCTCTGATTTGTGTATGATTTTGCATGTGGTAATGTATTGATGTGATACTTTCAATGTGCGTGTCGTGTGTGCGATGTTTGTGTTGTGCATCTTCCTGTGATGTGTTTTGTGTTTGTTGGGTTTTGTGTGATGTGTGAAGTGCGCTGTTTGTCTTTTGTGTCCACGGTAGGGTGTGTTTTGTGGTGTTTGTTGTGTGATTCTGTGCGTATTCTGCGTTGTGTTACATTTTGCGTGCTGTGTTATTATGTGATTTTCTCTTTGAAGTCTGTGATCTGCTGGTTTAATGTGCGTGGCGGTGTTTATGTGGTTGTGTGTGTGTTTCCTGGGTGTTGTGTTCTTTCTGTGTTGTGACTTTTGTGCATGTGATGTGTGCAGTTTGGGTACTTTGTTGTTTGTAGTGTGTGTTCTGTGTCTATTTCTCTGTGGAGTGCTGGGTGGCTGGTGCGGTTGTGGGTGTTTCTGTGTTGGGTGTTGTGTGCTTGGAGTGCGTCCTTGTGTGTTGTACGTTTGGCGTCTTTTGTAGAGCGAGTTGTGTTCGTGATTGGGAATGTCATGTGGTCTGTGAATGGCTTTCCGTTTCATGTTAAATGTGGGATGTGACCGCACGTGCGTTGCGTGATGTGCACCGTATTGTGCTCTAAGTTGCATGCGTGTTGTGTGTGCTCTTATCTGTTTTGCGTACTATGTGCGTGGTGTCATCTGTGTATTTTATGTGTTGTGTGGGATGTTGTGTGTTGTGTCGGATATGCTTCGTATATATGTTGTGCGCTTTGCACTGTGTGTTCTGTGAGGCTCTGTGTGCTGTATGTTTTCTGTGTGTTTTGCGTGAAGTGTGTAGTGTGTGAACTGTGTTTCATAAATTCGGTGTTGTTTCTGTGGTTGTGTAGTTTTTGCATGTCATTTGGCATGTGTTTTGTGTGGTGTGTGCTTTGCGTGTGTGAGTGTGATTTCTGCGTGGTTGTGTTTGAGAGGTTGTGTGGGTGTTTGCTTGTTATGTGTGTGATGTGAAATGTGTTGTCTGCGTGTAGTTGTGCTTGTTTAGTGTGCCTCATTGTGTGTGCTGTGTGTACTCTGTGAAATGTGGTTCGTGTGTGTTGTGAGCGATTCTGTGCCTGGATGTGTCTGGTGTGTGTCTTGTGACTTGTGCTGTTCCAGTTTGGCTCTTGTGCGTGTGCGTTTTGCACAGTGCAGCTCGGGCGTGCATATGAGTGTGGGGTGTCTGAGCATGATAGTGTGTGTGGCTTGTAGTGGGTGAAATGTGTGCTATGTGGGCTTCTGTGGGTTGTGCGTTTTGCATGTGGTTTTGTATGTGTACTGTGATTTGTGTTTGGCTGTGTTTGAGAGGCTGTTATGTTTGTTGGGTTGAGTTACGGGTGTGATGTGAGATGTGTTGTCTTTGTGCAGTTGTGCTTGTGTAGTGTGCAACATTGTGTGTGTTGTGCGTACTCACTAACTGTGGTTCTTGTGAATTGTGTGCTTTAACGTCCTGTGTTGTTTGCGGTGTGTGTTGTACTCTACGTTGTGCTGTGTGCGTGTTGAGAGGTTCTGTGTGTACTCTATGTATGCGTTTGTGGGTGTTTTGTTGTGTGTGTTGTGGTTGTTGCTTGAGTGTGTGCCGTGTGTGGCTCTATGTGTGGCATGTGGTGTTTGCGTTGTTCTGTGTGTGTTGCACTGTTAATGCAGGGCGTTGTGTTTTTTGTGAGATGTGATTTTAATTTCTGTGTGTGACGCTTGTGTGTGTTGTGTGATGTGCTGTTCTGTGATTTGTGTTTGTGTTGAGTGTATTGTTCTCTGTGTGCTGCATATTGCGCGGGTGTTGTGTGATCTGTGTTTTGCAAGTTGTGTGATATAGTAATTGTGTGTTACGACTGATATGCTTTGTGCATGTGTTGCGCGGTTGGCATTGCCCATTCTGTGAGGCTCTGTGGGCTGTATGCTTTATGTGTGATTGGAGTGATGTGTGTAGAGTGTGAAATGTGTGTTGCAAAAATTCGGTGTTCTTTTTGTTGTGGTGTGTGTGTTTTTTGCATGTGGCTTCGTATGTGTTGTATGTGTGGTGTGCGTTTTGCATGTGTGATTGTGATTCGTGTGTGGTTGTGTTTGACAGGTTGGGTGTGTGGTTGGCTGTTCGAGTAATGAGGGTAGTTTGTGATGTGCGTACTGTGTGTGGTCATGCTTGGTCAGTGAGCCTCACTATGTGTGTCGTGTTCTCTCTGAGAACCGTGCTTCAAGTGTATTGTGTGCAGTTACGTTCTCAGTGTGTGTGGGGTTTGATGTTCAGTGTGCTGTGCTGTCCGGATGTTGAGAGACTTCTGCATTCAAGCACACTGGAGATAGCCTCTCATGCTTGTCCGTTTTCTCCACAGGTTCGTAAACCACTGGGGGTGGGGGTGGGATCTTGTTTCCTGAGGGCGATAGAAGAGGATGCAAAGAGCCGCCTCGTCCCTTTAATAGCAATGCTCTGAAGATGCCTTTGTAGTAAAGAGCCAGAAACTCCTGCAGGAGAGCCTTATGCCGGACTTTGCTGGGGAAACAATCCACCGTGCACTGAGGAGACCGTCCCTGAGAGAATACTAGGCTGCTTTCGCCGTGCATGCAATTTGCTCCTATGTGATATGGAAAACAGTAAACTTTGCAGCAGAAGGCGGTCTTCTCTGTACGCCCTCTATGTCAAGGATGTAAGTGGGCTTCGAATAGGCCTTAGCCCTAGCCACACGGGAAGTTGCAGAACAAGATGCTTCGAAATAACAGCAGTGGAGGCAAGTCAGCGTTGGATTCAGCTTACGTGGGTGAAAGAAAGCAGTGCAGGATGCCCCATTCAAGGAATCATTGAAGTCTTTGCAGTGGATGCTGAAACTGAGCTTGCAATGAGCTTTCCGTGTCTGTCCTGTGGTGTCTGCACCCAAAGCGCCTGAGTGAAGTCTGCTGTGTAGAACTCCCTTATGCTGAACAGCGGACACTCGCCTGTGTGGCCATTAACGTGAAGCCTGGCAGAGGAAGCACGGCTGTCAGAAATATGCCTGCATACAGTGACTTTAGCTTGGAAGTTTTGAACGTCGCATTTTTCTGCTACTACCGGGCTGCGTCAGAGAGGCCCAGGTTGGTCTGTGGGGTATGTAAGCCGATCTCCCGTGCCACAGTCTGAGCTTTGAAAACTAAGTGCACATTGGCTTCAGTCCCCCAGCATCATGTCAGCAAGAGGTGCGCGCAAGCTTCTCCAAAGCCTGGTGGCGGATGGGCCCTATGCCTCAGAGCTGCTGTCCTGCAGAGAAGGCTCTGAGGCCATCTCAGTCCAAGTGATTTGCTGCTCAGACATGTCCGGACTGACAGCTAAGCACTGCTGTGTCAAGGCGAGCTTCTTATATATACTTGTACTCCCAGGCACAAGGATACTGTGAAGAGGTCTTCTGCCCAGCCTCAGGTGAGGAGGCAGAGCAAGTTGCTTTCCGCACAGCATTGAAGCAGGACGGACAGGCGTTCTGTTCAAAAGGTGAAAAGCAGGCAGCACCAGGAGCCTCTGTCAAGTAAGCTCCTCTTTATGCCTAGGGAAGCTTCATTCGAACCTGCAATGGAAATTGTTCTGGGCTAACTGAGCTCTAACTTCACGATCTAACACTCTCAGTGACTTTCTCCTAACTCACACAGAGTGGAATGGCCAAACGTAGGTGGGCATGGTGTCCTCTCTGAATGCACCTTACTTCCAAGAGATTCGTGTGCTGTGAATAGGACTTGCAACTAGGTTTAAGGGAAGATGCTGTTGGGGCTCCTTCAGCTGATCATCTTTTCATCAGAACAAAGCTCTTCTCCGGGCCAGACCTTTATCAGCCTGGACAAACCATGTGCAGCACGGCTCTCTCTTTGTGATCTGCAGGGAGAAAGAATCCTTTGCCATGTTTCTAAAGCGAAATGCTTAAGGGCAGTCCTTAGACCTCTGCATTCAAGCACACTGAAGAAAGCCTTTCGTGCTTGTCTGTTTTCTCCACAGGTTTGGAATCATCCGGGAGATCCTTGTTTCCTGGGGGTGCTACAAAGAGGACGCACAGAACCGGAGTGTCCTGGTGAGTAAAAGCATAGCCCTGAAGATGCCTTTGTCGTAAAGTGTCAGGAACTGCTGCAGGAGAGCCTTATGCCAGACTCTGCTGGAGAAACAGTCCACCGTGCACTGAGGAGACCTTCCCTGAGCGAATACGATGCTAGTTTCCCCTTACATGCAACTTGCTCCTATGTGATACAGAAAACTTAGTTAACATGGCAGTAGAAGGCTAAGCACCTGATCTCTTTTTGTGTTTTTTGGGTTTGTTGTGCGTGTGGTGTGCTCTATGTGATTTTGGTATTCGGCAGTGAGTGATTTGTGGTGTTTTCTTGTGATTCTGTGTGTATTCTCTGTTCTGGTCCGCTGTGTGTGCTGTGTTCTTGTGTGTTTTGCGTTGTGTTATCTATGGTCTGTGGGTCTCGCTTCTTTCCTGTGTGTTGTTGTGTGTTGTCCGTGTTGTGTCTATTTTATATGCCATATGTGTGGTATAGGTTCATCTGTTGACCGTTGTACACGTTTTGTGTTTGGTGTGTGGCTTCCAGTCTATTGTGTAGTGTGAAATGTGTCTGATCTTTCTTTGGTCTGTTGTGTTATGTACAGTGTTCTGGGTTGTGTGTGAGCGCTGTCTATATGCCTTCTGTGTGTCACGTACTGGGTAGATGTTGGCTGGTCTGTGTGATTTGAGTGTTGTGTGTGTGATGTTGATTTAGCCTTGTGTCGCACGTGTTGTGTGCATGTGTTTGTTCTGTGTGTGTTTGTGGGTTTTGGTTCGTGATGTCTGCGTGTGCTCTGTACTGTATGCTTGCGGTTGTGTGTGCTGTGTGTGGCGCATCATATGTGTGTTGCATGTGTTTTCGTCACTTGTGTGTGGATTTGTATGTGTTGTGTCAGTTTTGTGTGCGTGATTGTGACTTGTGTGATCTGTTAGAGAGGTTGTGTGTGTGTCTGGCTGTTTGAGTTATGCACATGATGTGAGATGTGTTGACCGTGTGTGGTTGTGCTTGTTTAGTATGTCTCTTGGTGTGTGCAGTACGTAGTCTGTGCAATGATTTTCGTGTGCATTGTGAGCAGCTTTGTACCTTGAATGGAGTGGTGTGTGTGTGCTCTGACTATTGTGTAGCATGTTCCTGTGCTGTGTGTGTGTTCTGCGTTGTGCTCCTGTGTGAGGATGTATGTGTGTTGTCCCTGTGCGTGGTTGTGCGTGTAGCGTGTAGTGGGTGAAATGTGTGCTGTTTGTCTTCTCTGTTGGTTATGTGTGTTTGGCCTATGGCTTTGTGAGTGTTGTGTGCGTTTTGCGTGTGTGATTGTGATTTGTGTGTGGTTGTGTTTGAGTGGTTGAGTGTGTGTGGTTGTTATGTTTGTGATGTGAGATATGTTGTCCGTGGGTGGTTGTGCTTGTTTAGTGTGCCCCATTGTGTGTGCTGCATGTACTCTCGCAAATGTGATTTGTGTGTTTTATGAGAAACATGTGCTCTGTAGCGTCTGTTGTGTGCCCTGTGACAGTTGTGTTGTTACCTTTTGAGTTCTGTGTGTGTGTGTGCATCGTGTAGTGGTGCCCGCGTGTGGGGTGTCTGTGTGCGTTGTGTGTGGGGTGTGTAGTGTGTGCAGTGTGTGCTACGTGCGTTAATTGTTGGTTGTGTGTTTTGCGTGTGGTTTTGTATGTGTTGTGTGTGTTTTGCGTGTGTGATTGTGGTACGTGTTTGGCTGTGTTTGAGAGGTTGTGTGTGTGATTGGTTGTTATGGGTGTGAGGTGAGATGTGCTATCTGTATGTGGTTTTGCTTGTGTGGTGTGCCTCGTTGAGTGTGGGGTGTGTACACGGTTAAATGTGGTTTGTGAGAATTGGGTGCCTTTATGTCCTCTGATGTTCGTGGTGTATGTTGTTTCAAATGTTGTGCTGTTTGCGTGTTGAGTTTGTGTGTGTTCTCCATATCTTTGTGTTTGTGGTTGTTTACTTGTGTTTGTTGTGGTTATTCCTCGAGTGTGTGTTGTGTGTGGCTTTATGTGTGGTATGTAGTGGTCGCGTCGGTCTGTGTGTTGTGCTGTCAATGCAGGGTGTCGTGTGTGCCATGAGTTGTGATGCTTAATTTGTGTGTGATGCTTCTGTGTGTTGCGTGACGTAGTGTTCTCTGATTTGTGTATGATTTTGCATGTGGTAATGTATTGATGTGATACTTTCAATGTGCGTGTCGTGTGTGCGATGTTTGTGTTGTGCATCTTCCTGTGATGTGTTTTGTGTTTGTTGGGTTTTGTGTGATGTGTGAAGTGCGCTGTTTGTCTTTTGTGTCCACGGTAGGGTGTGTTTTGTGGTGTTTGTTGTGTGATTCTGTGCGTATTCTGCGTTGTGTTACATTTTGCGTGCTGTGTTATTATGTGATTTTCTCTTTGAAGTCTGTGATCTGCTGGTTTAATGTGCGTGGCGGTGTTTATGTGGTTGTGTGTGTGTTTCCTGGGTGTTGTGTTCTTTCTGTGTTGTGACTTTTGTGCATGTGATGTGTGCAGTTTGGGTACTTTGTTGTTTGTAGTGTGTGTTCTGTGTCTATTTCTCTGTGGAGTGCTGGGTGGCTGGTGCGGTTGTGGGTGTTTCTGTGTTGGGTGTTGTGTGCTTGGAGTGCGTCCTTGTGTGTTGTACGTTTGGCGTCTTTTGTAGAGCGAGTTGTGTTCGTGATTGGGAATGTCATGTGGTCTGTGAATGGCTTTCCGTTTCATGTTAAATGTGGGATGTGACCGCACGTGCGTTGCGTGATGTGCACCGTATTGTGCTCTAAGTTGCATGCGTGTTGTGTGTGCTCTTATCTGTTTTGCGTACTATGTGCGTGGTGTCATCTGTGTATTTTATGTGTTGTGTGGGATGTTGTGTGTTGTGTCGGATATGCTTCGTATATATGTTGTGCGCTTTGCACTGTGTGTTCTGTGAGGCTCTGTGTGCTGTATGTTTTCTGTGTGTTTTGCGTGAAGTGTGTAGTGTGTGAACTGTGTTTCATAAATTCGGTGTTGTTTCTGTGGTTGTGTAGTTTTTGCATGTCATTTGGCATGTGTTTTGTGTGGTGTGTGCTTTGCGTGTGTGAGTGTGATTTCTGCGTGGTTGTGTTTGAGAGGTTGTGTGGGTGTTTGCTTGTTATGTGTGTGATGTGAAATGTGTTGTCTGCGTGTAGTTGTGCTTGTTTAGTGTGCCTCATTGTGTGTGCTGTGTGTACTCTGTGAAATGTGGTTCGTGTGTGTTGTGAGCGATTCTGTGCCTGGATGTGTCTGGTGTGTGTCTTGTGACTTGTGCTGTTCCAGTTTGGCTCTTGTGCGTGTGCGTTTTGCACAGTGCAGCTCGGGCGTGCATATGAGTGTGGGGTGTCTGAGCATGATAGTGTGTGTGGCTTGTAGTGGGTGAAATGTGTGCTATGTGGGCTTCTGTGGGTTGTGCGTTTTGCATGTGGTTTTGTATGTGTACTGTGATTTGTGTTTGGCTGTGTTTGAGAGGCTGTTATGTTTGTTGGGTTGAGTTACGGGTGTGATGTGAGATGTGTTGTCTTTGTGCAGTTGTGCTTGTGTAGTGTGCAACATTGTGTGTGTTGTGCGTACTCACTAACTGTGGTTCTTGTGAATTGTGTGCTTTAACGTCCTGTGTTGTTTGCGGTGTGTGTTGTACTCTACGTTGTGCTGTGTGCGTGTTGAGAGGTTCTGTGTGTACTCTATGTATGCGTTTGTGGGTGTTTTGTTGTGTGTGTTGTGGTTGTTGCTTGAGTGTGTGCCGTGTGTGGCTCTATGTGTGGCATGTGGTGTTTGCGTTGTTCTGTGTGTGTTGCACTGTTAATGCAGGGCGTTGTGTTTTTTGTGAGATGTGATTTTAATTTCTGTGTGTGACGCTTGTGTGTGTTGTGTGATGTGCTGTTCTGTGATTTGTGTTTGTGTTGAGTGTATTGTTCTCTGTGTGCTGCATATTGCGCGGGTGTTGTGTGATCTGTGTTTTGCAAGTTGTGTGATATAGTAATTGTGTGTCACGACTGATATGCTTTGTGCATGTGTTGCGCGGTTGGCATTGCCCATTCTGTGAGGCTCTGTGGGCTGTATGCTTTATGTGTGATTGGAGTGATGTGTGTAGAGTGTGAAATGTGTGTTGCAAAAATTCGGTGTTCTTTTTGTTGTGGTGTGTGTGTTTTTTGCATGTGGCTTCGTATGTGTTGTATGTGTGGTGTGCGTTTTGCATGTGTGATTGTGATTCGTGTGTGGTTGTGTTTGACAGGTTGGGTGTGTGGTTGGCTGTTCGAGTAATGAGGGTAGTTTGTGATGTGCGTACTGTGTGTGGTCATGCTTGGTCAGTGAGCCTCACTATGTGTGTCGTGTTCTCTCTGAGAACCGTGCTTCAAGTGTATTGTGTGCAGTTACGTTCTCAGTGTGTGTGGGGTTTGATGTTCAGTGTGCTGTGCTGTCCGGGTGTTGAGAGACTTCTGCATTCAAGCACACTGGAGATAGCCTCTCATGCTTGTCCGTTTTCTCCACAGGTTCGTAAACCACTGGGGGTGGGGGTGGGATCTTGTTTCCTGAGGGCGATAGAAGAGGATGCAAAGAGCCGCCTCGTCCCTTTAATAGCAATGCTCTGAAGATGCCTTTGTAGTAAAGAGCCAGAAACTCCTGCAGGAGAGCCTTATGCCGGACTTTGCTGGGGAAACAATCCACCGTGCACTGAGGAGACCGTCCCTGAGAGAATACTAGGCTGCTTTCGCCGTGCATGCAATTTGCTCCTATGTGATATGGAAAACAGTAAACTTTGCAGCAGAAGGCGGTCTTCTCTGTACGCCCTCTATGTCAAGGATGTAAGTGGGCTTCGAATAGGCCTTAGCCCTAGCCACACGGGAAGTTGCAGAACAAGATGCTTCGAAATAACAGCAGTGGAGGCAAGTCAGCGTTGGATTCAGCTTACGTGGGTGAAAGAAAGCAGTGCAGGATGCCCCATTCAAGGAATCATTGAAGTCTTTGCAGTGGATGCTGAAACTGAGCTTGCAATGAGCTTTCCGTGTCTGTCCTGTGGTGTCTGCACCCAAAGCGCCTGAGTGAAGTCTGCTGTGTAGAACTCCCTTATGCTGAACAGCGGACACTCGCCTGTGTGGCCATTAACGTGAAGCCTGGCAGAGGAAGCACGGCTGTCAGAAATATGCCTGCATACAGTGACTTTAGCTTGGAAGTTTTGAACGTCGCATTTTTCTGCTACTACCGGGCTGCGTCAGAGAGGCCCAGGTTGGTCTGTGGGGTATGTAAGCCGATCTCCCGTGCCACAGTCTGAGCTTTGAAAACTAAGTGCACATTGGCTTCAGTCCCCCAGCATCATGTCAGCAAGAGGTGCGCGCAAGCTTCTCCAAAGCCTGGTGGCGGATGGGCCCTATGCCTCAGAGCTGCTGTCCTGCAGAGAAGGCTCTGAGGCCGTCTCAGTCCAAGTGATTTGCTGCTCAGACATGTCCGGACTGACAGCTAAGCACTGCTGTGTCAAGGCGAGCTTCTTATATATACTTGTACTCCCAGGCACAAGGATACTGTGAAGAGGTCTTCTGCCCAGCCTCAGGTGAGGAGGCAGAGCAAGTTGCTTTCTGCACAGCATTGAAGCAGGACGGACAGGCGTTCTGTTCAAAAGGTGAAAAGCAGGCAGCACCAGGAGCCTCTGTCAAGTAAGCTCCTCTTTATGCCTAGGGAAGCTTCATTCGAACCTGCAATGGAAATTGTTCTGGGCTAACTGGGCTCTAACTTCACAATCTAACACTCTCAGTGACTTTCTCCTAACTCACACAGAGTGGAATGGCCAAACGTAGGTGGGCATGGTGTCCTCTCTGAATGCACCTTACTTCCAAGAGATTCGTGTGCTGTGAATAGGACTTGCAACTAGGTTTAAGGGAAGATGCTGTTGGGGCTCCTTCAGCTGATCATCTTTTCATCAGAACAAAGCTCTTCTCCGGGCCAGACCTTTATCAGCCTGAACAAACCATGTGCAGCACGGCTCTCTCTTTGTGATCTGCAGGGAGAAAGAATCCTTTGCCATGTTTCTAAAGCGAAATGCTTAAGGGCAGTCCTTAGACCTCTGCATTCAAGCACACTGAAGAAAGCCTTTCGTGCTTGTCTGTTTTCTCCACAGGTTTGGAATCATCCGGGAGATCCTTGTTTCCTGGGGGTGCTACAAAGAGGACGCACAGAACCGGAGTGTCCTGGTGAGTAAAAGCATAGCCCTGAAGATGCCTTTGTCGTAAAGTGTCAGGAACTGCTGCAGGAGAGCCTTATGCCAGACTCTGCTGGAGAAACAGTCCACCGTGCACTGAGGAGACCTTCCCTGAGCGAATACGATGCTAGTTTCCCCTTACATGCAACTTGCTCCTATGTGATACAGAAAACTTAGTTAACATGGCAGTAGAAGGCTAAGCACCTGATCTCTTTTTGTGTTTTTTGGGTTTGTTGTGCGTGTGGTGTGCTCTATGTGATTTTGGTATTCGGCAGTGAGTGATTTGTGGTGTTTTCTTGTGATTCTGTGTGTATTCTCTGTTCTGGTCCGCTGTGTGTGCTGTGTTCTTGTGTGTTTTGCGTTGTGTTATCTATGGTCTGTGGGTCTCGCTTCTTTCCTGTGTGTTGTTGTGTGTTGTCCGTGTTGTGTCTATTTTATATGCCATATGTGTGGTATAGGTTCATCTGTTGACCGTTGTACACGTTTTGTGTTTGGTGTGTGGCTTCCAGTCTATTGTGTAGTGTGAAATGTGTCTGATCTTTCTTTGGTCTGTTGTGTTATGTACAGTGTTCTGGGTTGTGTGTGAGCGCTGTCTATATGCCTTCTGTGTGTCACGTACTGGGTAGATGTTGGCTGGTCTGTGTGATTTGAGTGTTGTGTGTGTGATGTTGATTTAGCCTTGTGTCGCACGTGTTGTGTGCATGTGTTTGTTCTGTGTGTGTTTGTGGGTTTTGGTTCGTGATGTCTGCGTGTGCTCTGTACTGTATGCTTGCGGTTGTGTGTGCTGTGTGTGGCGCATCATATGTGTGTTGCATGTGTTTTCGTCACTTGTGTGTGGATTTGTATGTGTTGTGTCAGTTTTGTGTGCGTGATTGTGACTTGTGTGATCTGTTAGAGAGGTTGTGTGTGTGTCTGGCTGTTTGAGTTATGCACATGATGTGAGATGTGTTGACCGTGTGTGGTTGTGCTTGTTTAGTATGTCTCTTGGTGTGTGCAGTACGTAGTCTGTGCAATGATTTTCGTGTGCATTGTGAGCAGCTTTGCGCCTTGAAGGGAGTGGTGTGTGTGTGCTCTGACTATTGTGTAGCATGTTCCTGTGCTGTGTGTGTGTTCTGCGTTGTGCTCCTGTGTGAGGATGTATGTGTGTTGTCCCTGTGCGTGGTTGTGCGTGTAGCGTGTAGTGGGTGAAATGTGTGCTGTTTGTCTTCTCTGTTGGTTATGTGTGTTTGGCCTATGGCTTTGTGAGTGTTGTGTGCGTTTTGCGTGTGTGATTGTGATTTGTGTGTGGTTGTGTTTGAGTGGTTGAGTGTGTGTGGTTGTTATGTTTGTGATGTGAGATATGTTGTCCGTGGGTGGTTGTGCTTGTTTAGTGTGCCCCATTGTGTGTGCTGCATGTACTCTCGCAAATGTGATTTGTGTGTTTTATGAGAAACATGTGCTCTGTAGCGTCTGTTGTGTGCCCTGTGACAGTTGTGTTGTTACCTTTTGAGTTCTGTGTGTGTGTGTGCATCGTGTAGTGGTGCCCGCGTGTGGGGTGTCTGTGTGCGTTGTGTGTGGGGTGTGTAGTGTGTGCAGTGTGTGCTACGTGCGTTAATTGTTGGTTGTGTGTTTTGCGTGTGGTTTTGTATGTGTTGTGTGTGTTTTGCGTGTGTGATTGTGGTACGTGTTTGGCTGTGTTTGAGAGGTTGTGTGTGTGATTGGTTGTTATGGGTGTGAGGTGAGATGTGCTATCTGTATGTGGTTTTGCTTGTGTGGTGTGCCTCGTTGAGTGTGGGGTGTGTACACGGTTAAATGTGGTTTGTGAGAATTGGGTGCCTTTATGTCCTCTGATGTTCGTGGTGTATGTTGTTTCAAATGTTGTGCTGTTTGCGTGTTGAGTTTGTGTGTGTTCTCCATATCTTTGTGTTTGTGGTTGTTTACTTGTGTTTGTTGTGGTTATTCCTCGAGTGTGTGTTGTGTGTGGCTTTATGTGTGGTATGTAGTGGTCGCGTCGGTCTGTGTGTTGTGCTGTCAATGCAGGGTGTCGTGTGTGCCATGAGTTGTGATGCTTAATTTGTGTGTGATGCTTCTGTGTGTTGCGTGACGTAGTGTTCTCTGATTTGTGTATGATTTTGCATGTGGTAATGTATTGATGTGATACTTTCAATGTGCGTGTCGTGTGTGCGATGTTTGTGTTGTGCATCTTCCTGTGATGTGTTTTGTGTTTGTTGGGTTTTGTGTGATGTGTGAAGTGCGCTGTTTGTCTTTTGTGTCCACGGTAGGGTGTGTTTTGTGGTGTTTGTTGTGTGATTCTGTGCGTATTCTGCGTTGTGTTACATTTTGCGTGCTGTGTTATTATGTGATTTTCTCTTTGAAGTCTGTGATCTGCTGGTTTAATGTGCGTGGCGGTGTTTATGTGGTTGTGTGTGTGTTTCCTGGGTGTTGTGTTCTTTCTGTGTTGTGACTTTTGTGCATGTGATGTGTGCAGTTTGGGTACTTTGTTGTTTGTAGTGTGTGTTCTGTGTCTATTTCTCTGTGGAGTGCTGGGTGGCTGGTGCGGTTGTGGGTGTTTCTGTGTTGGGTGTTGTGTGCTTGGAGTGCGTCCTTGTGTGTTGTACGTTTGGCGTCTTTTGTAGAGAGAGTTGTGTTCGTGATTGGGAATGTCATGTGGTCTGTGAATGGCTTTCCGTTTCATGTTAAATGTGGGATGTGACCGCACGTGCGTTGCGTGATGTGCACCGTATTGTGCTCTAAGTTGCATGCGTGTTGTGTGTGCTCTTATCTGTTTTGCGTACTATGTGCGTGGTGTCATCTGTGTATTTTATGTGTTGTGTGGGATGTTGTGTGTTGTGTCGGATATGCTTCGTATATATGTTGTGCGCTTTGCACTGTGTGTTCTGTGAGGCTCTGTGTGCTGTATGTTTTCTGTGTGTTTTGCGTGAAGTGTGTAGTGTGTGAACTGTGTTTCATAAATTCGGTGTTGTTTCTGTGGTTGTGTAGTTTTTGCATGTCATTTGGCATGTGTTTTGTGTGGTGTGTGCTTTGCGTGTGTGAGTGTGATTTCTGCGTGGTTGTGTTTGAGAGGTTGTGTGGGTGTTTGCTTGTTATGTGTGTGATGTGAAATGTGTTGTCTGCGTGTAGTTGTGCTTGTTTAGTGTGCCTCATTGTGTGTGCTGTGTGTACTCTGTGAAATGTGGTTCGTGTGTGTTGTGAGCGATTCTGTGCCTGGATGTGTCTGGTGTGTGTCTTGTGACTTGTGCTGTTCCAGTTTGGCTCTTGTGCGTGTGCGTTTTGCACAGTGCAGCTCGGGCGTGCATATGAGTGTGGGGTGTCTGAGCATGATAGTGTGTGTGGCTTGTAGTGGGTGAAATGTGTGCTATGTGGGCTTCTGTGGGTTGTGCGTTTTGCATGTGGTTTTGTATGTGTACTGTGATTTGTGTTTGGCTGTGTTTGAGAGGCTGTTATGTTTGTTGGGTTGAGTTACGGGTGTGATGTGAGATGTGTTGTCTTTGTGCAGTTGTGCTTGTGTAGTGTGCAACATTGTGTGTGTTGTGCGTACTCACTAACTGTGGTTCTTGTGAATTGTGTGCTTTAACGTCCTGTGTTGTTTGCGGTGTGTGTTGTACTCTACGTTGTGCTGTGTGCGTGTTGAGAGGTTCTGTGTGTACTCTATGTATGCGTTTGTGGGTGTTTTGTTGTGTGTGTTGTGGTTGTTGCTTGAGTGTGTGCCGTGTGTGGCTCTATGTGTGGCATGTGGTGTTTGCGTTGTTCTGTGTGTGTTGCACTGTTAATGCAGGGCGTTGTGTTTTTTGTGAGATGTGATTTTAATTTCTGTGTGTGACGCTTGTGTGTGTTGTGTGATGTGCTGTTCTGTGATTTGTGTTTGTGTTGAGTGTATTGTTCTCTGTGTGCTGCATATTGCGCGGGTGTTGTGTGATCTGTGTTTTGCAAGTTGTGTGATATAGTAATTGTGTGTCACGACTGATATGCTTTGTGCATGTGTTGCGCGGTTGGCATTGCCCATTCTGTGAGGCTCTGTGGGCTGTATGCTTTATGTGTGATTGGAGTGATGTGTGTAGAGTGTGAAATGTGTGTTGCAAAAATTCGGTGTTCTTTTTGTTGTGGTGTGTGTGTTTTTTGCATGTGGCTTCGTATGTGTTGTATGTGTGGTGTGCGTTTTGCATGTGTGATTGTGATTCGTGTGTGGTTGTGTTTGACAGGTTGGGTGTGTGGTTGGCTGTTCGAGTAATGAGGGTAGTTTGTGATGTGCGTACTGTGTGTGGTCATGCTTGGTCAGTGAGCCTCACTATGTGTGTCGTGTTCTCTCTGAGAACCGTGCTTCAAGTGTATTGTGTGCAGTTACGTTCTCAGTGTGTGTGGGGTTTGATGTTCAGTGTGCTGTGCTGTCCGGGTGTTGAGAGACTTCTGCATTCAAGCACACTGGAGATAGCCTCTCATGCTTGTCCGTTTTCTCCACAGGTTCGTAAACCACTGGGGGTGGGGGTGGGATCTTGTTTCCTGAGGGCGATAGAAGAGGATGCAAAGAGCCGCCTCGTCCCTTTAATAGCAATGCTCTGAAGATGCCTTTGTAGTAAAGAGCCAGAAACTCCTGCAGGAGAGCCTTATGCCGGACTTTGCTGGGGAAACAATCCACCGTGCACTGAGGAGACCGTCCCTGAGAGAATACTAGGCTGCTTTCGCCGTGCATGCAATTTGCTCCTATGTGATATGGAAAACAGTAAACTTTGCAGCAGAAGGCGGTCTTCTCTGTACGCCCTCTATGTCAAGGATGTAAGTGGGCTTCGAATAGGCCTTAGCCCTAGCCACACGGGAAGTTGCAGAACAAGATGCTTCGAAATAACAGCAGTGGAGGCAAGTCAGCGTTGGATTCAGCTTACGTGGGTGAAAGAAAGCAGTGCAGGATGCCCCATTCAAGGAATCATTGAAGTCTTTGCAGTGGATGCTGAAACTGAGCTTGCAATGAGCTTTCCGTGTCTGTCCTGTGGTGTCTGCACCCAAAGCGCCTGAGTGAAGTCTGCTGTGTAGAACTCCCTTATGCTGAACAGCGGACACTCGCCTGTGTGGCCATTAACGTGAAGCCTGGCAGAGGAAGCACGGCTGTCAGAAATATGCCTGCATACAGTGACTTTAGCTTGGAAGTTTTGAACGTCGCATTTTTCTGCTACTACCGGGCTGCGTCAGAGAGGCCCAGGTTGGTCTGTGGGGTATGTAAGCCGATCTCCCGTGCCACAGTCTGAGCTTTGAAAACTAAGTGCACATTGGCTTCAGTCCCCCAGCATCATGTCAGCAAGAGGTGCGCGCAAGCTTCTCCAAAGCCTGGTGGCGGATGGGCCCTATGCCTCAGAGCTGCTGTCCTGCAGAGAAGGCTCTGAGGCCGTCTCAGTCCAAGTGATTTGCTGCTCAGACATGTCCGGACTGACAGCTAAGCACTGCTGTGTCAAGGCGAGCTTCTTATATATACTTGTACTCCCAGGCACAAGGATACTGTGAAGAGGTCTTCTGCCCAGCCTCAGGTGAGGAGGCAGAGCAAGTTGCTTTCTGCACAGCATTGAAGCAGGACGGACAGGCGTTCTGTTCAAAAGGTGAAAAGCAGGCAGCACCAGGAGCCTCTGTCAAGTAAGCTCCTCTTTATGCCTAGGGAAGCTTCATTCGAACCTGCAATGGAAATTGTTCTGGGCTAACTGGGCTCTAACTTCACAATCTAACACTCTCAGTGACTTTCTCCTAACTCACACAGAGTGGAATGGCCAAACGTAGGTGGGCATGGTGTCCTCTCTGAATGCACCTTACTTCCAAGAGATTCGTGTGCTGTGAATAGGACTTGCAACTAGGTTTAAGGGAAGATGCTGTTGGGGCTCCTTCAGCTGATCATCTTTTCATCAGAACAAAGCTCTTCTCCGGGCCAGACCTTTATCAGCCTGAACAAACCATGTGCAGCACGGCTCTCTCTTTGTGATCTGCAGGGAGAAAGAATCCTTTGCCATGTTTCTAAAGCGAAATGCTTAAGGGCAGTCCTTAGACCTCTGCATTCAAGCACACTGAAGAAAGCCTTTCGTGCTTGTCTGTTTTCTCCACAGGTTTGGAATCATCCGGGAGATCCTTGTTTCCTGGGGGTGCTACAAAGAGGACGCACAGAACCGGAGTGTCCTGGTGAGTAAAAGCATAGCCCTGAAGATGCCTTTGTCGTAAAGTGTCAGGAACTGCGGCAGGAGAGCCTTATGCCAGACTCTGCTGGAGAAACAGTCCACCGTGCACTGAGGAGACCTTCCCTGAGCGAATACGATGCTAGTTTCCCCTTACATGCAACTTGCTCCTATGTGATACAGAAAACTTAGTTAACATGGCAGTAGAAGGCTAAGCACCTGATCTCTTTTTGTGTTTTTTGGGTTTGTTGTGCGTGTGGTGTGCTCTATGTGATTTTGGTATTCGGCAGTGAGTGATTTGTGGTGTTTTCTTGTGATTCTGTGTGTATTCTCTGTTCTGGTCCGCTGTGTGTGCTGTGTTCTTGTGTGTTTTGCGTTGTGTTATCTATGGTCTGTGGGTCTCGCTTCTTTCCTGTGTGTTGTTGTGTGTTGTCCGTGTTGTGTCTATTTTATATGCCATATGTGTGGTATAGGTTCATCTGTTGACCGTTGTACACGTTTTGTGTTTGGTGTGTGGCTTCCAGTCTATTGTGTAGTGTGAAATGTGTCTGATCTTTCTTTGGTCTGTTGTGTTATGTACAGTGTTCTGGGTTGTGTGTGAGCGCTGTCTATATGCCTTCTGTGTGTCACGTACTGGGTAGATGTTGGCTGGTCTGTGTGATTTGAGTGTTGTGTGTGTGATGTTGATTTAGCCTTGTGTCGCACGTGTTGTGTGCATGTGTTTGTTCTGTGTGTGTTTGTGGGTTTTGGTTCGTGATGTCTGCGTGTGCTCTGTACTGTATGCTTGCGGTTGTGTGTGCTGTGTGTGGCGCATCATATGTGTGTTGCATGTGTTTTCGTCACTTGTGTGTGGATTTGTATGTGTTGTGTCAGTTTTGTGTGCGTGATTGTGACTTGTGTGATCTGTTAGAGAGGTTGTGTGTGTGTCTGGCTGTTTGAGTTATGCACATGATGTGAGATGTGTTGACCGTGTGTGGTTGTGCTTGTTTAGTATGTCTCTTGGTGTGTGCAGTACGTAGTCTGTGCAATGATTTTCGTGTGCATTGTGAGCAGCTTTGCGCCTTGAAGGGAGTGGTGTGTGTGTGCTCTGACTATTGTGTAGCATGTTCCTGTGCTGTGTGTGTGTTCTGCGTTGTGCTCCTGTGTGAGGATGTATGTGTGTTGTCCCTGTGCGTGGTTGTGCGTGTAGCGTGTAGTGGGTGAAATGTGTGCTGTTTGTCTTCTCTGTTGGTTATGTGTGTTTGGCCTATGGCTTTGTGAGTGTTGTGTGCGTTTTGCGTGTGTGATTGTGATTTGTGTGTGGTTGTGTTTGAGTGGTTGAGTGTGTGTGGTTGTTATGTTTGTGATGTGAGATATGTTGTCCGTGGGTGGTTGTGCTTGTTTAGTGTGCCCCATTGTGTGTGCTGCATGTACTCTCGCAAATGTGATTTGTGTGTTTTATGAGAAACATGTGCTCTGTAGCGTCTGTTGTGTGCCCTGTGACAGTTGTGTTGTTACCTTTTGAGTTCTGTGTGTGTGTGTGCATCGTGTAGTGGTGCCCGCGTGTGGGGTGTCTGTGTGCGTTGTGTGTGGGGTGTGTAGTGTGTGCAGTGTGTGCTACGTGCGTTAATTGTTGGTTGTGTGTTTTGCGTGTGGTTTTGTATGTGTTGTGTGTGTTTTGCGTGTGTGATTGTGGTACGTGTTTGGCTGTGTTTGAGAGGTTGTGTGTGTGATTGGTTGTTATGGGTGTGAGGTGAGATGTGCTATCTGTATGTGGTTTTGCTTGTGTGGTGTGCCTCGTTGAGTGTGGGGTGTGTACACGGTTAAATGTGGTTTGTGAGAATTGGGTGCCTTTATGTCCTCTGATGTTCGTGGTGTATGTTGTTTCAAATGTTGTGCTGTTTGCGTGTTGAGTTTGTGTGTGTTCTCCATATCTTTGTGTTTGTGGTTGTTTACTTGTGTTTGTTGTGGTTATTCCTCGAGTGTGTGTTGTGTGTGGCTTTATGTGTGGTATGTAGTGGTCGCGTCGGTCTGTGTGTTGTGCTGTCAATGCAGGGTGTCGTGTGTGCCATGAGTTGTGATGCTTAATTTGTGTGTGATGCTTCTGTGTGTTGCGTGACGTAGTGTTCTCTGATTTGTGTATGATTTTGCATGTGGTAATGTATTGATGTGATACTTTCAATGTGCGTGTCGTGTGTGCGATGTTTGTGTTGTGCATCTTCCTGTGATGTGTTTTGTGTTTGTTGGGTTTTGTGTGATGTGTGAAGTGCGCTGTTTGTCTTTTGTGTCCACGGTAGGGTGTGTTTTGTGGTGTTTGTTGTGTGATTCTGTGCGTATTCTGCGTTGTGTTACATTTTGCGTGCTGTGTTATTATGTGATTTTCTCTTTGAAGTCTGTGATCTGCTGGTTTAATGTGCGTGGCGGTGTTTATGTGGTTGTGTGTGTGTTTCCTGGGTGTTGTGTTCTTTCTGTGTTGTGACTTTTGTGCATGTGATGTGTGCAGTTTGGGTACTTTGTTGTTTGTAGTGTGTGTTCTGTGTCTATTTCTCTGTGGAGTGCTGGGTGGCTGGTGCGGTTGTGGGTGTTTCTGTGTTGGGTGTTGTGTGCTTGGAGTGCGTCCTTGTGTGTTGTACGTTTGGCGTCTTTTGTACAGCGAGTTGTGTTCGTGATTGGGAATGTCATGTGGTCTGTGAATGGCTTTCCGTTTCATGTTAAATGTGGGATGTGACCGCACGTGCGTTGCGTGATGTGCACCGTATTGTGCTCTAAGTTGCATGCGTGTTGTGTGTGCTCTTATCTGTTTTGCGTACTATGTGCGTGGTGTCATCTGTGTATTTTATGTGTTGTGTGGGATGTTGTGTGTTGTGTCGGATATGCTTCGTATATATGTTGTGCGCTTTGCACTGTGTGTTCTGTGAGGCTCTGTGTGCTGTATGTTTTCTGTGTGTTTTGCGTGAAGTGTGTAGTGTGTGAACTGTGTTTCATAAATTCGGTGTTGTTTCTGTGGTTGTGTAGTTTTTGCATGTCATTTGGCATGTGTTTTGTGTGGTGTGTGCTTTGCGTGTGTGAGTGTGATTTCTGCGTGGTTGTGTTTGAGAGGTTGTGTGGGTGTTTGCTTGTTATGTGTGTGATGTGAAATGTGTTGTCTGCGTGTAGTTGTGCTTGTTTAGTGTGCCTCATTGTGTGTGCTGTGTGTACTCTGTGAAATGTGGTTCGTGTGTGTTGTGAGCGATTCTGTGCCTGGATGTGTCTGGTGTGTGTCTTGTGACTTGTGCTGTTCCAGTTTGGCTCTTGTGCGTGTGCGTTTTGCACAGTGCAGCTCGGGCGTGCATATGAGTGTGGGGTGTCTGAGCATGATAGTGTGTGTGGCTTGTAGTGGGTGAAATGTGTGCTATGTGGGCTTCTGTGGGTTGTGCGTTTTGCATGTGGTTTTGTATGTGTACTGTGATTTGTGTTTGGCTGTGTTTGAGAGGCTGTTATGTTTGTTGGGTTGAGTTACGGGTGTGATGTGAGATGTGTTGTCTTTGTGCAGTTGTGCTTGTGTAGTGTGCAACATTGTGTGTGTTGTGCGTACTCACTAACTGTGGTTCTTGTGAATTGTGTGCTTTAACGTCCTGTGTTGTTTGCGGTGTGTGTTGTACTCTACGTTGTGCTGTGTGCGTGTTGAGAGGTTCTGTGTGTACTCTATGTATGCGTTTGTGGGTGTTTTGTTGTGTGTGTTGTGGTTGTTGCTTGAGTGTGTGCCGTGTGTGGCTCTATGTGTGGCATGTGGTGTTTGCGTTGTTCTGTGTGTGTTGCACTGTTAATGCAGGGCGTTGTGTTTTTTGTGAGATGTGATTTTAATTTCTGTGTGTGACGCTTGTGTGTGTTGTGTGATGTGCTGTTCTGTGATTTGTGTTTGTGTTGAGTGTATTGTTCTCTGTGTGCTGCATATTGCGCGGGTGTTGTGTGATCTGTGTTTTGCAAGTTGTGTGATATAGTAATTGTGTGTCACGACTGATATGCTTTGTGCATGTGTTGCGCGGTTGGCATTGCCCATTCTGTGAGGCTCTGTGGGCTGTATGCTTTATGTGTGATTGGAGTGATGTGTGTAGAGTGTGAAATGTGTGTTGCAAAAATTCGGTGTTCTTTTTGTTGTGGTGTGTGTGTTTTTTGCATGTGGCTTCGTATGTGTTGTATGTGTGGTGTGCGTTTTGCATGTGTGATTGTGATTCGTGTGTGGTTGTGTTTGACAGGTTGGGTGTGTGGTTGGCTGTTCGAGTAATGAGGGTAGTTTGTGATGTGCGTACTGTGTGTGGTCATGCTTGGTCAGTGAGCCTCACTATGTGTGTCGTGTTCTCTCTGAGAACCGTGCTTCAAGTGTATTGTGTGCAGTTACGTTCTCAGTGTGTGTGGGGTTTGATGTTCAGTGTGCTGTGCTGTCCGGGTGTTGAGAGACTTCTGCATTCAAGCACACTGGAGATAGCCTCTCATGCTTGTCCGTTTTCTCCACAGGTTCGTAAACCACTGGGGGTGGGGGTGGGATCTTGTTTCCTGAGGGCGATAGAAGAGGATGCAAAGAGCCGCCTCGTCCCTTTAATAGCAATGCTCTGAAGATGCCTTTGTAGTAAAGAGCCAGAAACTCCTGCAGGAGAGCCTTATGCCGGACTTTGCTGGGGAAACAATCCACCGTGCACTGAGGAGACCGTCCCTGAGAGAATACTAGGCTGCTTTCGCCGTGCATGCAATTTGCTCCTATGTGATATGGAAAACAGTAAACTTTGCAGCAGAAGGCGGTCTTCTCTGTACGCCCTCTATGTCAAGGATGTAAGTGGGCTTCGAATAGGCCTTAGCCCTAGCCACACGGGAAGTTGCAGAACAAGATGCTTCGAAATAACAGCAGTGGAGGCAAGTCAGCGTTGGATTCAGCTTACGTGGGTGAAAGAAAGCAGTGCAGGATGCCCCATTCAAGGAATCATTGAAGTCTTTGCAGTGGATGCTGAAACTGAGCTTGCAATGAGCTTTCCGTGTCTGTCCTGTGGTGTCTGCACCCAAAGCGCCTGAGTGAAGTCTGCTGTGTAGAACTCCCTTATGCTGAACAGCGGACACTCGCCTGTGTGGCCATTAACGTGAAGCCTGGCAGAGGAAGCACGGCTGTCAGAAATATGCCTGCATACAGTGACTTTAGCTTGGAAGTTTTGAACGTCGCATTTTTCTGCTACTACCGGGCTGCGTCAGAGAGGCCCAGGTTGGTCTGTGGGGTATGTAAGCCGATCTCCCGTGCCACAGTCTGAGCTTTGAAAACTAAGTGCACATTGGCTTCAGTCCCCCAGCATCATGTCAGCAAGAGGTGCGCGCAAGCTTCTCCAAAGCCTGGTGGCGGATGGGCCCTATGCCTCAGAGCTGCTGTCCTGCAGAGAAGGCTCTGAGGCCGTCTCAGTCCAAGTGATTTGCTGCTCAGACATGTCCGGACTGACAGCTAAGCACTGCTGTGTCAAGGCGAGCTTCTTATATATACTTGTACTCCCAGGCACAAGGATACTGTGAAGAGGTCTTCTGCCCAGCCTCAGGTGAGGAGGCAGAGCAAGTTGCTTTCTGCACAGCATTGAAGCAGGACGGACAGGCGTTCTGTTCAAAAGGTGAAAAGCAGGCAGCACCAGGAGCCTCTGTCAAGTAAGCTCCTCTTTATGCCTAGGGAAGCTTCATTCGAACCTGCAATGGAAATTGTTCTGGGCTAACTGGGCTCTAACTTCACAATCTAACACTCTCAGTGACTTTCTCCTAACTCACACAGAGTGGAATGGCCAAACGTAGGTGGGCATGGTGTCCTCTCTGAATGCACCTTACTTCCAAGAGATTCGTGTGCTGTGAATAGGACTTGCAACTAGGTTTAAGGGAAGATGCTGTTGGGGCTCCTTCAGCTGATCATCTTTTCATCAGAACAAAGCTCTTCTCCGGGCCAGACCTTTATCAGCCTGAACAAACCATGTGCAGCACGGCTCTCTCTTTGTGATCTGCAGGGAGAAAGAATCCTTTGCCATGTTTCTAAAGCGAAATGCTTAAGGGCAGTCCTTAGACCTCTGCATTCAAGCACACTGAAGAAAGCCTTTCGTGCTTGTCTGTTTTCTCCACAGGTTTGGAATCATCCGGGAGATCCTTGTTTCCTGGGGGTGCTACAAAGAGGACGCACAGAACCGGAGTGTCCTGGTGAGTAAAAGCATAGCCCTGAAGATGCCTTTGTCGTAAAGTGTCAGGAACTGCGGCAGGAGAGCCTTATGCCAGACTCTGCTGGAGAAACAGTCCACCGTGCACTGAGGAGACCTTCCCTGAGCGAATACGATGCTAGTTTCCCCTTACATGCAACTTGCTCCTATGTGATACAGAAAACTTAGTTAACATGGCAGTAGAAGGCTAAGCACCTGATCTCTTTTTGTGTTTTTTGGGTTTGTTGTGCGTGTGGTGTGCTCTATGTGATTTTGGTATTCGGCAGTGAGTGATTTGTGGTGTTTTCTTGTGATTCTGTGTGTATTCTCTGTTCTGGTCCGCTGTGTGTGCTGTGTTCTTGTGTGTTTTGCGTTGTGTTATCTATGGTCTGTGGGTCTCGCTTCTTTCCTGTGTGTTGTTGTGTGTTGTCCGTGTTGTGTCTATTTTATATGCCATATGTGTGGTATAGGTTCATCTGTTGACCGTTGTACACGTTTTGTGTTTGGTGTGTGGCTTCCAGTCTATTGTGTAGTGTGAAATGTGTCTGATCTTTCTTTGGTCTGTTGTGTTATGTACAGTGTTCTGGGTTGTGTGTGAGCGCTGTCTATATGCCTTCTGTGTGTCACGTACTGGGTAGATGTTGGCTGGTCTGTGTGATTTGAGTGTTGTGTGTGTGATGTTGATTTAGCCTTGTGTCGCACGTGTTGTGTGCATGTGTTTGTTCTGTGTGTGTTTGTGGGTTTTGGTTCGTGATGTCTGCGTGTGCTCTGTACTGTATGCTTGCGGTTGTGTGTGCTGTGTGTGGCGCATCATATGTGTGTTGCATGTGTTTTCGTCACTTGTGTGTGGATTTGTATGTGTTGTGTCAGTTTTGTGTGCGTGATTGTGACTTGTGTGATCTGTTAGAGAGGTTGTGTGTGTGTCTGGCTGTTTGAGTTATGCACATGATGTGAGATGTGTTGACCGTGTGTGGTTGTGCTTGTTTAGTATGTCTCTTGGTGTGTGCAGTACGTAGTCTGTGCAATGATTTTCGTGTGCATTGTGAGCAGCTTTGCGCCTTGAAGGGAGTGGTGTGTGTGTGCTCTGACTATTGTGTAGCATGTTCCTGTGCTGTGTGTGTGTTCTGCGTTGTGCTCCTGTGTGAGGATGTATGTGTGTTGTCCCTGTGCGTGGTTGTGCGTGTAGCGTGTAGTGGGTGAAATGTGTGCTGTTTGTCTTCTCTGTTGGTTATGTGTGTTTGGCCTATGGCTTTGTGAGTGTTGTGTGCGTTTTGCGTGTGTGATTGTGATTTGTGTGTGGTTGTGTTTGAGTGGTTGAGTGTGTGTGGTTGTTATGTTTGTGATGTGAGATATGTTGTCCGTGGGTGGTTGTGCTTGTTTAGTGTGCCCCATTGTGTGTGCTGCATGTACTCTCGCAAATGTGATTTGTGTGTTTTATGAGAAACATGTGCTCTGTAGCGTCTGTTGTGTGCCCTGTGACAGTTGTGTTGTTACCTTTTGAGTTCTGTGTGTGTGTGTGCATCGTGTAGTGGTGCCCGCGTGTGGGGTGTCTGTGTGCGTTGTGTGTGGGGTGTGTAGTGTGTGCAGTGTGTGCTACGTGCGTTAATTGTTGGTTGTGTGTTTTGCGTGTGGTTTTGTATGTGTTGTGTGTGTTTTGCGTGTGTGATTGTGGTACGTGTTTGGCTGTGTTTGAGAGGTTGTGTGTGTGATTGGTTGTTATGGGTGTGAGGTGAGATGTGCTATCTGTATGTGGTTTTGCTTGTGTGGTGTGCCTCGTTGAGTGTGGGGTGTGTACACGGTTAAATGTGGTTTGTGAGAATTGGGTGCCTTTATGTCCTCTGATGTTCGTGGTGTATGTTGTTTCAAATGTTGTGCTGTTTGCGTGTTGAGTTTGTGTGTGTTCTCCATATCTTTGTGTTTGTGGTTGTTTACTTGTGTTTGTTGTGGTTATTCCTCGAGTGTGTGTTGTGTGTGGCTTTATGTGTGGTATGTAGTGGTCGCGTCGGTCTGTGTGTTGTGCTGTCAATGCAGGGTGTCGTGTGTGCCATGAGTTGTGATGCTTAATTTGTGTGTGATGCTTCTGTGTGTTGCGTGACGTAGTGTTCTCTGATTTGTGTATGATTTTGCATGTGGTAATGTATTGATGTGATACTTTCAATGTGCGTGTCGTGTGTGCGATGTTTGTGTTGTGCATCTTCCTGTGATGTGTTTTGTGTTTGTTGGGTTTTGTGTGATGTGTGAAGTGCGCTGTTTGTCTTTTGTGTCCACGGTAGGGTGTGTTTTGTGGTGTTTGTTGTGTGATTCTGTGCGTATTCTGCGTTGTGTTACATTTTGCGTGCTGTGTTATTATGTGATTTTCTCTTTGAAGTCTGTGATCTGCTGGTTTAATGTGCGTGGCGGTGTTTATGTGGTTGTGTGTGTGTTTCCTGGGTGTTGTGTTCTTTCTGTGTTGTGACTTTTGTGCATGTGATGTGTGCAGTTTGGGTACTTTGTTGTTTGTAGTGTGTGTTCTGTGTCTATTTCTCTGTGGAGTGCTGGGTGGCTGGTGCGGTTGTGGGTGTTTCTGTGTTGGGTGTTGTGTGCTTGGAGTGCGTCCTTGTGTGTTGTACGTTTGGCGTCTTTTGTAGAGAGAGTTGTGTTCGTGATTGGGAATGTCATGTGGTCTGTGAATGGCTTTCCGTTTCATGTTAAATGTGGGATGTGACCGCACGTGCGTTGCGTGATGTGCACCGTATTGTGCTCTAAGTTGCATGCGTGTTGTGTGTGCTCTTATCTGTTTTGCGTACTATGTGCGTGGTGTCATCTGTGTATTTTATGTGTTGTGTGGGATGTTGTGTGTTGTGTCGGATATGCTTCGTATATATGTTGTGCGCTTTGCACTGTGTGTTCTGTGAGGCTCTGTGTGCTGTATGTTTTCTGTGTGTTTTGCGTGAAGTGTGTAGTGTGTGAACTGTGTTTCATAAATTCGGTGTTGTTTCTGTGGTTGTGTAGTTTTTGCATGTCATTTGGCATGTGTTTTGTGTGGTGTGTGCTTTGCGTGTGTGAGTGTGATTTCTGCGTGGTTGTGTTTGAGAGGTTGTGTGGGTGTTTGCTTGTTATGTGTGTGATGTGAAATGTGTTGTCTGCGTGTAGTTGTGCTTGTTTAGTGTGCCTCATTGTGTGTGCTGTGTGTACTCTGTGAAATGTGGTTCGTGTGTGTTGTGAGCGATTCTGTGCCTGGATGTGTCTGGTGTGTGTCTTGTGACTTGTGCTGTTCCAGTTTGGCTCTTGTGCGTGTGCGTTTTGCACAGTGCAGCTCGGGCGTGCATATGAGTGTGGGGTGTCTGAGCATGATAGTGTGTGTGGCTTGTAGTGGGTGAAATGTGTGCTATGTGGGCTTCTGTGGGTTGTGCGTTTTGCATGTGGTTTTGTATGTGTACTGTGATTTGTGTTTGGCTGTGTTTGAGAGGCTGTTATGTTTGTTGGGTTGAGTTACGGGTGTGATGTGAGATGTGTTGTCTTTGTGCAGTTGTGCTTGTGTAGTGTGCAACATTGTGTGTGTTGTGCGTACTCACTAACTGTGGTTCTTGTGAATTGTGTGCTTTAACGTCCTGTGTTGTTTGCGGTGTGTGTTGTACTCTACGTTGTGCTGTGTGCGTGTTGAGAGGTTCTGTGTGTACTCTATGTATGCGTTTGTGGGTGTTTTGTTGTGTGTGTTGTGGTTGTTGCTTGAGTGTGTGCCGTGTGTGGCTCTATGTGTGGCATGTGGTGTTTGCGTTGTTCTGTGTGTGTTGCACTGTTAATGCAGGGCGTTGTGTTTTTTGTGAGATGTGATTTTAATTTCTGTGTGTGACGCTTGTGTGTGTTGTGTGATGTGCTGTTCTGTGATTTGTGTTTGTGTTGAGTGTATTGTTCTCTGTGTGCTGCATATTGCGCGGGTGTTGTGTGATCTGTGTTTTGCAAGTTGTGTGATATAGTAATTGTGTGTCACGACTGATATGCTTTGTGCATGTGTTGCGCGGTTGGCATTGCCCATTCTGTGAGGCTCTGTGGGCTGTATGCTTTATGTGTGATTGGAGTGATGTGTGTAGAGTGTGAAATGTGTGTTGCAAAAATTCGGTGTTCTTTTTGTTGTGGTGTGTGTGTTTTTTGCATGTGGCTTCGTATGTGTTGTATGTGTGGTGTGCGTTTTGCATGTGTGATTGTGATTCGTGTGTGGTTGTGTTTGACAGGTTGGGTGTGTGGTTGGCTGTTCGAGTAATGAGGGTAGTTTGTGATGTGCGTACTGTGTGTGGTCATGCTTGGTCAGTGAGCCTCACTATGTGTGTCGTGTTCTCTCTGAGAACCGTGCTTCAAGTGTATTGTGTGCAGTTACGTTCTCAGTGTGTGTGGGGTTTGATGTTCAGTGTGCTGTGCTGTCCGGGTGTTGAGAGACTTCTGCATTCAAGCACACTGGAGATAGCCTCTCATGCTTGTCCGTTTTCTCCACAGGTTCGTAAACCACTGGGGGTGGGGGTGGGATCTTGTTTCCTGAGGGCGATAGAAGAGGATGCAAAGAGCCGCCTCGTCCCTTTAATAGCAATGCTCTGAAGATGCCTTTGTAGTAAAGAGCCAGAAACTCCTGCAGGAGAGCCTTATGCCGGACTTTGCTGGGGAAACAATCCACCGTGCACTGAGGAGACCGTCCCTGAGAGAATACTAGGCTGCTTTCGCCGTGCATGCAATTTGCTCCTATGTGATATGGAAAACAGTAAACTTTGCAGCAGAAGGCGGTCTTCTCTGTACGCCCTCTATGTCAAGGATGTAAGTGGGCTTCGAATAGGCCTTAGCCCTAGCCACACGGGAAGTTGCAGAACAAGATGCTTCGAAATAACAGCAGTGGAGGCAAGTCAGCGTTGGATTCAGCTTACGTGGGTGAAAGAAAGCAGTGCAGGATGCCCCATTCAAGGAATCATTGAAGTCTTTGCAGTGGATGCTGAAACTGAGCTTGCAATGAGCTTTCCGTGTCTGTCCTGTGGTGTCTGCACCCAAAGCGCCTGAGTGAAGTCTGCTGTGTAGAACTCCCTTATGCTGAACAGCGGACACTCGCCTGTGTGGCCATTAACGTGAAGCCTGGCAGAGGAAGCACGGCTGTCAGAAATATGCCTGCATACAGTGACTTTAGCTTGGAAGTTTTGAACGTCGCATTTTTCTGCTACTACCGGGCTGCGTCAGAGAGGCCCAGGTTGGTCTGTGGGGTATGTAAGCCGATCTCCCGTGCCACAGTCTGAGCTTTGAAAACTAAGTGCACATTGGCTTCAGTCCCCCAGCATCATGTCAGCAAGAGGTGCGCGCAAGCTTCTCCAAAGCCTGGTGGCGGATGGGCCCTATGCCTCAGAGCTGCTGTCCTGCAGAGAAGGCTCTGAGGCCGTCTCAGTCCAAGTGATTTGCTGCTCAGACATGTCCGGACTGACAGCTAAGCACTGCTGTGTCAAGGCGAGCTTCTTATATATACTTGTACTCCCAGGCACAAGGATACTGTGAAGAGGTCTTCTGCCCAGCCTCAGGTGAGGAGGCAGAGCAAGTTGCTTTCCGCACAGCATTGAAGCAGGACGGACAGGCGTTCTGTTCAAAAGGTGAAAAGCAGGCAGCACCAGGAGCCTCTGTCAAGTAAGCTCCTCTTTATGCCTAGGGAAGCTTCATTCGAACCTGCAATGGAAATTGTTCTGGGCTAACTGAGCTCTAACTTCACGATCTAACACTCTCAGTGACTTTCTCCTAACTCACACAGAGTGGAATGGCCAAACGTAGGTGGGCATGGTGTCCTCTCTGAATGCACCTTACTTCCAAGAGATTCGTGTGCTGTGAATAGGACTTGCAACTAGGTTTAAGGGAAGATGCTGTTGGGGCTCCTTCAGCTGATCATCTTTTCATCAGAACAAAGCTCTTCTCCGGGCCAGACCTTTATCAGCCTGAACAAACCATGTGCAGCACGGCTCTCTCTTTGTGATCTGCAGGGAGAAAGAATCCTTTGCCATGTTTCTAAAGCGAAATGCTTAAGGGCAGTCCTTAGACCTCTGCATTCAAGCACACTGAAGAAAGCCTTTCGTGCTTGTCTGTTTTCTCCACAGGTTTGGAATCATCCGGGAGATCCTTGTTTCCTGGTGGTGCTACAAAGAGGACGCACAGAACCGGAGTGTCCTGGTGAGTAAAAGCATAGCCCTGAAGATGCCTTTGTCGTAAAGTGTCAGGAACTGCTGCAGGAGAGCCTTATGCCAGACTCTGCTGGAGAAACAGTCCACCGTGCACTGAGGAGACCTTCCCTGAGCGAATACGATGCTAGTTTCCCCTTACATGCAACTTGCTCCTATGTGATACAGAAAACTTAGTTAACATGGCAGTAGAAGGCTAAGCACCTGATCTCTTTTTGTGTTTTTTGGGTTTGTTGTGCGTGTGGTGTGCTCTATGTGATTTTGGTATTCGGCAGTGAGTGATTTGTGGTGTTTTCTTGTGATTCTGTGTGTATTCTCTGTTCTGGTCCGCTGTGTGTGCTGTGTTCTTGTGTGTTTTGCGTTGTGTTATCTATGGTCTGTGGGTCTCGCTTCTTTCCTGTGTGTTGTTGTGTGTTGTCCGTGTTGTGTCTATTTTATATGCCATATGTGTGGTATAGGTTCATCTGTTGACCGTTGTACACGTTTTGTGTTTGGTGTGTGGCTTCCAGTCTATTGTGTAGTGTGAAATGTGTCTGATCTTTCTTTGGTCTGTTGTGTTATGTACAGTGTTCTGGGTTGTGTGTGAGCGCTGTCTATATGCCTTCTGTGTGTCACGTACTGGGTAGATGTTGGCTGGTCTGTGTGATTTGAGTGTTGTGTGTGTGATGTTGATTTAGCCTTGTGTCGCACGTGTTGTGTGCATGTGTTTGTTCTGTGTGTGTTTGTGGGTTTTGGTTCGTGATGTCTGCGTGTGCTCTGTACTGTATGCTTGCGGTTGTGTGTGCTGTGTGTGGCGCATCATATGTGTGTTGCATGTGTTTTCGTCACTTGTGTGTGGATTTGTATGTGTTGTGTCAGTTTTGTGTGCGTGATTGTGACTTGTGTGATCTGTTAGAGAGGTTGTGTGTGTGTCTGGCTGTTTGAGTTATGCACATGATGTGAGATGTGTTGACCGTGTGTGGTTGTGCTTGTTTAGTATGTCTCTTGGTGTGTGCAGTACGTAGTCTGTGCAATGATTTTCGTGTGCATTGTGAGCAGCTTTGCACCTTGAAGGGAGTGGTGTGTGTGTGCTCTGACTATTGTGTAGCATGTTCCTGTGCTGTGTGTGTGTTCTGCGTTGTGCTCCTGTGTGAGGATGTATGTGTGTTGTCCCTGTGCGTGGTTGTGCGTGTAGCGTGTAGTGGGTGAAATGTGTGCTGTTTGTCTTCTCTGTTGGTTATGTGTGTTTGGCCTATGGCTTTGTGAGTGTTGTGTGCGTTTTGCATGTGTGATTGTGATTTGTGTGTGGTTGTGTTTGAGTGGTTGAGTGTGTGTGGTTGTTATGTTTGTGATGTGAGATATGTTGTCCGTGGGTGGTTGTGCTTGTTTAGTGTGCCCCATTGTGTGTGCTGCATGTACTCTCGCAAATGTGATTTGTGTGTTTTATGAGAAACATGTGCTCTGTAGCGTCTGTTGTGTGCCCTGTGACAGTTGTGTTGTTACCTTTTGAGTTCTGTGTGTGTGTGTGCATCGTGTAGTGGTGCCCGCGTGTGGGGTGTCTGTGTGCGTTGTGTGTGGGGTGTGTAGTGTGTGCAGTGTGTGCTACGTGCGTTAATTGTTGGTTGTGTGTTTTGCGTGTGGTTTTGTATGTGTTGTGTGTGTTTTGCGTGTGTGATTGTGGTACGTGTTTGGCTGTGTTTGAGAGGTTGTGTGTGTGATTGGTTGTTATGGGTGTGAGGTGAGATGTGCTATCTGTATGTGGTTTTGCTTGTGTGGTGTGCCTCGTTGAGTGTGGGGTGTGTACACGGTTAAATGTGGTTTGTGAGAATTGGGTGCCTTTATGTCCTCTGATGTTCGTGGTGTATGTTGTTTCAAATGTTGTGCTGTTTGCGTGTTGAGTTTGTGTGTGTTCTCCATATCTTTGTGTTTGTGGTTGTTTACTTGTGTTTGTTGTGGTTATTCCTCGAGTGTGTGTTGTGTGTGGCTTTATGTGTGGTATGTAGTGGTCGCGTCGGTCTGTGTGTTGTGCTGTCAATGCAGGGTGTCGTGTGTGCCATGAGTTGTGATGCTTAATTTGTGTGTGATGCTTCTGTGTGTTGCGTGACGTAGTGTTCTCTGATTTGTGTATGATTTTGCATGTGGTAATGTATTGATGTGATACTTTCAATGTGCGTGTCGTGTGTGCGATGTTTGTGTTGTGCATCTTCCTGTGATGTGTTTTGTGTTTGTTGGGTTTTGTGTGATGTGTGAAGTGCGCTGTTTGTCTTTTGTGTCCACGGTAGGGTGTGTTTTGTGGTGTTTGTTGTGTGATTCTGTGCGTATTCTGCGTTGTGTTACATTTTGCGTGCTGTGTTATTATGTGATTTTCTCTTTGAAGTCTGTGATCTGCTGGTTTAATGTGCGTGGCGGTGTTTATGTGGTTGTGTGTGTGTTTCCTGGGTGTTGTGTTCTTTCTGTGTTGTGACTTTTGTGCATGTGATGTGTGCAGTTTGGGTACTTTGTTGTTTGTAGTGTGTGTTCTGTGTCTATTTCTCTGTGGAGTGCTGGGTGGCTGGTGCGGTTGTGGGTGTTTCTGTGTTGGGTGTTGTGTGCTTGGAGTGCGTCCTTGTGTGTTGTACGTTTGGCGTCTTTTGTAGAGCGAGTTGTGTTCGTGATTGGGAATGTCATGTGGTCTGTGAATGGCTTTCCGTTTCATGTTAAATGTGGGATGTGACCGCACGTGCGTTGCGTGATGTGCACCGTATTGTGCTCTAAGTTGCATGCGTGTTGTGTGTGCTCTTATCTGTTTTGCGTACTATGTGCGTGGTGTCATCTGTGTATTTTATGTGTTGTGTGGGATGTTGTGTGTTGTGTCGGATATGCTTCGTATATATGTTGTGCGCTTTGCACTGTGTGTTCTGTGAGGCTCTGTGTGCTGTATGTTTTCTGTGTGTTTTGCGTGAAGTGTGTAGTGTGTGAACTGTGTTTCATAAATTCGGTGTTGTTTCTGTGGTTGTGTAGTTTTTGCATGTCATTTGGCATGTGTTTTGTGTGGTGTGTGCTTTGCGTGTGTGAGTGTGATTTCTGCGTGGTTGTGTTTGAGAGGTTGTGTGGGTGTTTGCTTGTTATGTGTGTGATGTGAAATGTGTTGTCTGCGTGTAGTTGTGCTTGTTTAGTGTGCCTCATTGTGTGTGCTGTGTGTACTCTGTGAAATGTGGTTCGTGTGTGTTGTGAGCGATTCTGTGCCTGGATGTGTCTGGTGTGTGTCTTGTGACTTGTGCTGTTCCAGTTTGGCTCTTGTGCGTGTGCGTTTTGCACAGTGCAGCTCGGGCGTGCATATGAGTGTGGGGTGTCTGAGCATGATAGTGTGTGTGGCTTGTAGTGGGTGAAATGTGTGCTATGTGGGCTTCTGTGGGTTGTGCGTTTTGCATGTGGTTTTGTATGTGTACTGTGATTTGTGTTTGGCTGTGTTTGAGAGGCTGTTATGTTTGTTGGGTTGAGTTACGGGTGTGATGTGAGATGTGTTGTCTTTGTGCAGTTGTGCTTGTGTAGTGTGCAACATTGTGTGTGTTGTGCGTACTCACTAACTGTGGTTCTTGTGAATTGTGTGCTTTAACGTCCTGTGTTGTTTGCGGTGTGTGTTGTACTCTACGTTGTGCTGTGTGCGTGTTGAGAGGTTCTGTGTGTACTCTATGTATGCGTTTGTGGGTGTTTTGTTGTGTGTGTTGTGGTTGTTGCTTGAGTGTGTGCCGTGTGTGGCTCTATGTGTGGCATGTGGTGTTTGCGTTGTTCTGTGTGTGTTGCACTGTTAATGCAGGGCGTTGTGTTTTTTGTGAGATGTGATTTTAATTTCTGTGTGTGACGCTTGTGTGTGTTGTGTGATGTGCTGTTCTGTGATTTGTGTTTGTGTTGAGTGTATTGTTCTCTGTGTGCTGCATATTGCGCGGGTGTTGTGTGATCTGTGTTTTGCAAGTTGTGTGATATAGTAATTGTGTGTCACGACTGATATGCTTTGTGCATGTGTTGCGCGGTTGGCATTGCCCATTCTGTGAGGCTCTGTGGGCTGTATGCTTTATGTGTGATTGGAGTGATGTGTGTAGAGTGTGAAATGTGTGTTGCAAAAATTCGGTGTTCTTTTTGTTGTGGTGTGTGTGTTTTTTGCATGTGGCTTCGTATGTGTTGTATGTGTGGTGTGCGTTTTGCATGTGTGATTGTGATTCGTGTGTGGTTGTGTTTGACAGGTTGGGTGTGTGGTTGGCTGTTCGAGTAATGAGGGTAGTTTGTGATGTGCGTACTGTGTGTGGTCATGCTTGGTCAGTGAGCCTCACTATGTGTGTCGTGTTCTCTCTGAGAACCGTGCTTCAAGTGTATTGTGTGCAGTTACGTTCTCAGTGTGTGTGGGGTTTGATGTTCAGTGTGCTGTGCTGTCCGGGTGTTGAGAGACTTCTGCATTCAAGCACACTGGAGATAGCCTCTCATGCTTGTCCGTTTTCTCCACAGGTTCGTAAACCACTGGGGGTGGGGGTGGGATCTTGTTTCCTGAGGGCGATAGAAGAGGATGCAAAGAGCCGCCTCGTCCCTTTAATAGCAATGCTCTGAAGATGCCTTTGTAGTAAAGAGCCAGAAACTCCTGCAGGAGAGCCTTATGCCGGACTTTGCTGGGGAAACAATCCACCGTGCACTGAGGAGACCGTCCCTGAGAGAATACTAGGCTGCTTTCGCCGTGCATGCAATTTGCTCCTATGTGATATGGAAAACAGTAAACTTTGCAGCAGAAGGCGGTCTTCTCTGTACGCCCTCTATGTCAAGGATGTAAGTGGGCTTCGAATAGGCCTTAGCCCTAGCCACACGGGAAGTTGCAGAACAAGATGCTTCGAAATAACAGCAGTGGAGGCAAGTCAGCGTTGGATTCAGCTTACGTGGGTGAAAGAAAGCAGTGCAGGATGCCCCATTCAAGGAATCATTGAAGTCTTTGCAGTGGATGCTGAAACTGAGCTTGCAATGAGCTTTCCGTGTCTGTCCTGTGGTGTCTGCACCCAAAGCGCCTGAGTGAAGTCTGCTGTGTAGAACTCCCTTATGCTGAACAGCGGACACTCGCCTGTGTGGCCATTAACGTGAAGCCTGGCAGAGGAAGCACGGCTGTCAGAAATATGCCTGCATACAGTGACTTTAGCTTGGAAGTTTTGAACGTCGCATTTTTCTGCTACTACCGGGCTGCGTCAGAGAGGCCCAGGTTGGTCTGTGGGGTATGTAAGCCGATCTCCCGTGCCACAGTCTGAGCTTTGAAAACTAAGTGCACATTGGCTTCAGTCCCCCAGCATCATGTCAGCAAGAGGTGCGCGCAAGCTTCTCCAAAGCCTGGTGGCGGATGGGCCCTATGCCTCAGAGCTGCTGTCCTGCAGAGAAGGCTCTGAGGCCATCTCAGTCCAAGTGATTTGCTGCTCAGACATGTCCGGACTGACAGCTAAGCACTGCTGTGTCAAGGCGAGCTTCTTATATATACTTGTACTCCCAGGCACAAGGATACTGTGAAGAGGTCTTCTGCCCAGCCTCAGGTGAGGAGGCAGAGCAAGTTGCTTTCCGCACAGCATTGAAGCAGGACGGACAGGCGTTCTGTTCAAAAGGTGAAAAGCAGGCAGCACCAGGAGCCTCTGTCAAGTAAGCTCCTCTTTATGCCTAGGGAAGCTTCATTCGAACCTGCAATGGAAATTGTTCTGGGCTAACTGAGCTCTAACTTCACGATCTAACACTCTCAGTGACTTTCTCCTAACTCACACAGAGTGGAATGGCCAAACGTAGGTGGGCATGGTGTCCTCTCTGAATGCACCTTACTTCCAAGAGATTCGTGTGCTGTGAATAGGACTTGCAACTAGGTTTAAGGGAAGATGCTGTTGGGGCTCCTTCAGCTGATCATCTTTTCATCAGAACAAAGCTCTTCTCCGGGCCAGACCTTTATCAGCCTGGACAAACCATGTGCAGCACGGCTCTCTCTTTGTGATCTGCAGGGAGAAAGAATCCTTTGCCATGTTTCTAAAGCGAAATGCTTAAGGGCAGTCCTTAGACCTCTGCATTCAAGCACACTGAAGAAAGCCTTTCGTGCTTGTCTGTTTTCTCCACAGGTTTGGAATCATCCGGGAGATCCTTGTTTCCTGGGGGTGCTACAAAGAGGACGCACAGAACCGGAGTGTCCTGGTGAGTAAAAGCATAGCCCTGAAGATGCCTTTGTCGTAAAGTGTCAGGAACTGCTGCAGGAGAGCCTTATGCCAGACTCTGCTGGAGAAACAGTCCACCGTGCACTGAGGAGACCTTCCCTGAGCGAATACGATGCTAGTTTCCCCTTACATGCAACTTGCTCCTATGTGATACAGAAAACTTAGTTAACATGGCAGTAGAAGGCTAAGCACCTGATCTCTTTTTGTGTTTTTTGGGTTTGTTGTGCGTGTGGTGTGCTCTATGTGATTTTGGTATTCGGCAGTGAGTGATTTGTGGTGTTTTCTTGTGATTCTGTGTGTATTCTCTGTTCTGGTCCGCTGTGTGTGCTGTGTTCTTGTGTGTTTTGCGTTGTGTTATCTATGGTCTGTGGGTCTCGCTTCTTTCCTGTGTGTTGTTGTGTGTTGTCCGTGTTGTGTCTATTTTATATGCCATATGTGTGGTATAGGTTCATCTGTTGACCGTTGTACACGTTTTGTGTTTGGTGTGTGGCTTCCAGTCTATTGTGTAGTGTGAAATGTGTCTGATCTTTCTTTGGTCTGTTGTGTTATGTACAGTGTTCTGGGTTGTGTGTGAGCGCTGTCTATATGCCTTCTGTGTGTCACGTACTGGGTAGATGTTGGCTGGTCTGTGTGATTTGAGTGTTGTGTGTGTGATGTTGATTTAGCCTTGTGTCGCACGTGTTGTGTGCATGTGTTTGTTCTGTGTGTGTTTGTGGGTTTTGGTTCGTGATGTCTGCGTGTGCTCTGTACTGTATGCTTGCGGTTGTGTGTGCTGTGTGTGGCGCATCATATGTGTGTTGCATGTGTTTTCGTCACTTGTGTGTGGATTTGTATGTGTTGTGTCAGTTTTGTGTGCGTGATTGTGACTTGTGTGATCTGTTAGAGAGGTTGTGTGTGTGTCTGGCTGTTTGAGTTATGCACATGATGTGAGATGTGTTGACCGTGTGTGGTTGTGCTTGTTTAGTATGTCTCTTGGTGTGTGCAGTACGTAGTCTGTGCAATGATTTTCGTGTGCATTGTGAGCAGCTTTGTACCTTGAATGGAGTGGTGTGTGTGTGCTCTGACTATTGTGTAGCATGTTCCTGTGCTGTGTGTGTGTTCTGCGTTGTGCTCCTGTGTGAGGATGTATGTGTGTTGTCCCTGTGCGTGGTTGTGCGTGTAGCGTGTAGTGGGTGAAATGTGTGCTGTTTGTCTTCTCTGTTGGTTATGTGTGTTTGGCCTATGGCTTTGTGAGTGTTGTGTGCGTTTTGCGTGTGTGATTGTGATTTGTGTGTGGTTGTGTTTGAGTGGTTGAGTGTGTGTGGTTGTTATGTTTGTGATGTGAGATATGTTGTCCGTGGGTGGTTGTGCTTGTTTAGTGTGCCCCATTGTGTGTGCTGCATGTACTCTCGCAAATGTGATTTGTGTGTTTTATGAGAAACATGTGCTCTGTAGCGTCTGTTGTGTGCCCTGTGACAGTTGTGTTGTTACCTTTTGAGTTCTGTGTGTGTGTGTGCATCGTGTAGTGGTGCCCGTGTGTGGGGTGTCTGTGTGCGTTGTGTGTGGGGTGTGTAGTGTGTGCAGTGTGTGCTACGTGCGTTAATTGTTGGTTGTGTGTTTTGCGTGTGGTTTTGTATGTGTTGTGTGTGTTTTGCGTGTGTGATTGTGGTACGTGTTTGGCTGTGTTTGAGAGGTTGTGTGTGTGATTGGTTGTTATGGGTGTGAGGTGAGATGTGCTATCTGTATGTGGTTTTGCTTGTGTGGTGTGCCTCGTTGAGTGTGGGGTGTGTACACGGTTAAATGTGGTTTGTGAGAATTGGGTGCCTTTATGTCCTCTGATGTTCGTGGTGTATGTTGTTTCAAATGTTGTGCTGTTTGCGTGTTGAGTTTGTGTGTGTTCTCCATATCTTTGTGTTTGTGGTTGTTTACTTGTGTTTGTTGTGGTTATTCCTCGAGTGTGTGTTGTGTGTGGCTTTATGTGTGGTATGTAGTGGTCGCGTCGGTCTGTGTGTTGTGCTGTCAATGCAGGGTGTCGTGTGTGCCATGAGTTGTGATGCTTAATTTGTGTGTGATGCTTCTGTGTGTTGCGTGACGTAGTGTTCTCTGATTTGTGTATGATTTTGCATGTGGTAATGTATTGATGTGATACTTTCAATGTGCGTGTCGTGTGTGCGATGTTTGTGTTGTGCATCTTCCTGTGATGTGTTTTGTGTTTGTTGGGTTTTGTGTGATGTGTGAAGTGCGCTGTTTGTCTTTTGTGTCCACGGTAGGGTGTGTTTTGTGGTGTTTGTTGTGTGATTCTGTGCGTATTCTGCGTTGTGTTACATTTTGCGTGCTGTGTTATTATGTGATTTTCTCTTTGAAGTCTGTGATCTGCTGGTTTAATGTGCGTGGCGGTGTTTATGTGGTTGTGTGTGTGTTTCCTGGGTGTTGTGTTCTTTCTGTGTTGTGACTTTTGTGCATGTGATGTGTGCAGTTTGGGTACTTTGTTGTTTGTAGTGTGTGTTCTGTGTCTATTTCTCTGTGGAGTGCTGGGTGGCTGGTGCGGTTGTGGGTGTTTCTGTGTTGGGTGTTGTGTGCTTGGAGTGCGTCCTTGTGTGTTGTACGTTTGGCGTCTTTTGTAGAGCGAGTTGTGTTCGTGATTGGGAATGTCATGTGGTCTGTGAATGGCTTTCCGTTTCATGTTAAATGTGGGATGTGACCGCACGTGCGTTGCGTGATGTGCACCGTATTGTGCTCTAAGTTGCATGCGTGTTGTGTGTGCTCTTATCTGTTTTGCGTACTATGTGCGTGGTGTCATCTGTGTATTTTATGTGTTGTGTGGGATGTTGTGTGTTGTGTCGGATATGCTTCGTATATATGTTGTGCGCTTTGCACTGTGTGTTCTGTGAGGCTCTGTGTGCTGTATGTTTTCTGTGTGTTTTGCGTGAAGTGTGTAGTGTGTGAACTGTGTTTCATAAATTCGGTGTTGTTTCTGTGGTTGTGTAGTTTTTGCATGTCATTTGGCATGTGTTTTGTGTGGTGTGTGCTTTGCGTGTGTGAGTGTGATTTCTGCGTGGTTGTGTTTGAGAGGTTGTGTGGGTGTTTGCTTGTTATGTGTGTGATGTGAAATGTGTTGTCTGCGTGTAGTTGTGCTTGTTTAGTGTGCCTCATTGTGTGTGCTGTGTGTACTCTGTGAAATGTGGTTCGTGTGTGTTGTGAGCGATTCTGTGCCTGGATGTGTCTGGTGTGTGTCTTGTGACTTGTGCTGTTCCAGTTTGGCTCTTGTGCGTGTGCGTTTTGCACAGTGCAGCTCGGGCGTGCATATGAGTGTGGGGTGTCTGAGCATGATAGTGTGTGTGGCTTGTAGTGGGTGAAATGTGTGCTATGTGGGCTTCTGTGGGTTGTGCGTTTTGCATGTGGTTTTGTATGTGTACTGTGATTTGTGTTTGGCTGTGTTTGAGAGGCTGTTATGTTTGTTGGGTTGAGTTACGGGTGTGATGTGAGATGTGTTGTCTTTGTGCAGTTGTGCTTGTGTAGTGTGCAACATTGTGTGTGTTGTGCGTACTCACTAACTGTGGTTCTTGTGAATTGTGTGCTTTAACGTCCTGTGTTGTTTGCGGTGTGTGTTGTACTCTACGTTGTGCTGTGTGCGTGTTGAGAGGTTCTGTGTGTACTCTATGTATGCGTTTGTGGGTGTTTTGTTGTGTGTGTTGTGGTTGTTGCTTGAGTGTGTGCCGTGTGTGGCTCTATGTGTGGCATGTGGTGTTTGCGTTGTTCTGTGTGTGTTGCACTGTTAATGCAGGGCGTTGTGTTTTTTGTGAGATGTGATTTTAATTTCTGTGTGTGACGCTTGTGTGTGTTGTGTGATGTGCTGTTCTGTGATTTGTGTTTGTGTTGAGTGTATTGTTCTCTGTGTGCTGCATATTGCGCGGGTGTTGTGTGATCTGTGTTTTGCAAGTTGTGTGATATAGTAATTGTGTGTCACGACTGATATGCTTTGTGCATGTGTTGCGCGGTTGGCATTGCCCATTCTGTGAGGCTCTGTGGGCTGTATGCTTTATGTGTGATTGGAGTGATGTGTGTAGAGTGTGAAATGTGTGTTGCAAAAATTCGGTGTTCTTTTTGTTGTGGTGTGTGTGTTTTTTGCATGTGGCTTCGTATGTGTTGTATGTGTGGTGTGCGTTTTGCATGTGTGATTGTGATTCGTGTGTGGTTGTGTTTGACAGGTTGGGTGTGTGGTTGGCTGTTCGAGTAATGAGGGTAGTTTGTGATGTGCGTACTGTGTGTGGTCATGCTTGGTCAGTGAGCCTCACTATGTGTGTCGTGTTCTCTCTGAGAACCGTGCTTCAAGTGTATTGTGTGCAGTTACGTTCTCAGTGTGTGTGGGGTTTGATGTTCAGTGTGCTGTGCTGTCCGGGTGTTGAGAGACTTCTGCATTCAAGCACACTGGAGATAGCCTCTCATGCTTGTCCGTTTTCTCCACAGGTTCGTAAACCACTGGGGGTGGGGGTGGGATCTTGTTTCCTGAGGGCGATAGAAGAGGATGCAAAGAGCCGCCTCGTCCCTTTAATAGCAATGCTCTGAAGATGCCTTTGTAGTAAAGAGCCAGAAACTCCTGCAGGAGAGCCTTATGCCGGACTTTGCTGGGGAAACAATCCACCGTGCACTGAGGAGACCGTCCCTGAGAGAATACTAGGCTGCTTTCGCCGTGCATGCAATTTGCTCCTATGTGATATGGAAAACAGTAAACTTTGCAGCAGAAGGCGGTCTTCTCTGTACGCCCTCTATGTCAAGGATGTAAGTGGGCTTCGAATAGGCCTTAGCCCTAGCCACACGGGAAGTTGCAGAACAAGATGCTTCGAAATAACAGCAGTGGAGGCAAGTCAGCGTTGGATTCAGCTTACGTGGGTGAAAGAAAGCAGTGCAGGATGCCCCATTCAAGGAATCATTGAAGTCTTTGCAGTGGATGCTGAAACTGAGCTTGCAATGAGCTTTCCGTGTCTGTCCTGTGGTGTCTGCACCCAAAGCGCCTGAGTGAAGTCTGCTGTGTAGAACTCCCTTATGCTGAACAGCGGACACTCGCCTGTGTGGCCATTAACGTGAAGCCTGGCAGAGGAAGCACGGCTGTCAGAAATATGCCTGCATACAGTGACTTTAGCTTGGAAGTTTTGAACGTCGCATTTTTCTGCTACTACCGGGCTGCGTCAGAGAGGCCCAGGTTGGTCTGTGGGGTATGTAAGCCGATCTCCCGTGCCACAGTCTGAGCTTTGAAAACTAAGTGCACATTGGCTTCAGTCCCCCAGCATCATGTCAGCAAGAGGTGCGCGCAAGCTTCTCCAAAGCCTGGTGGCGGATGGGCCCTATGCCTCAGAGCTGCTGTCCTGCAGAGAAGGCTCTGAGGCCGTCTCAGTCCAAGTGATTTGCTGCTCAGACATGTCCGGACTGACAGCTAAGCACTGCTGTGTCAAGGCGAGCTTCTTATATATACTTGTACTCCCAGGCACAAGGATACTGTGAAGAGGTCTTCTGCCCAGCCTCAGGTGAGGAGGCAGAGCAAGTTGCTTTCTGCACAGCATTGAAGCAGGACGGACAGGCGTTCTGTTCAAAAGGTGAAAAGCAGGCAGCACCAGGAGCCTCTGTCAAGTAAGCTCCTCTTTATGCCTAGGGAAGCTTCATTCGAACCTGCAATGGAAATTGTTCTGGGCTAACTGGGCTCTAACTTCACAATCTAACACTCTCAGTGACTTTCTCCTAACTCACACAGAGTGGAATGGCCAAACGTAGGTGGGCATGGTGTCCTCTCTGAATGCACCTTACTTCCAAGAGATTCGTGTGCTGTGAATAGGACTTGCAACTAGGTTTAAGGGAAGATGCTGTTGGGGCTCCTTCAGCTGATCATCTTTTCATCAGAACAAAGCTCTTCTCCGGGCCAGACCTTTATCAGCCTGAACAAACCATGTGCAGCACGGCTCTCTCTTTGTGATCTGCAGGGAGAAAGAATCCTTTGCCATGTTTCTAAAGCGAAATGCTTAAGGGCAGTCCTTAGACCTCTGCATTCAAGCACACTGAAGAAAGCCTTTCGTGCTTGTCTGTTTTCTCCACAGGTTTGGAATCATCCGGGAGATCCTTGTTTCCTGGGGGTGCTACAAAGAGGACGCACAGAACCGGAGTGTCCTGGTGAGTAAAAGCATAGCCCTGAAGATGCCTTTGTCGTAAAGTGTCAGGAACTGCGGCAGGAGAGCCTTATGCCAGACTCTGCTGGAGAAACAGTCCACCGTGCACTGAGGAGACCTTCCCTGAGCGAATACGATGCTAGTTTCCCCTTACATGCAACTTGCTCCTATGTGATACAGAAAACTTAGTTAACATGGCAGTAGAAGGCTAAGCACCTGATCTCTTTTTGTGTTTTTTGGGTTTGTTGTGCGTGTGGTGTGCTCTATGTGATTTTGGTATTCGGCAGTGAGTGATTTGTGGTGTTTTCTTGTGATTCTGTGTGTATTCTCTGTTCTGGTCCGCTGTGTGTGCTGTGTTCTTGTGTGTTTTGCGTTGTGTTATCTATGGTCTGTGGGTCTCGCTTCTTTCCTGTGTGTTGTTGTGTGTTGTCCGTGTTGTGTCTATTTTATATGCCATATGTGTGGTATAGGTTCATCTGTTGACCGTTGTACACGTTTTGTGTTTGGTGTGTGGCTTCCAGTCTATTGTGTAGTGTGAAATGTGTCTGATCTTTCTTTGGTCTGTTGTGTTATGTACAGTGTTCTGGGTTGTGTGTGAGCGCTGTCTATATGCCTTCTGTGTGTCACGTACTGGGTAGATGTTGGCTGGTCTGTGTGATTTGAGTGTTGTGTGTGTGATGTTGATTTAGCCTTGTGTCGCACGTGTTGTGTGCATGTGTTTGTTCTGTGTGTGTTTGTGGGTTTTGGTTCGTGATGTCTGCGTGTGCTCTGTACTGTATGCTTGCGGTTGTGTGTGCTGTGTGTGGCGCATCATATGTGTGTTGCATGTGTTTTCGTCACTTGTGTGTGGATTTGTATGTGTTGTGTCAGTTTTGTGTGCGTGATTGTGACTTGTGTGATCTGTTAGAGAGGTTGTGTGTGTGTCTGGCTGTTTGAGTTATGCACATGATGTGAGATGTGTTGACCGTGTGTGGTTGTGCTTGTTTAGTATGTCTCTTGGTGTGTGCAGTACGTAGTCTGTGCAATGATTTTCGTGTGCATTGTGAGCAGCTTTGCGCCTTGAAGGGAGTGGTGTGTGTGTGCTCTGACTATTGTGTAGCATGTTCCTGTGCTGTGTGTGTGTTCTGCGTTGTGCTCCTGTGTGAGGATGTATGTGTGTTGTCCCTGTGCGTGGTTGTGCGTGTAGCGTGTAGTGGGTGAAATGTGTGCTGTTTGTCTTCTCTGTTGGTTATGTGTGTTTGGCCTATGGCTTTGTGAGTGTTGTGTGCGTTTTGCGTGTGTGATTGTGATTTGTGTGTGGTTGTGTTTGAGTGGTTGAGTGTGTGTGGTTGTTATGTTTGTGATGTGAGATATGTTGTCCGTGGGTGGTTGTGCTTGTTTAGTGTGCCCCATTGTGTGTGCTGCATGTACTCTCGCAAATGTGATTTGTGTGTTTTATGAGAAACATGTGCTCTGTAGCGTCTGTTGTGTGCCCTGTGACAGTTGTGTTGTTACCTTTTGAGTTCTGTGTGTGTGTGTGCATCGTGTAGTGGTGCCCGCGTGTGGGGTGTCTGTGTGCGTTGTGTGTGGGGTGTGTAGTGTGTGCAGTGTGTGCTACGTGCGTTAATTGTTGGTTGTGTGTTTTGCGTGTGGTTTTGTATGTGTTGTGTGTGTTTTGCGTGTGTGATTGTGGTACGTGTTTGGCTGTGTTTGAGAGGTTGTGTGTGTGATTGGTTGTTATGGGTGTGAGGTGAGATGTGCTATCTGTATGTGGTTTTGCTTGTGTGGTGTGCCTCGTTGAGTGTGGGGTGTGTACACGGTTAAATGTGGTTTGTGAGAATTGGGTGCCTTTATGTCCTCTGATGTTCGTGGTGTATGTTGTTTCAAATGTTGTGCTGTTTGCGTGTTGAGTTTGTGTGTGTTCTCCATATCTTTGTGTTTGTGGTTGTTTACTTGTGTTTGTTGTGGTTATTCCTCGAGTGTGTGTTGTGTGTGGCTTTATGTGTGGTATGTAGTGGTCGCGTCGGTCTGTGTGTTGTGCTGTCAATGCAGGGTGTCGTGTGTGCCATGAGTTGTGATGCTTAATTTGTGTGTGATGCTTCTGTGTGTTGCGTGACGTAGTGTTCTCTGATTTGTGTATGATTTTGCATGTGGTAATGTATTGATGTGATACTTTCAATGTGCGTGTCGTGTGTGCGATGTTTGTGTTGTGCATCTTCCTGTGATGTGTTTTGTGTTTGTTGGGTTTTGTGTGATGTGTGAAGTGCGCTGTTTGTCTTTTGTGTCCACGGTAGGGTGTGTTTTGTGGTGTTTGTTGTGTGATTCTGTGCGTATTCTGCGTTGTGTTACATTTTGCGTGCTGTGTTATTATGTGATTTTCTCTTTGAAGTCTGTGATCTGCTGGTTTAATGTGCGTGGCGGTGTTTATGTGGTTGTGTGTGTGTTTCCTGGGTGTTGTGTTCTTTCTGTGTTGTGACTTTTGTGCATGTGATGTGTGCAGTTTGGGTACTTTGTTGTTTGTAGTGTGTGTTCTGTGTCTATTTCTCTGTGGAGTGCTGGGTGGCTGGTGCGGTTGTGGGTGTTTCTGTGTTGGGTGTTGTGTGCTTGGAGTGCGTCCTTGTGTGTTGTACGTTTGGCGTCTTTTGTACAGCGAGTTGTGTTCGTGATTGGGAATGTCATGTGGTCTGTGAATGGCTTTCCGTTTCATGTTAAATGTGGGATGTGACCGCACGTGCGTTGCGTGATGTGCACCGTATTGTGCTCTAAGTTGCATGCGTGTTGTGTGTGCTCTTATCTGTTTTGCGTACTATGTGCGTGGTGTCATCTGTGTATTTTATGTGTTGTGTGGGATGTTGTGTGTTGTGTCGGATATGCTTCGTATATATGTTGTGCGCTTTGCACTGTGTGTTCTGTGAGGCTCTGTGTGCTGTATGTTTTCTGTGTGTTTTGCGTGAAGTGTGTAGTGTGTGAACTGTGTTTCATAAATTCGGTGTTGTTTCTGTGGTTGTGTAGTTTTTGCATGTCATTTGGCATGTGTTTTGTGTGGTGTGTGCTTTGCGTGTGTGAGTGTGATTTCTGCGTGGTTGTGTTTGAGAGGTTGTGTGGGTGTTTGCTTGTTATGTGTGTGATGTGAAATGTGTTGTCTGCGTGTAGTTGTGCTTGTTTAGTGTGCCTCATTGTGTGTGCTGTGTGTACTCTGTGAAATGTGGTTCGTGTGTGTTGTGAGCGATTCTGTGCCTGGATGTGTCTGGTGTGTGTCTTGTGACTTGTGCTGTTCCAGTTTGGCTCTTGTGCGTGTGCGTTTTGCACAGTGCAGCTCGGGCGTGCATATGAGTGTGGGGTGTCTGAGCATGATAGTGTGTGTGGCTTGTAGTGGGTGAAATGTGTGCTATGTGGGCTTCTGTGGGTTGTGCGTTTTGCATGTGGTTTTGTATGTGTACTGTGATTTGTGTTTGGCTGTGTTTGAGAGGCTGTTATGTTTGTTGGGTTGAGTTACGGGTGTGATGTGAGATGTGTTGTCTTTGTGCAGTTGTGCTTGTGTAGTGTGCAACATTGTGTGTGTTGTGCGTACTCACTAACTGTGGTTCTTGTGAATTGTGTGCTTTAACGTCCTGTGTTGTTTGCGGTGTGTGTTGTACTCTACGTTGTGCTGTGTGCGTGTTGAGAGGTTCTGTGTGTACTCTATGTATGCGTTTGTGGGTGTTTTGTTGTGTGTGTTGTGGTTGTTGCTTGAGTGTGTGCCGTGTGTGGCTCTATGTGTGGCATGTGGTGTTTGCGTTGTTCTGTGTGTGTTGCACTGTTAATGCAGGGCGTTGTGTTTTTTGTGAGATGTGATTTTAATTTCTGTGTGTGACGCTTGTGTGTGTTGTGTGATGTGCTGTTCTGTGATTTGTGTTTGTGTTGAGTGTATTGTTCTCTGTGTGCTGCATATTGCGCGGGTGTTGTGTGATCTGTGTTTTGCAAGTTGTGTGATATAGTAATTGTGTGTCACGACTGATATGCTTTGTGCATGTGTTGCGCGGTTGGCATTGCCCATTCTGTGAGGCTCTGTGGGCTGTATGCTTTATGTGTGATTGGAGTGATGTGTGTAGAGTGTGAAATGTGTGTTGCAAAAATTCGGTGTTCTTTTTGTTGTGGTGTGTGTGTTTTTTGCATGTGGCTTCGTATGTGTTGTATGTGTGGTGTGCGTTTTGCATGTGTGATTGTGATTCGTGTGTGGTTGTGTTTGACAGGTTGGGTGTGTGGTTGGCTGTTCGAGTAATGAGGGTAGTTTGTGATGTGCGTACTGTGTGTGGTCATGCTTGGTCAGTGAGCCTCACTATGTGTGTCGTGTTCTCTCTGAGAACCGTGCTTCAAGTGTATTGTGTGCAGTTACGTTCTCAGTGTGTGTGGGGTTTGATGTTCAGTGTGCTGTGCTGTCCGGGTGTTGAGAGACTTCTGCATTCAAGCACACTGGAGATAGCCTCTCATGCTTGTCCGTTTTCTCCACAGGTTCGTAAACCACTGGGGGTGGGGGTGGGATCTTGTTTCCTGAGGGCGATAGAAGAGGATGCAAAGAGCCGCCTCGTCCCTTTAATAGCAATGCTCTGAAGATGCCTTTGTAGTAAAGAGCCAGAAACTCCTGCAGGAGAGCCTTATGCCGGACTTTGCTGGGGAAACAATCCACCGTGCACTGAGGAGACCGTCCCTGAGAGAATACTAGGCTGCTTTCGCCGTGCATGCAATTTGCTCCTATGTGATATGGAAAACAGTAAACTTTGCAGCAGAAGGCGGTCTTCTCTGTACGCCCTCTATGTCAAGGATGTAAGTGGGCTTCGAATAGGCCTTAGCCCTAGCCACACGGGAAGTTGCAGAACAAGATGCTTCGAAATAACAGCAGTGGAGGCAAGTCAGCGTTGGATTCAGCTTACGTGGGTGAAAGAAAGCAGTGCAGGATGCCCCATTCAAGGAATCATTGAAGTCTTTGCAGTGGATGCTGAAACTGAGCTTGCAATGAGCTTTCCGTGTCTGTCCTGTGGTGTCTGCACCCAAAGCGCCTGAGTGAAGTCTGCTGTGTAGAACTCCCTTATGCTGAACAGCGGACACTCGCCTGTGTGGCCATTAACGTGAAGCCTGGCAGAGGAAGCACGGCTGTCAGAAATATGCCTGCATACAGTGACTTTAGCTTGGAAGTTTTGAACGTCGCATTTTTCTGCTACTACCGGGCTGCGTCAGAGAGGCCCAGGTTGGTCTGTGGGGTATGTAAGCCGATCTCCCGTGCCACAGTCTGAGCTTTGAAAACTAAGTGCACATTGGCTTCAGTCCCCCAGCATCATGTCAGCAAGAGGTGCGCGCAAGCTTCTCCAAAGCCTGGTGGCGGATGGGCCCTATGCCTCAGAGCTGCTGTCCTGCAGAGAAGGCTCTGAGGCCGTCTCAGTCCAAGTGATTTGCTGCTCAGACATGTCCGGACTGACAGCTAAGCACTGCTGTGTCAAGGCGAGCTTCTTATATATACTTGTACTCCCAGGCACAAGGATACTGTGAAGAGGTCTTCTGCCCAGCCTCAGGTGAGGAGGCAGAGCAAGTTGCTTTCCGCACAGCATTGAAGCAGGACGGACAGGCGTTCTGTTCAAAAGGTGAAAAGCAGGCAGCACCAGGAGCCTCTGTCAAGTAAGCTCCTCTTTATGCCTAGGGAAGCTTCATTCGAACCTGCAATGGAAATTGTTCTGGGCTAACTGAGCTCTAACTTCACGATCTAACACTCTCAGTGACTTTCTCCTAACTCACACAGAGTGGAATGGCCAAACGTAGGTGGGCATGGTGTCCTCTCTGAATGCACCTTACTTCCAAGAGATTCGTGTGCTGTGAATAGGACTTGCAACTAGGTTTAAGGGAAGATGCTGTTGGGGCTCCTTCAGCTGATCATCTTTTCATCAGAACAAAGCTCTTCTCCGGGCCAGACCTTTATCAGCCTGAACAAACCATGTGCAGCACGGCTCTCTCTTTGTGATCTGCAGGGAGAAAGAATCCTTTGCCATGTTTCTAAAGCGAAATGCTTAAGGGCAGTCCTTAGACCTCTGCATTCAAGCACACTGAAGAAAGCCTTTCGTGCTTGTCTGTTTTCTCCACAGGTTTGGAATCATCCGGGAGATCCTTGTTTCCTGGGGGTGCTACAAAGAGGACGCACAGAACCGGAGTGTCCTGGTGAGTAAAAGCATAGCCCTGAAGATGCCTTTGTCGTAAAGTGTCAGGAACTGCTGCAGGAGAGCCTTATGCCAGACTCTGCTGGAGAAACAGTCCACCGTGCACTGAGGAGACCTTCCCTGAGCGAATACGATGCTAGTTTCCCCTTACATGCAACTTGCTCCTATGTGATACAGAAAACTTAGTTAACATGGCAGTAGAAGGCTAAGCACCTGATCTCTTTTTGTGTTTTTTGGGTTTGTTGTGCGTGTGGTGTGCTCTATGTGATTTTGGTATTCGGCAGTGAGTGATTTGTGGTGTTTTCTTGTGATTCTGTGTGTATTCTCTGTTCTGGTCCGCTGTGTGTGCTGTGTTCTTGTGTGTTTTGCGTTGTGTTATCTATGGTCTGTGGGTCTCGCTTCTTTCCTGTGTGTTGTTGTGTGTTGTCCGTGTTGTGTCTATTTTATATGCCATATGTGTGGTATAGGTTCATCTGTTGACCGTTGTACACGTTTTGTGTTTGGTGTGTGGCTTCCAGTCTATTGTGTAGTGTGAAATGTGTCTGATCTTTCTTTGGTCTGTTGTGTTATGTACAGTGTTCTGGGTTGTGTGTGAGCGCTGTCTATATGCCTTCTGTGTGTCACGTACTGGGTAGATGTTGGCTGGTCTGTGTGATTTGAGTGTTGTGTGTGTGATGTTGATTTAGCCTTGTGTCGCACGTGTTGTGTGCATGTGTTTGTTCTGTGTGTGTTTGTGGGTTTTGGTTCGTGATGTCTGCGTGTGCTCTGTACTGTATGCTTGCGGTTGTGTGTGCTGTGTGTGGCGCATCATATGTGTGTTGCATGTGTTTTCGTCACTTGTGTGTGGATTTGTATGTGTTGTGTCAGTTTTGTGTGCGTGATTGTGACTTGTGTGATCTGTTAGAGAGGTTGTGTGTGTGTCTGGCTGTTTGAGTTATGCACATGATGTGAGATGTGTTGACCGTGTGTGGTTGTGCTTGTTTAGTATGTCTCTTGGTGTGTGCAGTACGTAGTCTGTGCAATGATTTTCGTGTGCATTGTGAGCAGCTTTGCACCTTGAAGGGAGTGGTGTGTGTGTGCTCTGACTATTGTGTAGCATGTTCCTGTGCTGTGTGTGTGTTCTGCGTTGTGCTCCTGTGTGAGGATGTATGTGTGTTGTCCCTGTGCGTGGTTGTGCGTGTAGCGTGTAGTGGGTGAAATGTGTGCTGTTTGTCTTCTCTGTTGGTTATGTGTGTTTGGCCTATGGCTTTGTGAGTGTTGTGTGCGTTTTGCATGTGTGATTGTGATTTGTGTGTGGTTGTGTTTGAGTGGTTGAGTGTGTGTGGTTGTTATGTTTGTGATGTGAGATATGTTGTCCGTGGGTGGTTGTGCTTGTTTAGTGTGCCCCATTGTGTGTGCTGCATGTACTCTCGCAAATGTGATTTGTGTGTTTTATGAGAAACATGTGCTCTGTAGCGTCTGTTGTGTGCCCTGTGACAGTTGTGTTGTTACCTTTTGAGTTCTGTGTGTGTGTGTGCATCGTGTAGTGGTGCCCGCGTGTGGGGTGTCTGTGTGCGTTGTGTGTGGGGTGTGTAGTGTGTGCAGTGTGTGCTACGTGCGTTAATTGTTGGTTGTGTGTTTTGCGTGTGGTTTTGTATGTGTTGTGTGTGTTTTGCGTGTGTGATTGTGGTACGTGTTTGGCTGTGTTTGAGAGGTTGTGTGTGTGATTGGTTGTTATGGGTGTGAGGTGAGATGTGCTATCTGTATGTGGTTTTGCTTGTGTGGTGTGCCTCGTTGAGTGTGGGGTGTGTACACGGTTAAATGTGGTTTGTGAGAATTGGGTGCCTTTATGTCCTCTGATGTTCGTGGTGTATGTTGTTTCAAATGTTGTGCTGTTTGCGTGTTGAGTTTGTGTGTGTTCTCCATATCTTTGTGTTTGTGGTTGTTTACTTGTGTTTGTTGTGGTTATTCCTCGAGTGTGTGTTGTGTGTGGCTTTATGTGTGGTATGTAGTGGTCGCGTCGGTCTGTGTGTTGTGCTGTCAATGCAGGGTGTCGTGTGTGCCATGAGTTGTGATGCTTAATTTGTGTGTGATGCTTCTGTGTGTTGCGTGACGTAGTGTTCTCTGATTTGTGTATGATTTTGCATGTGGTAATGTATTGATGTGATACTTTCAATGTGCGTGTCGTGTGTGCGATGTTTGTGTTGTGCATCTTCCTGTGATGTGTTTTGTGTTTGTTGGGTTTTGTGTGATGTGTGAAGTGCGCTGTTTGTCTTTTGTGTCCACGGTAGGGTGTGTTTTGTGGTGTTTGTTGTGTGATTCTGTGCGTATTCTGCGTTGTGTTACATTTTGCGTGCTGTGTTATTATGTGATTTTCTCTTTGAAGTCTGTGATCTGCTGGTTTAATGTGCGTGGCGGTGTTTATGTGGTTGTGTGTGTGTTTCCTGGGTGTTGTGTTCTTTCTGTGTTGTGACTTTTGTGCATGTGATGTGTGCAGTTTGGGTACTTTGTTGTTTGTAGTGTGTGTTCTGTGTCTATTTCTCTGTGGAGTGCTGGGTGGCTGGTGCGGTTGTGGGTGTTTCTGTGTTGGGTGTTGTGTGCTTGGAGTGCGTCCTTGTGTGTTGTACGTTTGGCGTCTTTTGTAGAGCGAGTTGTGTTCGTGATTGGGAATGTCATGTGGTCTGTGAATGGCTTTCCGTTTCATGTTAAATGTGGGATGTGACCGCACGTGCGTTGCGTGATGTGCACCGTATTGTGCTCTAAGTTGCATGCGTGTTGTGTGTGCTCTTATCTGTTTTGCGTACTATGTGCGTGGTGTCATCTGTGTATTTTATGTGTTGTGTGGGATGTTGTGTGTTGTGTCGGATATGCTTCGTATATATGTTGTGCGCTTTGCACTGTGTGTTCTGTGAGGCTCTGTGTGCTGTATGTTTTCTGTGTGTTTTGCGTGAAGTGTGTAGTGTGTGAACTGTGTTTCATAAATTCGGTGTTGTTTCTGTGGTTGTGTAGTTTTTGCATGTCATTTGGCATGTGTTTTGTGTGGTGTGTGCTTTGCGTGTGTGAGTGTGATTTCTGCGTGGTTGTGTTTGAGAGGTTGTGTGGGTGTTTGCTTGTTATGTGTGTGATGTGAAATGTGTTGTCTGCGTGTAGTTGTGCTTGTTTAGTGTGCCTCATTGTGTGTGCTGTGTGTACTCTGTGAAATGTGGTTCGTGTGTGTTGTGAGCGATTCTGTGCCTGGATGTGTCTGGTGTGTGTCTTGTGACTTGTGCTGTTCCAGTTTGGCTCTTGTGCGTGTGCGTTTTGCACAGTGCAGCTCGGGCGTGCATATGAGTGTGGGGTGTCTGAGCATGATAGTGTGTGTGGCTTGTAGTGGGTGAAATGTGTGCTATGTGGGCTTCTGTGGGTTGTGCGTTTTGCATGTGGTTTTGTATGTGTACTGTGATTTGTGTTTGGCTGTGTTTGAGAGGCTGTTATGTTTGTTGGGTTGAGTTACGGGTGTGATGTGAGATGTGTTGTCTTTGTGCAGTTGTGCTTGTGTAGTGTGCAACATTGTGTGTGTTGTGCGTACTCACTAACTGTGGTTCTTGTGAATTGTGTGCTTTAACGTCCTGTGTTGTTTGCGGTGTGTGTTGTACTCTACGTTGTGCTGTGTGCGTGTTGAGAGGTTCTGTGTGTACTCTATGTATGCGTTTGTGGGTGTTTTGTTGTGTGTGTTGTGGTTGTTGCTTGAGTGTGTGCCGTGTGTGGCTCTATGTGTGGCATGTGGTGTTTGCGTTGTTCTGTGTGTGTTGCACTGTTAATGCAGGGCGTTGTGTTTTTTGTGAGATGTGATTTTAATTTCTGTGTGTGACGCTTGTGTGTGTTGTGTGATGTGCTGTTCTGTGATTTGTGTTTGTGTTGAGTGTATTGTTCTCTGTGTGCTGCATATTGCGCGGGTGTTGTGTGATCTGTGTTTTGCAAGTTGTGTGATATAGTAATTGTGTGTCACGACTGATATGCTTTGTGCATGTGTTGCGCGGTTGGCATTGCCCATTCTGTGAGGCTCTGTGGGCTGTATGCTTTATGTGTGATTGGAGTGATGTGTGTAGAGTGTGAAATGTGTGTTGCAAAAATTCGGTGTTCTTTTTGTTGTGGTGTGTGTGTTTTTTGCATGTGGCTTCGTATGTGTTGTATGTGTGGTGTGCGTTTTGCATGTGTGATTGTGATTCGTGTGTGGTTGTGTTTGACAGGTTGGGTGTGTGGTTGGCTGTTCGAGTAATGAGGGTAGTTTGTGATGTGCGTACTGTGTGTGGTCATGCTTGGTCAGTGAGCCTCACTATGTGTGTCGTGTTCTCTCTGAGAACCGTGCTTCAAGTGTATTGTGTGCAGTTACGTTCTCAGTGTGTGTGGGGTTTGATGTTCAGTGTGCTGTGCTGTCCGGGTGTTGAGAGACTTCTGCATTCAAGCACACTGGAGATAGCCTCTCATGCTTGTCCGTTTTCTCCACAGGTTCGTAAACCACTGGGGGTGGGGGTGGGATCTTGTTTCCTGAGGGCGATAGAAGAGGATGCAAAGAGCCGCCTCGTCCCTTTAATAGCAATGCTCTGAAGATGCCTTTGTAGTAAAGAGCCAGAAACTCCTGCAGGAGAGCCTTATGCCGGACTTTGCTGGGGAAACAATCCACCGTGCACTGAGGAGACCGTCCCTGAGAGAATACTAGGCTGCTTTCGCCGTGCATGCAATTTGCTCCTATGTGATATGGAAAACAGTAAACTTTGCAGCAGAAGGCGGTCTTCTCTGTACGCCCTCTATGTCAAGGATGTAAGTGGGCTTCGAATAGGCCTTAGCCCTAGCCACACGGGAAGTTGCAGAACAAGATGCTTCGAAATAACAGCAGTGGAGGCAAGTCAGCGTTGGATTCAGCTTACGTGGGTGAAAGAAAGCAGTGCAGGATGCCCCATTCAAGGAATCATTGAAGTCTTTGCAGTGGATGCTGAAACTGAGCTTGCAATGAGCTTTCCGTGTCTGTCCTGTGGTGTCTGCACCCAAAGCGCCTGAGTGAAGTCTGCTGTGTAGAACTCCCTTATGCTGAACAGCGGACACTCGCCTGTGTGGCCATTAACGTGAAGCCTGGCAGAGGAAGCACGGCTGTCAGAAATATGCCTGCATACAGTGACTTTAGCTTGGAAGTTTTGAACGTCGCATTTTTCTGCTACTACCGGGCTGCGTCAGAGAGGCCCAGGTTGGTCTGTGGGGTATGTAAGCCGATCTCCCGTGCCACAGTCTGAGCTTTGAAAACTAAGTGCACATTGGCTTCAGTCCCCCAGCATCATGTCAGCAAGAGGTGCGCGCAAGCTTCTCCAAAGCCTGGTGGCGGATGGGCCCTATGCCTCAGAGCTGCTGTCCTGCAGAGAAGGCTCTGAGGCCGTCTCAGTCCAAGTGATTTGCTGCTCAGACATGTCCGGACTGACAGCTAAGCACTGCTGTGTCAAGGCGAGCTTCTTATATATACTTGTACTCCCAGGCACAAGGATACTGTGAAGAGGTCTTCTGCCCAGCCTCAGGTGAGGAGGCAGAGCAAGTTGCTTTCCGCACAGCATTGAAGCAGGACGGACAGGCGTTCTGTTCAAAAGGTGAAAAGCAGGCAGCACCAGGAGCCTCTGTCAAGTAAGCTCCTCTTTATGCCTAGGGAAGCTTCATTCGAACCTGCAATGGAAATTGTTCTGGGCTAACTGAGCTCTAACTTCACGATCTAACACTCTCAGTGACTTTCTCCTAACTCACACAGAGTGGAATGGCCAAACGTAGGTGGGCATGGTGTCCTCTCTGAATGCACCTTACTTCCAAGAGATTCGTGTGCTGTGAATAGGACTTGCAACTAGGTTTAAGGGAAGATGCTGTTGGGGCTCCTTCAGCTGATCATCTTTTCATCAGAACAAAGCTCTTCTCCGGGCCAGACCTTTATCAGCCTGAACAAACCATGTGCAGCACGGCTCTCTCTTTGTGATCTGCAGGGAGAAAGAATCCTTTGCCATGTTTCTAAAGCGAAATGCTTAAGGGCAGTCCTTAGACCTCTGCATTCAAGCACACTGAAGAAAGCCTTTCGTGCTTGTCTGTTTTCTCCACAGGTTTGGAATCATCCGGGAGATCCTTGTTTCCTGGGGGTGCTACAAAGAGGACGCACAGAACCGGAGTGTCCTGGTGAGTAAAAGCATAGCCCTGAAGATGCCTTTGTCGTAAAGTGTCAGGAACTGCTGCAGGAGAGCCTTATGCCAGACTCTGCTGGAGAAACAGTCCACCGTGCACTGAGGAGACCTTCCCTGAGCGAATACGATGCTAGTTTCCCCTTACATGCAACTTGCTCCTATGTGATACAGAAAACTTAGTTAACATGGCAGTAGAAGGCTAAGCACCTGATCTCTTTTTGTGTTTTTTGGGTTTGTTGTGCGTGTGGTGTGCTCTATGTGATTTTGGTATTCGGCAGTGAGTGATTTGTGGTGTTTTCTTGTGATTCTGTGTGTATTCTCTGTTCTGGTCCGCTGTGTGTGCTGTGTTCTTGTGTGTTTTGCGTTGTGTTATCTATGGTCTGTGGGTCTCGCTTCTTTCCTGTGTGTTGTTGTGTGTTGTCCGTGTTGTGTCTATTTTATATGCCATATGTGTGGTATAGGTTCATCTGTTGACCGTTGTACACGTTTTGTGTTTGGTGTGTGGCTTCCAGTCTATTGTGTAGTGTGAAATGTGTCTGATCTTTCTTTGGTCTGTTGTGTTATGTACAGTGTTCTGGGTTGTGTGTGAGCGCTGTCTATATGCCTTCTGTGTGTCACGTACTGGGTAGATGTTGGCTGGTCTGTGTGATTTGAGTGTTGTGTGTGTGATGTTGATTTAGCCTTGTGTCGCACGTGTTGTGTGCATGTGTTTGTTCTGTGTGTGTTTGTGGGTTTTGGTTCGTGATGTCTGCGTGTGCTCTGTACTGTATGCTTGCGGTTGTGTGTGCTGTGTGTGGCGCATCATATGTGTGTTGCATGTGTTTTCGTCACTTGTGTGTGGATTTGTATGTGTTGTGTCAGTTTTGTGTGCGTGATTGTGACTTGTGTGATCTGTTAGAGAGGTTGTGTGTGTGTCTGGCTGTTTGAGTTATGCACATGATGTGAGATGTGTTGACCGTGTGTGGTTGTGCTTGTTTAGTATGTCTCTTGGTGTGTGCAGTACGTAGTCTGTGCAATGATTTTCGTGTGCATTGTGAGCAGCTTTGCACCTTGAAGGGAGTGGTGTGTGTGTGCTCTGACTATTGTGTAGCATGTTCCTGTGCTGTGTGTGTGTTCTGCGTTGTGCTCCTGTGTGAGGATGTATGTGTGTTGTCCCTGTGCGTGGTTGTGCGTGTAGCGTGTAGTGGGTGAAATGTGTGCTGTTTGTCTTCTCTGTTGGTTATGTGTGTTTGGCCTATGGCTTTGTGAGTGTTGTGTGCGTTTTGCATGTGTGATTGTGATTTGTGTGTGGTTGTGTTTGAGTGGTTGAGTGTGTGTGGTTGTTATGTTTGTGATGTGAGATATGTTGTCCGTGGGTGGTTGTGCTTGTTTAGTGTGCCCCATTGTGTGTGCTGCATGTACTCTCGCAAATGTGATTTGTGTGTTTTATGAGAAACATGTGCTCTGTAGCGTCTGTTGTGTGCCCTGTGACAGTTGTGTTGTTACCTTTTGAGTTCTGTGTGTGTGTGTGCATCGTGTAGTGGTGCCCGCGTGTGGGGTGTCTGTGTGCGTTGTGTGTGGGGTGTGTAGTGTGTGCAGTGTGTGCTACGTGCGTTAATTGTTGGTTGTGTGTTTTGCGTGTGGTTTTGTATGTGTTGTGTGTGTTTTGCGTGTGTGATTGTGGTACGTGTTTGGCTGTGTTTGAGAGGTTGTGTGTGTGATTGGTTGTTATGGGTGTGAGGTGAGATGTGCTATCTGTATGTGGTTTTGCTTGTGTGGTGTGCCTCGTTGAGTGTGGGGTGTGTACACGGTTAAATGTGGTTTGTGAGAATTGGGTGCCTTTATGTCCTCTGATGTTCGTGGTGTATGTTGTTTCAAATGTTGTGCTGTTTGCGTGTTGAGTTTGTGTGTGTTCTCCATATCTTTGTGTTTGTGGTTGTTTACTTGTGTTTGTTGTGGTTATTCCTCGAGTGTGTGTTGTGTGTGGCTTTATGTGTGGTATGTAGTGGTCGCGTCGGTCTGTGTGTTGTGCTGTCAATGCAGGGTGTCGTGTGTGCCATGAGTTGTGATGCTTAATTTGTGTGTGATGCTTCTGTGTGTTGCGTGACGTAGTGTTCTCTGATTTGTGTATGATTTTGCATGTGGTAATGTATTGATGTGATACTTTCAATGTGCGTGTCGTGTGTGCGATGTTTGTGTTGTGCATCTTCCTGTGATGTGTTTTGTGTTTGTTGGGTTTTGTGTGATGTGTGAAGTGCGCTGTTTGTCTTTTGTGTCCACGGTAGGGTGTGTTTTGTGGTGTTTGTTGTGTGATTCTGTGCGTATTCTGCGTTGTGTTACATTTTGCGTGCTGTGTTATTATGTGATTTTCTCTTTGAAGTCTGTGATCTGCTGGTTTAATGTGCGTGGCGGTGTTTATGTGGTTGTGTGTGTGTTTCCTGGGTGTTGTGTTCTTTCTGTGTTGTGACTTTTGTGCATGTGATGTGTGCAGTTTGGGTACTTTGTTGTTTGTAGTGTGTGTTCTGTGTCTATTTCTCTGTGGAGTGCTGGGTGGCTGGTGCGGTTGTGGGTGTTTCTGTGTTGGGTGTTGTGTGCTTGGAGTGCGTCCTTGTGTGTTGTACGTTTGGCGTCTTTTGTAGAGCGAGTTGTGTTCGTGATTGGGAATGTCATGTGGTCTGTGAATGGCTTTCCGTTTCATGTTAAATGTGGGATGTGACCGCACGTGCGTTGCGTGATGTGCACCGTATTGTGCTCTAAGTTGCATGCGTGTTGTGTGTGCTCTTATCTGTTTTGCGTACTATGTGCGTGGTGTCATCTGTGTATTTTATGTGTTGTGTGGGATGTTGTGTGTTGTGTCGGATATGCTTCGTATATATGTTGTGCGCTTTGCACTGTGTGTTCTGTGAGGCTCTGTGTGCTGTATGTTTTCTGTGTGTTTTGCGTGAAGTGTGTAGTGTGTGAACTGTGTTTCATAAATTCGGTGTTGTTTCTGTGGTTGTGTAGTTTTTGCATGTCATTTGGCATGTGTTTTGTGTGGTGTGTGCTTTGCGTCTGTGAGTGTGATTTCTGCGTGGTTGTGTTTGAGAGGTTGTGTGGGTGTTTGCTTGTTATGTGTGTGATGTGAAATGTGTTGTCTGCGTGTAGTTGTGCTTGTTTAGTGTGCCTCATTGTGTGTGCTGTGTGTACTCTGTGAAATGTGGTTCGTGTGTGTTGTGAGCGATTCTGTGCCTGGATGTGTCTGGTGTGTGTCTTGTGACTTGTGCTGTTCCAGTTTGGCTCTTGTGCGTGTGCGTTTTGCACAGTGCAGCTCGGGCGTGCATATGAGTGTGGGGTGTCTGAGCATGATAGTGTGTGTGGCTTGTAGTGGGTGAAATGTGTGCTATGTGGGCTTCTGTGGGTTGTGCGTTTTGCATGTGGTTTTGTATGTGTACTGTGATTTGTGTTTGGCTGTGTTTGAGAGGCTGTTATGTTTGTTGGGTTGAGTTACGGGTGTGATGTGAGATGTGTTGTCTTTGTGCAGTTGTGCTTGTGTAGTGTGCAACATTGTGTGTGTTGTGCGTACTCACTAACTGTGGTTCTTGTGAATTGTGTGCTTTAACGTCCTGTGTTGTTTGCGGTGTGTGTTGTACTCTACGTTGTGCTGTGTGCGTGTTGAGAGGTTCTGTGTGTACTCTATGTATGCGTTTGTGGGTGTTTTGTTGTGTGTGTTGTGGTTGTTGCTTGAGTGTGTGCCGTGTGTGGCTCTATGTGTGGCATGTGGTGTTTGCGTTGTTCTGTGTGTGTTGCACTGTTAATGCAGGGCGTTGTGTTTTTTGTGAGATGTGATTTTAATTTCTGTGTGTGACGCTTGTGTGTGTTGTGTGATGTGCTGTTCTGTGATTTGTGTTTGTGTTGAGTGTATTGTTCTCTGTGTGCTGCATATTGCGCGGGTGTTGTGTGATCTGTGTTTTGCAAGTTGTGTGATATAGTAATTGTGTGTCACGACTGATATGCTTTGTGCATGTGTTGCGCGGTTGGCATTGCCCATTCTGTGAGGCTCTGTGGGCTGTATGCTTTATGTGTGATTGGAGTGATGTGTGTAGAGTGTGAAATGTGTGTTGCAAAAATTCGGTGTTCTTTTTGTTGTGGTGTGTGTGTTTTTTGCATGTGGCTTCGTATGTGTTGTATGTGTGGTGTGCGTTTTGCATGTGTGATTGTGATTCGTGTGTGGTTGTGTTTGACAGGTTGGGTGTGTGGTTGGCTGTTCGAGTAATGAGGGTAGTTTGTGATGTGCGTACTGTGTGTGGTCATGCTTGGTCAGTGAGCCTCACTATGTGTGTCGTGTTCTCTCTGAGAACCGTGCTTCAAGTGTATTGTGTGCAGTTACGTTCTCAGTGTGTGTGGGGTTTGATGTTCAGTGTGCTGTGCTGTCCGGGTGTTGAGAGACTTCTGCATTCAAGCACACTGGAGATAGCCTCTCATGCTTGTCCGTTTTCTCCACAGGTTCGTAAACCACTGGGGGTGGGGGTGGGATCTTGTTTCCTGAGGGCGATAGAAGAGGATGCAAAGAGCCGCCTCGTCCCTTTAATAGCAATGCTCTGAAGATGCCTTTGTAGTAAAGAGCCAGAAACTCCTGCAGGAGAGCCTTATGCCGGACTTTGCTGGGGAAACAATCCACCGTGCACTGAGGAGACCGTCCCTGAGAGAATACTAGGCTGCTTTCGCCGTGCATGCAATTTGCTCCTATGTGATATGGAAAACAGTAAACTTTGCAGCAGAAGGCGGTCTTCTCTGTACGCCCTCTATGTCAAGGATGTAAGTGGGCTTCGAATAGGCCTTAGCCCTAGCCACACGGGAAGTTGCAGAACAAGATGCTTCGAAATAACAGCAGTGGAGGCAAGTCAGCGTTGGATTCAGCTTACGTGGGTGAAAGAAAGCAGTGCAGGATGCCCCATTCAAGGAATCATTGAAGTCTTTGCAGTGGATGCTGAAACTGAGCTTGCAATGAGCTTTCCGTGTCTGTCCTGTGGTGTCTGCACCCAAAGCGCCTGAGTGAAGTCTGCTGTGTAGAACTCCCTTATGCTGAACAGCGGACACTCGCCTGTGTGGCCATTAACGTGAAGCCTGGCAGAGGAAGCACGGCTGTCAGAAATATGCCTGCATACAGTGACTTTAGCTTGGAAGTTTTGAACGTCGCATTTTTCTGCTACTACCGGGCTGCGTCAGAGAGGCCCAGGTTGGTCTGTGGGGTATGTAAGCCGATCTCCCGTGCCACAGTCTGAGCTTTGAAAACTAAGTGCACATTGGCTTCAGTCCCCCAGCATCATGTCAGCAAGAGGTGCGCGCAAGCTTCTCCAAAGCCTGGTGGCGGATGGGCCCTATGCCTCAGAGCTGCTGTCCTGCAGAGAAGGCTCTGAGGCCGTCTCAGTCCAAGTGATTTGCTGCTCAGACATGTCCGGACTGACAGCTAAGCACTGCTGTGTCAAGGCGAGCTTCTTATATATACTTGTACTCCCAGGCACAAGGATACTGTGAAGAGGTCTTCTGCCCAGCCTCAGGTGAGGAGGCAGAGCAAGTTGCTTTCCGCACAGCATTGAAGCAGGACGGACAGGCGTTCTGTTCAAAAGGTGAAAAGCAGGCAGCACCAGGAGCCTCTGTCAAGTAAGCTCCTCTTTATGCCTAGGGAAGCTTCATTCGAACCTGCAATGGAAATTGTTCTGGGCTAACTGAGCTCTAACTTCACGATCTAACACTCTCAGTGACTTTCTCCTAACTCACACAGAGTGGAATGGCCAAACGTAGGTGGGCATGGTGTCCTCTCTGAATGCACCTTACTTCCAAGAGATTCGTGTGCTGTGAATAGGACTTGCAACTAGGTTTAAGGGAAGATGCTGTTGGGGCTCCTTCAGCTGATCATCTTTTCATCAGAACAAAGCTCTTCTCCGGGCCAGACCTTTATCAGCCTGAACAAACCATGTGCAGCACGGCTCTCTCTTTGTGATCTGCAGGGAGAAAGAATCCTTTGCCATGTTTCTAAAGCGAAATGCTTAAGGGCAGTCCTTAGACCTCTGCATTCAAGCACACTGAAGAAAGCCTTTCGTGCTTGTCTGTTTTCTCCACAGGTTTGGAATCATCCGGGAGATCCTTGTTTCCTGGGGGTGCTACAAAGAGGACGCACAGAACCGGAGTGTCCTGGTGAGTAAAAGCATAGCCCTGAAGATGCCTTTGTCGTAAAGTGTCAGGAACTGCTGCAGGAGAGCCTTATGCCAGACTCTGCTGGAGAAACAGTCCACCGTGCACTGAGGAGACCTTCCCTGAGCGAATACGATGCTAGTTTCCCCTTACATGCAACTTGCTCCTATGTGATACAGAAAACTTAGTTAACATGGCAGTAGAAGGCTAAGCACCTGATCTCTTTTTGTGTTTTTTGGGTTTGTTGTGCGTGTGGTGTGCTCTATGTGATTTTGGTATTCGGCAGTGAGTGATTTGTGGTGTTTTCTTGTGATTCTGTGTGTATTCTCTGTTCTGGTCCGCTGTGTGTGCTGTGTTCTTGTGTGTTTTGCGTTGTGTTATCTATGGTCTGTGGGTCTCGCTTCTTTCCTGTGTGTTGTTGTGTGTTGTCCGTGTTGTGTCTATTTTATATGCCATATGTGTGGTATAGGTTCATCTGTTGACCGTTGTACACGTTTTGTGTTTGGTGTGTGGCTTCCAGTCTATTGTGTAGTGTGAAATGTGTCTGATCTTTCTTTGGTCTGTTGTGTTATGTACAGTGTTCTGGGTTGTGTGTGAGCGCTGTCTATATGCCTTCTGTGTGTCACGTACTGGGTAGATGTTGGCTGGTCTGTGTGATTTGAGTGTTGTGTGTGTGATGTTGATTTAGCCTTGTGTCGCACGTGTTGTGTGCATGTGTTTGTTCTGTGTGTGTTTGTGGGTTTTGGTTCGTGATGTCTGCGTGTGCTCTGTACTGTATGCTTGCGGTTGTGTGTGCTGTGTGTGGCGCATCATATGTGTGTTGCATGTGTTTTCGTCACTTGTGTGTGGATTTGTATGTGTTGTGTCAGTTTTGTGTGCGTGATTGTGACTTGTGTGATCTGTTAGAGAGGTTGTGTGTGTGTCTGGCTGTTTGAGTTATGCACATGATGTGAGATGTGTTGACCGTGTGTGGTTGTGCTTGTTTAGTATGTCTCTTGGTGTGTGCAGTACGTAGTCTGTGCAATGATTTTCGTGTGCATTGTGAGCAGCTTTGCACCTTGAAGGGAGTGGTGTGTGTGTGCTCTGACTATTGTGTAGCATGTTCCTGTGCTGTGTGTGTGTTCTGCGTTGTGCTCCTGTGTGAGGATGTATGTGTGTTGTCCCTGTGCGTGGTTGTGCGTGTAGCGTGTAGTGGGTGAAATGTGTGCTGTTTGTCTTCTCTGTTGGTTATGTGTGTTTGGCCTATGGCTTTGTGAGTGTTGTGTGCGTTTTGCATGTGTGATTGTGATTTGTGTGTGGTTGTGTTTGAGTGGTTGAGTGTGTGTGGTTGTTATGTTTGTGATGTGAGATATGTTGTCCGTGGGTGGTTGTGCTTGTTTAGTGTGCCCCATTGTGTGTGCTGCATGTACTCTCGCAAATGTGATTTGTGTGTTTTATGAGAAACATGTGCTCTGTAGCGTCTGTTGTGTGCCCTGTGACAGTTGTGTTGTTACCTTTTGAGTTCTGTGTGTGTGTGTGCATCGTGTAGTGGTGCCCGCGTGTGGGGTGTCTGTGTGCGTTGTGTGTGGGGTGTGTAGTGTGTGCAGTGTGTGCTACGTGCGTTAATTGTTGGTTGTGTGTTTTGCGTGTGGTTTTGTATGTGTTGTGTGTGTTTTGCGTGTGTGATTGTGGTACGTGTTTGGCTGTGTTTGAGAGGTTGTGTGTGTGATTGGTTGTTATGGGTGTGAGGTGAGATGTGCTATCTGTATGTGGTTTTGCTTGTGTGGTGTGCCTCGTTGAGTGTGGGGTGTGTACACGGTTAAATGTGGTTTGTGAGAATTGGGTGCCTTTATGTCCTCTGATGTTCGTGGTGTATGTTGTTTCAAATGTTGTGCTGTTTGCGTGTTGAGTTTGTGTGTGTTCTCCATATCTTTGTGTTTGTGGTTGTTTACTTGTGTTTGTTGTGGTTATTCCTCGAGTGTGTGTTGTGTGTGGCTTTATGTGTGGTATGTAGTGGTCGCGTCGGTCTGTGTGTTGTGCTGTCAATGCAGGGTGTCGTGTGTGCCATGAGTTGTGATGCTTAATTTGTGTGTGATGCTTCTGTGTGTTGCGTGACGTAGTGTTCTCTGATTTGTGTATGATTTTGCATGTGGTAATGTATTGATGTGATACTTTCAATGTGCGTGTCGTGTGTGCGATGTTTGTGTTGTGCATCTTCCTGTGATGTGTTTTGTGTTTGTTGGGTTTTGTGTGATGTGTGAAGTGCGCTGTTTGTCTTTTGTGTCCACGGTAGGGTGTGTTTTGTGGTGTTTGTTGTGTGATTCTGTGCGTATTCTGCGTTGTGTTACATTTTGCGTGCTGTGTTATTATGTGATTTTCTCTTTGAAGTCTGTGATCTGCTGGTTTAATGTGCGTGGCGGTGTTTATGTGGTTGTGTGTGTGTTTCCTGGGTGTTGTGTTCTTTCTGTGTTGTGACTTTTGTGCATGTGATGTGTGCAGTTTGGGTACTTTGTTGTTTGTAGTGTGTGTTCTGTGTCTATTTCTCTGTGGAGTGCTGGGTGGCTGGTGCGGTTGTGGGTGTTTCTGTGTTGGGTGTTGTGTGCTTGGAGTGCGTCCTTGTGTGTTGTACGTTTGGCGTCTTTTGTAGAGCGAGTTGTGTTCGTGATTGGGAATGTCATGTGGTCTGTGAATGGCTTTCCGTTTCATGTTAAATGTGGGATGTGACCGCACGTGCGTTGCGTGATGTGCACCGTATTGTGCTCTAAGTTGCATGCGTGTTGTGTGTGCTCTTATCTGTTTTGTGTACTATGTGCGTGGTGTCATCTGTGTATTTTATGTGTTGTGTGGGATGTTGTGTGTTGTGTCGGATATGCTTCGTATATATGTTGTGCGCTTTGCACTGTGTGTTCTGTGAGGCTCTGTGTGCTGTATGTTTTCTGTGTGTTTTGCGTGAAGTGTGTAGTGTGTGAACTGTGTTTCATAAATTCGGTGTTGTTTCTGTGGTTGTGTAGTTTTTGCATGTCATTTGGCATGTGTTTTGTGTGGTGTGTGCTTTGCGTCTGTGAGTGTGATTTCTGCGTGGTTGTGTTTGAGAGGTTGTGTGGGTGTTTGCTTGTTATGTGTGTGATGTGAAATGTGTTGTCTGCGTGTAGTTGTGCTTGTTTAGTGTGCCTCATTGTGTGTGCTGTGTGTACTCTGTGAAATGTGGTTCGTGTGTGTTGTGAGCGATTCTGTGCCTGGATGTGTCTGGTGTGTGTCTTGTGACTTGTGCTGTTCCAGTTTGGCTCTTGTGCGTGTGCGTTTTGCACAGTGCAGCTCGGGCGTGCATATGAGTGTGGGGTGTCTGAGCATGATAGTGTGTGTGGCTTGTAGTGGGTGAAATGTGTGCTATGTGGGCTTCTGTGGGTTGTGCGTTTTGCATGTGGTTTTGTATGTGTACTGTGATTTGTGTTTGGCTGTGTTTGAGAGGCTGTTATGTTTGTTGGGTTGAGTTACGGGTGTGATGTGAGATGTGTTGTCTTTGTGCAGTTGTGCTTGTGTAGTGTGCAACATTGTGTGTGTTGTGCGTACTCACTAACTGTGGTTCTTGTGAATTGTGTGCTTTAACGTCCTGTGTTGTTTGCGGTGTGTGTTGTACTCTACGTTGTGCTGTGTGCGTGTTGAGAGGTTCTGTGTGTACTCTATGTATGCGTTTGTGGGTGTTTTGTTGTGTGTGTTGTGGTTGTTGCTTGAGTGTGTGCCGTGTGTGGCTCTATGTGTGGCATGTGGTGTTTGCGTTGTTCTGTGTGTGTTGCACTGTTAATGCAGGGCGTTGTGTTTTTTGTGAGATGTGATTTTAATTTCTGTGTGTGACGCTTGTGTGTGTTGTGTGATGTGCTGTTCTGTGATTTGTGTTTGTGTTGAGTGTATTGTTCTCTGTGTGCTGCATATTGCACGGGTGTTGTGTGATCTGTGTTTTGCAAGTTGTGTGATATAGTAATTGTGTGTTACGACTGATATGCTTTGTGCATGTGTTGCGCGGTTGGCATTGCCCATTCTGTGAGGCTCTGTGGGCTGTATGCTTTATGTGTGATTGGAGTGATGTGTGTAGAGTGTGAAATGTGTGTTGCAAAAATTCGGTGTTCTTTTTGTTGTGGTGTGTGTGTTTTTTGCATGTGGCTTCGTATGTGTTGTATGTGTGGTGTGCGTTTTGCATGTGTGATTGTGATTCGTGTGTGGTTGTGTTTGACAGGTTGGGTGTGTGGTTGGCTGTTCGAGTAATGAGGGTAGTTTGTGATGTGCGTACTGTGTGTGGTCATGCTTGGTCAGTGAGCCTCACTATGTGTGTCGTGTTCTCTCTGAGAACCGTGCTTCAAGTGTATTGTGTGCAGTTACGTTCTCAGTGTGTGTGGGGTTTGATGTTCAGTGTGCTGTGCTGTCCGGGTGTTGAGAGACTTCTGCATTCAAGCACACTGGAGATAGCCTCTCATGCTTGTCCGTTTTCTCCACAGGTTCGTAAACCACTGGGGGTGGGGGTGGGATCTTGTTTCCTGAGGGCGATAGAAGAGGATGCAAAGAGCCGCCTCGTCCCTTTAATAGCAATGCTCTGAAGATGCCTTTGTAGTAAAGAGCCAGAAACTCCTGCAGGAGAGCCTTATGCCGGACTTTGCTGGGGAAACAATCCACCGTGCACTGAGGAGACCGTCCCTGAGAGAATACTAGGCTGCTTTCGCCGTGCATGCAATTTGCTCCTATGTGATATGGAAAACAGTAAACTTTGCAGCAGAAGGCGGTCTTCTCTGTACGCCCTCTATGTCAAGGATGTAAGTGGGCTTCGAATAGGCCTTAGCCCTAGCCACACGGGAAGTTGCAGAACAAGATGCTTCGAAATAACAGCAGTGGAGGCAAGTCAGCGTTGGATTCAGCTTACGTGGGTGAAAGAAAGCAGTGCAGGATGCCCCATTCAAGGAATCATTGAAGTCTTTGCAGTGGATGCTGAAACTGAGCTTGCAATGAGCTTTCCGTGTCTGTCCTGTGGTGTCTGCACCCAAAGCGCCTGAGTGAAGTCTGCTGTGTAGAACTCCCTTATGCTGAACAGCGGACACTCGCCTGTGTGGCCATTAACGTGAAGCCTGGCAGAGGAAGCACGGCTGTCAGAAATATGCCTGCATACAGTGACTTTAGCTTGGAAGTTTTGAACGTCGCATTTTTCTGCTACTACCGGGCTGCATCAGAGAGGCCCAGGTTGGTCTGTGGGGTATGTAAGCCGATCTCCCGTGCCACAGTCTGAGCTTTGAAAACTAAGTGCACATTGGCTTCAGTCCCCCAGCATCATGTCAGCAAGAGGTGCGCGCAAGCTTCTCCAAAGCCTGGTGGCGGATGGGCCCTATGCCTCAGAGCTGCTGTCCTGCAGAGAAGGCTCTGAGGCCGTCTCAGTCCAAGTGATTTGCTGCTCAGACATGTCCGGACTGACAGCTAAGCACTGCTGTGTCAAGGCGAGCTTCTTATATATACTTGTACTCCCAGGCACAAGGATACTGTGAAGAGGTCTTCTGCCCAGCCTCAGGTGAGGAGGCAGAGCAAGTTGCTTTCCGCACAGCATTGAAGCAGGACGGACAGGCGTTCTGTTCAAAAGGTGAAAAGCAGGCAGCACCAGGAGCCTCTGTCAAGTAAGCTCCTCTTTATGCCTAGGGAAGCTTCATTCGAACCTGCAATGGAAATTGTTCTGGGCTAACTGAGCTCTAACTTCACGATCTAACACTCTCAGTGACTTTCTCCTAACTCACACAGAGTGGAATGGCCAAACGTAGGTGGGCATGGTGTCCTCTCTGAATGCACCTTACTTCCAAGAGATTCGTGTGCTGTGAATAGGACTTGCAACTAGGTTTAAGGGAAGATGCTGTTGGGGCTCCTTCAGCTGATCATCTTTTCATCAGAACAAAGCTCTTCTCCGGGCCAGACCTTTATCAGCCTGAACAAACCATGTGCAGCACGGCTCTCTCTTTGTGATCTGCAGGGAGAAAGAATCCTTTGCCATGTTTCTAAAGCGAAATGCTTAAGGGCAGTCCTTAGACCTCTGCATTCAAGCACACTGAAGAAAGCCTTTCGTGCTTGTCTGTTTTCTCCACAGGTTTGGAATCATCCGGGAGATCCTTGTTTCCTGGGGGTGCTACAAAGAGGACGCACAGAACCGGAGTGTCCTGGTGAGTAAAAGCATAGCCCTGAAGATGCCTTTGTCGTAAAGTGTCAGGAACTGCTGCAGGAGAGCCTTATGCCAGACTCTGCTGGAGAAACAGTCCACCGTGCACTGAGGAGACCTTCCCTGAGCGAATACGATGCTAGTTTCCCCTTACATGCAACTTGCTCCTATGTGATACAGAAAACTTAGTTAACATGGCAGTAGAAGGCTAAGCACCTGATCTCTTTTTGTGTTTTTTGGGTTTGTTGTGCGTGTGGTGTGCTCTATGTGATTTTGGTATTCGGCAGTGAGTGATTTGTGGTGTTTTCTTGTGATTCTGTGTGTATTCTCTGTTCTGGTCCGCTGTGTGTGCTGTGTTCTTGTGTGTTTTGCGTTGTGTTATCTATGGTCTGTGGGTCTCGCTTCTTTCCTGTGTGTTGTTGTGTGTTGTCCGTGTTGTGTCTATTTTATATGCCATATGTGTGGTATAGGTTCATCTGTTGACCGTTGTACACGTTTTGTGTTTGGTGTGTGGCTTCCAGTCTATTGTGTAGTGTGAAATGTGTCTGATCTTTCTTTGGTCTGTTGTGTTATGTACAGTGTTCTGGGTTGTGTGTGAGCGCTGTCTATATGCCTTCTGTGTGTCACGTACTGGGTAGATGTTGGCTGGTCTGTGTGATTTGAGTGTTGTGTGTGTGATGTTGATTTAGCCTTGTGTCGCACGTGTTGTGTGCATGTGTTTGTTCTGTGTGTGTTTGTGGGTTTTGGTTCGTGATGTCTGCGTGTGCTCTGTACTGTATGCTTGCGGTTGTGTGTGCTGTGTGTGGCGCATCATATGTGTGTTGCATGTGTTTTCGTCACTTGTGTGTGGATTTGTATGTGTTGTGTCAGTTTTGTGTGCGTGATTGTGACTTGTGTGATCTGTTAGAGAGGTTGTGTGTGTGTCTGGCTGTTTGAGTTATGCACATGATGTGAGATGTGTTGACCGTGTGTGGTTGTGCTTGTTTAGTATGTCTCTTGGTGTGTGCAGTACGTAGTCTGTGCAATGATTTTCGTGTGCATTGTGAGCAGCTTTGCACCTTGAAGGGAGTGGTGTGTGTGTGCTCTGACTATTGTGTAGCATGTTCCTGTGCTGTGTGTGTGTTCTGCGTTGTGCTCCTGTGTGAGGATGTATGTGTGTTGTCCCTGTGCGTGGTTGTGCGTGTAGCGTGTAGTGGGTGAAATGTGTGCTGTTTGTCTTCTCTGTTGGTTATGTGTGTTTGGCCTATGGCTTTGTGAGTGTTGTGTGCGTTTTGCGTGTGTGATTGTGATTTGTGTGTGGTTGTGTTTGAGTGGTTGAGTGTGTGTGGTTGTTATGTTTGTGATGTGAGATATGTTGTCCGTGGGTGGTTGTGCTTGTTTAGTGTGCCCCATTGTGTGTGCTGCATGTACTCTCGCAAATGTGATTTGTGTGTTTTATGAGAAACATGTGCTCTGTAGCGTCTGTTGTGTGCCCTGTGACAGTTGTGTTGTTACCTTTTGAGTTCTGTGTGTGTGTGTGCATCGTGTAGTGGTGCCCGCGTGTGGGGTGTCTGTGTGCGTTGTGTGTGGGGTGTGTAGTGTGTGCAGTGTGTGCTACGTGCGTTAATTGTTGGTTGTGTGTTTTGCGTGTGGTTTTGTATGTGTTGTGTGTGTTTTGCGTGTGTGATTGTGGTACGTGTTTGGCTGTGTTTGAGAGGTTGTGTGTGTGATTGGTTGTTATGGGTGTGAGGTGAGATGTGCTATCTGTATGTGGTTTTGCTTGTGTGGTGTGCCTCGTTGAGTGTGGGGTGTGTACACGGTTAAATGTGGTTTGTGAGAATTGGGTGCCTTTATGTCCTCTGATGTTCGTGGTGTATGTTGTTTCAAATGTTGTGCTGTTTGCGTGTTGAGTTTGTGTGTGTTCTCCATATCTTTGTGTTTGTGGTTGTTTACTTGTGTTTGTTGTGGTTATTCCTCGAGTGTGTGTTGTGTGTGGCTTTATGTGTGGTATGTAGTGGTCGCGTCGGTCTGTGTGTTGTGCTGTCAATGCAGGGTGTCGTGTGTGCCATGAGTTGTGATGCTTAATTTGTGTGTGATGCTTCTGTGTGTTGCGTGACGTAGTGTTCTCTGATTTGTGTATGATTTTGCATGTGGTAATGTATTGATGTGATACTTTCAATGTGCGTGTCGTGTGTGCGATGTTTGTGTTGTGCATCTTCCTGTGATGTGTTTTGTGTTTGTTGGGTTTTGTGTGATGTGTGAAGTGCGCTGTTTGTCTTTTGTGTCCACGGTAGGGTGTGTTTTGTGGTGTTTGTTGTGTGATTCTGTGCGTATTCTGCGTTGTGTTACATTTTGCGTGCTGTGTTATTATGTGATTTTCTCTTTGAAGTCTGTGATCTGCTGGTTTAATGTGCGTGGCGGTGTTTATGTGGTTGTGTGTGTGTTTCCTGGGTGTTGTGTTCTTTCTGTGTTGTGACTTTTGTGCATGTGATGTGTGCAGTTTGGGTACTTTGTTGTTTGTAGTGTGTGTTCTGTGTCTATTTCTCTGTGGAGTGCTGGGTGGCTGGTGCGGTTGTGGGTGTTTCTGTGTTGGGTGTTGTGTGCTTGGAGTGCGTCCTTGTGTGTTGTACGTTTGGCGTCTTTTGTAGAGCGAGTTGTGTTCGTGATTGGGAATGTCATGTGGTCTGTGAATGGCTTTCCGTTTCATGTTAAATGTGGGATGTGACCGCACGTGCGTTGCGTGATGTGCACCGTATTGTGCTCTAAGTTGCATGCGTGTTGTGTGTGCTCTTATCTGTTTTGCGTACTATGTGCGTGGTGTCATCTGTGTATTTTATGTGTTGTGTGGGATGTTGTGTGTTGTGTCGGATATGCTTCGTATATATGTTGTGCGCTTTGCACTGTGTGTTCTGTGAGGCTCTGTGTGCTGTATGTTTTCTGTGTGTTTTGCGTGAAGTGTGTAGTGTGTGAACTGTGTTTCATAAATTCGGTGTTGTTTCTGTGGTTGTGTAGTTTTTGCATGTCATTTGGCATGTGTTTTGTGTGGTGTGTGCTTTGCGTGTGTGAGTGTGATTTCTGCGTGGTTGTGTTTGAGAGGTTGTGTGGGTGTTTGCTTGTTATGTGTGTGATGTGAAATGTGTTGTCTGCGTGTAGTTGTGCTTGTTTAGTGTGCCTCATTGTGTGTGCTGTGTGTACTCTGTGAAATGTGGTTCGTGTGTGTTGTGAGCGATTCTGTGCCTGGATGTGTCTGGTGTGTGTCTTGTGACTTGTGCTGTTCCAGTTTGGCTCTTGTGCGTGTGCGTTTTGCACAGTGCAGCTCGGGCGTGCATATGAGTGTGGGGTGTCTGAGCATGATAGTGTGTGTGGCTTGTAGTGGGTGAAATGTGTGCTATGTGGGCTTCTGTGGGTTGTGCGTTTTGCATGTGGTTTTGTATGTGTACTGTGATTTGTGTTTGGCTGTGTTTGAGAGGCTGTTATGTTTGTTGGGTTGAGTTACGGGTGTGATGTGAGATGTGTTGTCTTTGTGCAGTTGTGCTTGTGTAGTGTGCAACATTGTGTGTGTTGTGCGTACTCACTAACTGTGGTTCTTGTGAATTGTGTGCTTTAACGTCCTGTGTTGTTTGCGGTGTGTGTTGTACTCTACGTTGTGCTGTGTGCGTGTTGAGAGGTTCTGTGTGTACTCTATGTATGCGTTTGTGGGTGTTTTGTTGTGTGTGTTGTGGTTGTTGCTTGAGTGTGTGCCGTGTGTGGCTCTATGTGTGGCATGTGGTGTTTGCGTTGTTCTGTGTGTGTTGCACTGTTAATGCAGGGCGTTGTGTTTTTTGTGAGATGTGATTTTAATTTCTGTGTGTGACGCTTGTGTGTGTTGTGTGATGTGCTGTTCTGTGATTTGTGTTTGTGTTGAGTGTATTGTTCTCTGTGTGCTGCATATTGCGCGGGTGTTGTGTGATCTGTGTTTTGCAAGTTGTGTGATATAGTAATTGTGTGTCACGACTGATATGCTTTGTGCATGTGTTGCGCGGTTGGCATTGCCCATTCTGTGAGGCTCTGTGGGCTGTATGCTTTATGTGTGATTGGAGTGATGTGTGTAGAGTGTGAAATGTGTGTTGCAAAAATTCGGTGTTCTTTTTGTTGTGGTGTGTGTGTTTTTTGCATGTGGCTTCGTATGTGTTGTATGTGTGGTGTGCGTTTTGCATGTGTGATTGTGATTCGTGTGTGGTTGTGTTTGACAGGTTGGGTGTGTGGTTGGCTGTTCGAGTAATGAGGGTAGTTTGTGATGTGCGTACTGTGTGTGGTCATGCTTGGTCAGTGAGCCTCACTATGTGTGTCGTGTTCTCTCTGAGAACCGTGCTTCAAGTGTATTGTGTGCAGTTACGTTCTCAGTGTGTGTGGGGTTTGATGTTCAGTGTGCTGTGCTGTCCGGGTGTTGAGAGACTTCTGCATTCAAGCACACTGGAGATAGCCTCTCATGCTTGTCCGTTTTCTCCACAGGTTCGTAAACCACTGGGGGTGGGGGTGGGATCTTGTTTCCTGAGGGCGATAGAAGAGGATGCAAAGAGCCGCCTCGTCCCTTTAATAGCAATGCTCTGAAGATGCCTTTGTAGTAAAGAGCCAGAAACTCCTGCAGGAGAGCCTTATGCCGGACTTTGCTGGGGAAACAATCCACCGTGCACTGAGGAGACCGTCCCTGAGAGAATACTAGGCTGCTTTCGCCGTGCATGCAATTTGCTCCTATGTGATATGGAAAACAGTAAACTTTGCAGCAGAAGGCGGTCTTCTCTGTACGCCCTCTATGTCAAGGATGTAAGTGGGCTTCGAATAGGCCTTAGCCCTAGCCACACGGGAAGTTGCAGAACAAGATGCTTCGAAATAACAGCAGTGGAGGCAAGTCAGCGTTGGATTCAGCTTACGTGGGTGAAAGAAAGCAGTGCAGGATGCCCCATTCAAGGAATCATTGAAGTCTTTGCAGTGGATGCTGAAACTGAGCTTGCAATGAGCTTTCCGTGTCTGTCCTGTGGTGTCTGCACCCAAAGCGCCTGAGTGAAGTCTGCTGTGTAGAACTCCCTTATGCTGAACAGCGGACACTCGCCTGTGTGGCCATTAACGTGAAGCCTGGCAGAGGAAGCACGGCTGTCAGAAATATGCCTGCATACAGTGACTTTAGCTTGGAAGTTTTGAACGTCGCATTTTTCTGCTACTACCGGGCTGCGTCAGAGAGGCCCAGGTTGGTCTGTGGGGTATGTAAGCCGATCTCCCGTGCCACAGTCTGAGCTTTGAAAACTAAGTGCACATTGGCTTCAGTCCCCCAGCATCATGTCAGCAAGAGGTGCGCGCAAGCTTCTCCAAAGCCTGGTGGCGGATGGGCCCTATGCCTCAGAGCTGCTGTCCTGCAGAGAAGGCTCTGAGGCCGTCTCAGTCCAAGTGATTTGCTGCTCAGACATGTCCGGACTGACAGCTAAGCACTGCTGTGTCAAGGCGAGCTTCTTATATATACTTGTACTCCCAGGCACAAGGATACTGTGAAGAGGTCTTCTGCCCAGCCTCAGGTGAGGAGGCAGAGCAAGTTGCTTTCCGCACAGCATTGAAGCAGGACGGACAGGCGTTCTGTTCAAAAGGTGAAAAGCAGGCAGCACCAGGAGCCTCTGTCAAGTAAGCTCCTCTTTATGCCTAGGGAAGCTTCATTCGAACCTGCAATGGAAATTGTTCTGGGCTAACTGAGCTCTAACTTCACGATCTAACACTCTCAGTGACTTTCTCCTAACTCACACAGAGTGGAATGGCCAAACGTAGGTGGGCATGGTGTCCTCTCTGAATGCACCTTACTTCCAAGAGATTCGTGTGCTGTGAATAGGACTTGCAACTAGGTTTAAGGGAAGATGCTGTTGGGGCTCCTTCAGCTGATCATCTTTTCATCAGAACAAAGCTCTTCTCCGGGCCAGACCTTTATCAGCCTGAACAAACCATGTGCAGCACGGCTCTCTCTTTGTGATCTGCAGGGAGAAAGAATCCTTTGCCATGTTTCTAAAGCGAAATGCTTAAGGGCAGTCCTTAGACCTCTGCATTCAAGCACACTGAAGAAAGCCTTTCGTGCTTGTCTGTTTTCTCCACAGGTTTGGAATCATCCGGGAGATCCTTGTTTCCTGGGGGTGCTACAAAGAGGACGCACAGAACCGGAGTGTCCTGGTGAGTAAAAGCATAGCCCTGAAGATGCCTTTGTCGTAAAGTGTCAGGAACTGCTGCAGGAGAGCCTTATGCCAGACTCTGCTGGAGAAACAGTCCACCGTGCACTGAGGAGACCTTCCCTGAGCGAATACGATGCTAGTTTCCCCTTACATGCAACTTGCTCCTATGTGATACAGAAAACTTAGTTAACATGGCAGTAGAAGGCTAAGCACCTGATCTCTTTTTGTGTTTTTTGGGTTTGTTGTGCGTGTGGTGTGCTCTATGTGATTTTGGTATTCGGCAGTGAGTGATTTGTGGTGTTTTCTTGTGATTCTGTGTGTATTCTCTGTTCTGGTCCGCTGTGTGTGCTGTGTTCTTGTGTGTTTTGCGTTGTGTTATCTATGGTCTGTGGGTCTCGCTTCTTTCCTGTGTGTTGTTGTGTGTTGTCCGTGTTGTGTCTATTTTATATGCCATATGTGTGGTATAGGTTCATCTGTTGACCGTTGTACACGTTTTGTGTTTGGTGTGTGGCTTCCAGTCTATTGTGTAGTGTGAAATGTGTCTGATCTTTCTTTGGTCTGTTGTGTTATGTACAGTGTTCTGGGTTGTGTGTGAGCGCTGTCTATATGCCTTCTGTGTGTCACGTACTGGGTAGATGTTGGCTGGTCTGTGTGATTTGAGTGTTGTGTGTGTGATGTTGATTTAGCCTTGTGTCGCACGTGTTGTGTGCATGTGTTTGTTCTGTGTGTGTTTGTGGGTTTTGGTTCGTGATGTCTGCGTGTGCTCTGTACTGTATGCTTGCGGTTGTGTGTGCTGTGTGTGGCGCATCATATGTGTGTTGCATGTGTTTTCGTCACTTGTGTGTGGATTTGTATGTGTTGTGTCAGTTTTGTGTGCGTGATTGTGACTTGTGTGATCTGTTAGAGAGGTTGTGTGTGTGTCTGGCTGTTTGAGTTATGCACATGATGTGAGATGTGTTGACCGTGTGTGGTTGTGCTTGTTTAGTATGTCTCTTGGTGTGTGCAGTACGTAGTCTGTGCAATGATTTTCGTGTGCATTGTGAGCAGCTTTGCACCTTGAAGGGAGTGGTGTGTGTGTGCTCTGACTATTGTGTAGCATGTTCCTGTGCTGTGTGTGTGTTCTGCGTTGTGCTCCTGTGTGAGGATGTATGTGTGTTGTCCCTGTGCGTGGTTGTGCGTGTAGCGTGTAGTGGGTGAAATGTGTGCTGTTTGTCTTCTCTGTTGGTTATGTGTGTTTGGCCTATGGCTTTGTGAGTGTTGTGTGCGTTTTGCGTGTGTGATTGTGATTTGTGTGTGGTTGTGTTTGAGTGGTTGAGTGTGTGTGGTTGTTATGTTTGTGATGTGAGATATGTTGTCCGTGGGTGGTTGTGCTTGTTTAGTGTGCCCCATTGTGTGTGCTGCATGTACTCTCGCAAATGTGATTTGTGTGTTTTATGAGAAACATGTGCTCTGTAGCGTCTGTTGTGTGCCCTGTGACAGTTGTGTTGTTACCTTTTGAGTTCTGTGTGTGTGTGTGCATCGTGTAGTGGTGCCCGCGTGTGGGGTGTCTGTGTGCGTTGTGTGTGGGGTGTGTAGTGTGTGCAGTGTGTGCTACGTGCGTTAATTGTTGGTTGTGTGTTTTGCGTGTGGTTTTGTATGTGTTGTGTGTGTTTTGCGTGTGTGATTGTGGTACGTGTTTGGCTGTGTTTGAGAGGTTGTGTGTGTGATTGGTTGTTATGGGTGTGAGGTGAGATGTGCTATCTGTATGTGGTTTTGCTTGTGTGGTGTGCCTCGTTGAGTGTGGGGTGTGTACACGGTTAAATGTGGTTTGTGAGAATTGGGTGCCTTTATGTCCTCTGATGTTCGTGGTGTATGTTGTTTCAAATGTTGTGCTGTTTGCGTGTTGAGTTTGTGTGTGTTCTCCATATCTTTGTGTTTGTGGTTGTTTACTTGTGTTTGTTGTGGTTATTCCTCGAGTGTGTGTTGTGTGTGGCTTTATGTGTGGTATGTAGTGGTCGCGTCGGTCTGTGTGTTGTGCTGTCAATGCAGGGTGTCGTGTGTGCCATGAGTTGTGATGCTTAATTTGTGTGTGATGCTTCTGTGTGTTGCGTGACGTAGTGTTCTCTGATTTGTGTATGATTTTGCATGTGGTAATGTATTGATGTGATACTTTCAATGTGCGTGTCGTGTGTGCGATGTTTGTGTTGTGCATCTTCCTGTGATGTGTTTTGTGTTTGTTGGGTTTTGTGTGATGTGTGAAGTGCGCTGTTTGTCTTTTGTGTCCACGGTAGGGTGTGTTTTGTGGTGTTTGTTGTGTGATTCTGTGCGTATTCTGCGTTGTGTTACATTTTGCGTGCTGTGTTATTATGTGATTTTCTCTTTGAAGTCTGTGATCTGCTGGTTTAATGTGCGTGGCGGTGTTTATGTGGTTGTGTGTGTGTTTCCTGGGTGTTGTGTTCTTTCTGTGTTGTGACTTTTGTGCATGTGATGTGTGCAGTTTGGGTACTTTGTTGTTTGTAGTGTGTGTTCTGTGTCTATTTCTCTGTGGAGTGCTGGGTGGCTGGTGCGGTTGTGGGTGTTTCTGTGTTGGGTGTTGTGTGCTTGGAGTGCGTCCTTGTGTGTTGTACGTTTGGCGTCTTTTGTAGAGCGAGTTGTGTTCGTGATTGGGAATGTCATGTGGTCTGTGAATGGCTTTCCGTTTCATGTTAAATGTGGGATGTGACCGCACGTGCGTTGCGTGATGTGCACCGTATTGTGCTCTAAGTTGCATGCGTGTTGTGTGTGCTCTTATCTGTTTTGTGTACTATGTGCGTGGTGTCATCTGTGTATTTTATGTGTTGTGTGGGATGTTGTGTGTTGTGTCGGATATGCTTCGTATATATGTTGTGCGCTTTGCACTGTGTGTTCTGTGAGGCTCTGTGTGCTGTATGTTTTCTGTGTGTTTTGCGTGAAGTGTGTAGTGTGTGAACTGTGTTTCATAAATTCGGTGTTGTTTCTGTGGTTGTGTAGTTTTTGCATGTCATTTGGCATGTGTTTTGTGTGGTGTGTGCTTTGCGTCTGTGAGTGTGATTTCTGCGTGGTTGTGTTTGAGAGGTTGTGTGGGTGTTTGCTTGTTATGTGTGTGATGTGAAATGTGTTGTCTGCGTGTAGTTGTGCTTGTTTAGTGTGCCTCATTGTGTGTGCTGTGTGTACTCTGTGAAATGTGGTTCGTGTGTGTTGTGAGCGATTCTGTGCCTGGATGTGTCTGGTGTGTGTCTTGTGACTTGTGCTGTTCCAGTTTGGCTCTTGTGCGTGTGCGTTTTGCACAGTGCAGCTCGGGCGTGCATATGAGTGTGGGGTGTCTGAGCATGATAGTGTGTGTGGCTTGTAGTGGGTGAAATGTGTGCTATGTGGGCTTCTGTGGGTTGTGCGTTTTGCATGTGGTTTTGTATGTGTACTGTGATTTGTGTTTGGCTGTGTTTGAGAGGCTGTTATGTTTGTTGGGTTGAGTTACGGGTGTGATGTGAGATGTGTTGTCTTTGTGCAGTTGTGCTTGTGTAGTGTGCAACATTGTGTGTGTTGTGCGTACTCACTAACTGTGGTTCTTGTGAATTGTGTGCTTTAACGTCCTGTGTTGTTTGCGGTGTGTGTTGTACTCTACGTTGTGCTGTGTGCGTGTTGAGAGGTTCTGTGTGTACTCTATGTATGCGTTTGTGGGTGTTTTGTTGTGTGTGTTGTGGTTGTTGCTTGAGTGTGTGCCGTGTGTGGCTCTATGTGTGGCATGTGGTGTTTGCGTTGTTCTGTGTGTGTTGCACTGTTAATGCAGGGCGTTGTGTTTTTTGTGAGATGTGATTTTAATTTCTGTGTGTGACGCTTGTGTGTGTTGTGTGATGTGCTGTTCTGTGATTTGTGTTTGTGTTGAGTGTATTGTTCTCTGTGTGCTGCATATTGCGCGGGTGTTGTGTGATCTGTGTTTTGCAAGTTGTGTGATATAGTAATTGTGTGTTACGACTGATATGCTTTGTGCATGTGTTGCGCGGTTGGCATTGCCCATTCTGTGAGGCTCTGTGGGCTGTATGCTTTATGTGTGATTGGAGTGATGTGTGTAGAGTGTGAAATGTGTGTTGCAAAAATTCGGTGTTCTTTTTGTTGTGGTGTGTGTGTTTTTTGCATGTGGCTTCGTATGTGTTGTATGTGTGGTGTGCGTTTTGCATGTGTGATTGTGATTCGTGTGTGGTTGTGTTTGACAGGTTGGGTGTGTGGTTGGCTGTTCGAGTAATGAGGGTAGTTTGTGATGTGCGTACTGTGTGTGGTCATGCTTGGTCAGTGAGCCTCACTATGTGTGTCGTGTTCTCTCTGAGAACCGTGCTTCAAGTGTATTGTGTGCAGTTACGTTCTCAGTGTGTGTGGGGTTTGATGTTCAGTGTGCTGTGCTGTCCGGGTGTTGAGAGACTTCTGCATTCAAGCACACTGGAGATAGCCTCTCATGCTTGTCCGTTTTCTCCACAGGTTCGTAAACCACTGGGGGTGGGGGTGGGATCTTGTTTCCTGAGGGCGATAGAAGAGGATGCAAAGAGCCGCCTCGTCCCTTTAATAGCAATGCTCTGAAGATGCCTTTGTAGTAAAGAGCCAGAAACTCCTGCAGGAGAGCCTTATGCCGGACTTTGCTGGGGAAACAATCCACCGTGCACTGAGGAGACCGTCCCTGAGAGAATACTAGGCTGCTTTCGCCGTGCATGCAATTTGCTCCTATGTGATATGGAAAACAGTAAACTTTGCAGCAGAAGGCGGTCTTCTCTGTACGCCCTCTATGTCAAGGATGTAAGTGGGCTTCGAATAGGCCTTAGCCCTAGCCACACGGGAAGTTGCAGAACAAGATGCTTCGAAATAACAGCAGTGGAGGCAAGTCAGCGTTGGATTCAGCTTACGTGGGTGAAAGAAAGCAGTGCAGGATGCCCCATTCAAGGAATCATTGAAGTCTTTGCAGTGGATGCTGAAACTGAGCTTGCAATGAGCTTTCCGTGTCTGTCCTGTGGTGTCTGCACCCAAAGCGCCTGAGTGAAGTCTGCTGTGTAGAACTCCCTTATGCTGAACAGCGGACACTCGCCTGTGTGGCCATTAACGTGAAGCCTGGCAGAGGAAGCACGGCTGTCAGAAATATGCCTGCATACAGTGACTTTAGCTTGGAAGTTTTGAACGTCGCATTTTTCTGCTACTACCGGGCTGCATCAGAGAGGCCCAGGTTGGTCTGTGGGGTATGTAAGCCGATCTCCCGTGCCACAGTCTGAGCTTTGAAAACTAAGTGCACATTGGCTTCAGTCCCCCAGCATCATGTCAGCAAGAGGTGCGCGCAAGCTTCTCCAAAGCCTGGTGGCGGATGGGCCCTATGCCTCAGAGCTGCTGTCCTGCAGAGAAGGCTCTGAGGCCGTCTCAGTCCAAGTGATTTGCTGCTCAGACATGTCCGGACTGACAGCTAAGCACTGCTGTGTCAAGGCGAGCTTCTTATATATACTTGTACTCCCAGGCACAAGGATACTGTGAAGAGGTCTTCTGCCCAGCCTCAGGTGAGGAGGCAGAGCAAGTTGCTTTCCGCACAGCATTGAAGCAGGACGGACAGGCGTTCTGTTCAAAAGGTGAAAAGCAGGCAGCACCAGGAGCCTCTGTCAAGTAAGCTCCTCTTTATGCCTAGGGAAGCTTCATTCGAACCTGCAATGGAAATTGTTCTGGGCTAACTGAGCTCTAACTTCACGATCTAACACTCTCAGTGACTTTCTCCTAACTCACACAGAGTGGAATGGCCAAACGTAGGTGGGCATGGTGTCCTCTCTGAATGCACCTTACTTCCAAGAGATTCGTGTGCTGTGAATAGGACTTGCAACTAGGTTTAAGGGAAGATGCTGTTGGGGCTCCTTCAGCTGATCATCTTTTCATCAGAACAAAGCTCTTCTCCGGGCCAGACCTTTATCAGCCTGAACAAACCATGTGCAGCACGGCTCTCTCTTTGTGATCTGCAGGGAGAAAGAATCCTTTGCCATGTTTCTAAAGCGAAATGCTTAAGGGCAGTCCTTAGACCTCTGCATTCAAGCACACTGAAGAAAGCCTTTCGTGCTTGTCTGTTTTCTCCACAGGTTTGGAATCATCCGGGAGATCCTTGTTTCCTGGGGGTGCTACAAAGAGGACGCACAGAACCGGAGTGTCCTGGTGAGTAAAAGCATAGCCCTGAAGATGCCTTTGTCGTAAAGTGTCAGGAACTGCTGCAGGAGAGCCTTATGCCAGACTCTGCTGGAGAAACAGTCCACCGTGCACTGAGGAGACCTTCCCTGAGCGAATACGATGCTAGTTTCCCCTTACATGCAACTTGCTCCTATGTGATACAGAAAACTTAGTTAACATGGCAGTAGAAGGCTAAGCACCTGATCTCTTTTTGTGTTTTTTGGGTTTGTTGTGCGTGTGGTGTGCTCTATGTGATTTTGGTATTCGGCAGTGAGTGATTTGTGGTGTTTTCTTGTGATTCTGTGTGTATTCTCTGTTCTGGTCCGCTGTGTGTGCTGTGTTCTTGTGTGTTTTGCGTTGTGTTATCTATGGTCTGTGGGTCTCGCTTCTTTCCTGTGTGTTGTTGTGTGTTGTCCGTGTTGTGTCTATTTTATATGCCATATGTGTGGTATAGGTTCATCTGTTGACCGTTGTACACGTTTTGTGTTTGGTGTGTGGCTTCCAGTCTATTGTGTAGTGTGAAATGTGTCTGATCTTTCTTTGGTCTGTTGTGTTATGTACAGTGTTCTGGGTTGTGTGTGAGCGCTGTCTATATGCCTTCTGTGTGTCACGTACTGGGTAGATGTTGGCTGGTCTGTGTGATTTGAGTGTTGTGTGTGTGATGTTGATTTAGCCTTGTGTCGCACGTGTTGTGTGCATGTGTTTGTTCTGTGTGTGTTTGTGGGTTTTGGTTCGTGATGTCTGCGTGTGCTCTGTACTGTATGCTTGCGGTTGTGTGTGCTGTGTGTGGCGCATCATATGTGTGTTGCATGTGTTTTCGTCACTTGTGTGTGGATTTGTATGTGTTGTGACAGTTTTGTGTGCGTGATTGTGACTTGTGTGATCTGTTAGAGAGGTTGTGTGTGTGTCTGGCTGTTTGAGTTATGCACATGATGTGAGATGTGTTGACCGTGTGTGGTTGTGCTTGTTTAGTATGTCTCTTGGTGTGTGCAGTACGTAGTCTGTGCAATGATTTTCGTGTGCATTGTGAGCAGCTTTGCACCTTGAAGGGAGTGGTGTGTGTGTGCTCTGACTATTGTGTAGCATGTTCCTGTGCTGTGTGTGTGTTCTGCGTTGTGCTCCTGTGTGAGGATGTATGTGTGTTGTCCCTGTGCGTGGTTGTGCGTGTAGCGTGTAGTGGGTGAAATGTGTGCTGTTTGTCTTCTCTGTTGGTTATGTGTGTTTGGCCTATGGCTTTGTGAGTGTTGTGTGCGTTTTGCGTGTGTGATTGTGATTTGTGTGTGGTTGTGTTTGAGTGGTTGAGTGTGTGTGGTTGTTATGTTTGTGATGTGAGATATGTTGTCCGTGGGTGGTTGTGCTTGTTTAGTGTGCCCCATTGTGTGTGCTGCATGTACTCTCGCAAATGTGATTTGTGTGTTTTATGAGAAACATGTGCTCTGTAGCGTCTGTTGTGTGCCCTGTGACAGTTGTGTTGTTACCTTTTGAGTTCTGTGTGTGTGTGTGCATCGTGTAGTGGTGCCCGCGTGTGGGGTGTCTGTGTGCGTTGTGTGTGGGGTGTGTAGTGTGTGCAGTGTGTGCTACGTGCGTTAATTGTTGGTTGTGTGTTTTGCGTGTGGTTTTGTATGTGTTGTGTGTGTTTTGCGTGTGTGATTGTGGTACGTGTTTGGCTGTGTTTGAGAGGTTGTGTGTGTGATTGGTTGTTATGGGTGTGAGGTGAGATGTGCTATCTGTATGTGGTTTTGCTTGTGTGGTGTGCCTCGTTGAGTGTGGGGTGTGTACACGGTTAAATGTGGTTTGTGAGAATTGGGTGCCTTTATGTCCTCTGATGTTCGTGGTGTATGTTGTTTCAAATGTTGTGCTGTTTGCGTGTTGAGTTTGTGTGTGTTCTCCATATCTTTGTGTTTGTGGTTGTTTACTTGTGTTTGTTGTGGTTATTCCTCGAGTGTGTGTTGTGTGTGGCTTTATGTGTGGTATGTAGTGGTCGCGTCGGTCTGTGTGTTGTGCTGTCAATGCAGGGTGTCGTGTGTGCCATGAGTTGTGATGCTTAATTTGTGTGTGATGCTTCTGTGTGTTGCGTGACGTAGTGTTCTCTGATTTGTGTATGATTTTGCATGTGGTAATGTATTGATGTGATACTTTCAATGTGCGTGTCGTGTGTGCGATGTTTGTGTTGTGCATCTTCCTGTGATGTGTTTTGTGTTTGTTGGGTTTTGTGTGATGTGTGAAGTGCGCTGTTTGTCTTTTGTGTCCACGGTAGGGTGTGTTTTGTGGTGTTTGTTGTGTGATTCTGTGCGTATTCTGCGTTGTGTTACATTTTGCGTGCTGTGTTATTATGTGATTTTCTCTTTGAAGTCTGTGATCTGCTGGTTTAATGTGCGTGGCGGTGTTTATGTGGTTGTGTGTGTGTTTCCTGGGTGTTGTGTTCTTTCTGTGTTGTGACTTTTGTGCATGTGATGTGTGCAGTTTGGGTACTTTGTTGTTTGTAGTGTGTGTTCTGTGTCTATTTCTCTGTGGAGTGCTGGGTGGCTGGTGCGGTTGTGGGTGTTTCTGTGTTGGGTGTTGTGTGCTTGGAGTGCGTCCTTGTGTGTTGTACGTTTGGCGTCTTTTGTAGAGCGAGTTGTGTTCGTGATTGGGAATGTCATGTGGTCTGTGAATGGCTTTCCGTTTCATGTTAAATGTGGGATGTGACCGCACGTGCGTTGCGTGATGTGCACCGTATTGTGCTCTAAGTTGCATGCGTGTTGTGTGTGCTCTTATCTGTTTTGTGTACTATGTGCGTGGTGTCATCTGTGTATTTTATGTGTTGTGTGGGATGTTGTGTGTTGTGTCGGATATGCTTCGTATATATGTTGTGCGCTTTGCATTGTGTGTTCTGTGAGGCTCTGTGTGCTGTATGTTTTCTGTGTGTTTTGCGTGAAGTGTGTAGTGTGTGAACTGTGTTTCATAAATTCGGTGTTGTTTCTGTGGTTGTGTAGTTTTTGCATGTCATTTGGCATGTGTTTTGTGTGGTGTGTGCTTTGCGTCTGTGAGTGTGATTTCTGCGTGGTTGTGTTTGAGAGGTTGTGTGGGTGTTTGCTTGTTATGTGTGTGATGTGAAATGTGTTGTCTCCGTGTAGTTGTGCTTGTTTAGTGTGCCTCATTGTGTGTGCTGTGTGTACTCTGTGAAATGTGGTTCGTGTGTGTTGTGAGCGATTCTGTGCCTGGATGTGTCTGGTGTGTGTCTTGTGACTTGTGCTGTTCCAGTTTGGCTCTTGTGCGTGTGCGTTTTGCACAGTGCAGCTCGGGCGTGCATATGAGTGTGGGGTGTCTGAGCATGATAGTGTGTGTGGCTTGTAGTGGGTGAAATGTGTGCTATGTGGGCTTCTGTGGGTTGTGCGTTTTGCATGTGGTTTTGTATGTGTACTGTGATTTGTGTTTGGCTGTGTTTGAGAGGCTGTTATGTTTGTTGGGTTGAGTTACGGGTGTGATGTGAGATGTGTTGTCTTTGTGCAGTTGTGCTTGTGTAGTGTGCAACATTGTGTGTGTTGTGCGTACTCACTAACTGTGGTTCTTGTGAATTGTGTGCTTTAACGTCCTGTGTTGTTTGCGGTGTGTGTTGTACTCTACGTTGTGCTGTGTGCGTGTTGAGAGGTTCTGTGTGTACTCTATGTATGCGTTTGTGGGTGTTTTGTTGTGTGTGTTGTGGTTGTTGCTTGAGTGTGTGCCGTGTGTGGCTCTATGTGTGGCATGTGGTGTTTGCGTTGTTCTGTGTGTGTTGCACTGTTAATGCAGGGCGTTGTGTTTTTTGTGAGATGTGATTTTAATTTCTGTGTGTGACGCTTGTGTGTGTTGTGTGATGTGCTGTTCTGTGATTTGTGTTTGTGTTGAGTGTATTGTTCTCTGTGTGCTGCATATTGCGCGGGTGTTGTGTGATCTGTGTTTTGCAAGTTGTGTGATATAGTAATTGTGTGTCACGACTGATATGCTTTGTGCATGTGTTGCGCGGTTGGCATTGCCCATTCTGTGAGGCTCTGTGGGCTGTATGCTTTATGTGTGATTGGAGTGATGTGTGTAGAGTGTGAAATGTGTGTTGCAAAAATTCGGTGTTCTTTTTGTTGTGGTGTGTGTGTTTTTTGCATGTGGCTTCGTATGTGTTGTATGTGTGGTGTGCGTTTTGCATGTGTGATTGTGATTCGTGTGTGGTTGTGTTTGACAGGTTGGGTGTGTGGTTGGCTGTTCGAGTAATGAGGGTAGTTTGTGATGTGCGTACTGTGTGTGGTCATGCTTGGTCAGTGAGCCTCACTATGTGTGTCGTGTTCTCTCTGAGAACCGTGCTTCAAGTGTATTGTGTGCAGTTACGTTCTCAGTGTGTGTGGGGTTTGATGTTCAGTGTGCTGTGCTGTCCGGGTGTTGAGAGACTTCTGCATTCAAGCACACTGGAGATAGCCTCTCATGCTTGTCCGTTTTCTCCACAGGTTCGTAAACCACTGGGGGTGGGGGTGGGATCTTGTTTCCTGAGGGCGATAGAAGAGGATGCAAAGAGCCGCCTCGTCCCTTTAATAGCAATGCTCTGAAGATGCCTTTGTAGTAAAGAGCCAGAAACTCCTGCAGGAGAGCCTTATGCCGGACTTTGCTGGGGAAACAATCCACCGTGCACTGAGGAGACCGTCCCTGAGAGAATACTAGGCTGCTTTCGCCGTGCATGCAATTTGCTCCTATGTGATATGGAAAACAGTAAACTTTGCAGCAGAAGGCGGTCTTCTCTGTACGCCCTCTATGTCAAGGATGTAAGTGGGCTTCGAATAGGCCTTAGCCCTAGCCACACGGGAAGTTGCAGAACAAGATGCTTCGAAATAACAGCAGTGGAGGCAAGTCAGCGTTGGATTCAGCTTACGTGGGTGAAAGAAAGCAGTGCAGGATGCCCCATTCAAGGAATCATTGAAGTCTTTGCAGTGGATGCTGAAACTGAGCTTGCAATGAGCTTTCCGTGTCTGTCCTGTGGTGTCTGCACCCAAAGCGCCTGAGTGAAGTCTGCTGTGTAGAACTCCCTTATGCTGAACAGCGGACACTCGCCTGTGTGGCCATTAACGTGAAGCCTGGCAGAGGAAGCACGGCTGTCAGAAATATGCCTGCATACAGTGACTTTAGCTTGGAAGTTTTGAACGTCGCATTTTTCTGCTACTACCGGGCTGCGTCAGAGAGGCCCAGGTTGGTCTGTGGGGTATGTAAGCCGATCTCCCGTGCCACAGTCTGAGCTTTGAAAACTAAGTGCACATTGGCTTCAGTCCCCCAGCATCATGTCAGCAAGAGGTGCGCGCAAGCTTCTCCAAAGCCTGGTGGCGGATGGGCCCTATGCCTCAGAGCTGCTGTCCTGCAGAGAAGGCTCTGAGGCCGTCTCAGTCCAAGTGATTTGCTGCTCAGACATGTCCGGACTGACAGCTAAGCACTGCTGTGTCAAGGCGAGCTTCTTATATATACTTGTACTCCCAGGCACAAGGATACTGTGAAGAGGTCTTCTGCCCAGCCTCAGGTGAGGAGGCAGAGCAAGTTGCTTTCTGCACAGCATTGAAGCAGGACGGACAGGCGTTCTGTTCAAAAGGTGAAAAGCAGGCAGCACCAGGAGCCTCTGTCAAGTAAGCTCCTCTTTATGCCTAGGGAAGCTTCATTCGAACCTGCAATGGAAATTGTTCTGGGCTAACTGGGCTCTAACTTCACGATCTAACACTCTCAGTGACTTTCTCCTAACTCACACAGAGTGGAATGGCCAAACGTAGGTGGGCATGGTGTCCTCTCTGAATGCACCTTACTTCCAAGAGATTCGTGTGCTGTGAATAGGACTTGCAACTAGGTTTAAGGGAAGATGCTGTTGGGGCTCCTTCAGCTGATCATCTTTTCATCAGAACAAAGCTCTTCTCCGGGCCAGACCTTTATCAGCCTGAACAAACCATGTGCAGCACGGCTCTCTCTTTGTGATCTGCAGGGAGAAAGAATCCTTTGCCATGTTTCTAAAGCGAAATGCTTAAGGGCAGTCCTTAGACCTCTGCATTCAAGCACACTGAAGAAAGCCTTTCGTGCTTGTCTGTTTTCTCCACAGGTTTGGAATCATCCGGGAGATCCTTGTTTCCTGGGGGTGCTACAAAGAGGACGCACAGAACCGGAGTGTCCTGGTGAGTAAAAGCATAGCCCTGAAGATGCCTTTGTCGTAAAGTGTCAGGAACTGCGGCAGGAGAGCCTTATGCCAGACTCTGCTGGAGAAACAGTCCACCGTGCACTGAGGAGACCTTCCCTGAGCGAATACGATGCTAGTTTCCCCTTACATGCAACTTGCTCCTATGTGATACAGAAAACTTAGTTAACATGGCAGTAGAAGGCTAAGCACCTGATCTCTTTTTGTGTTTTTTGGGTTTGTTGTGCGTGTGGTGTGCTCTATGTGATTTTGGTATTCGGCAGTGAGTGATTTGTGGTGTTTTCTTGTGATTCTGTGTGTATTCTCTGTTCTGGTCCGCTGTGTGTGCTGTGTTCTTGTGTGTTTTGCGTTGTGTTATCTATGGTCTGTGGGTCTCGCTTCTTTCCTGTGTGTTGTTGTGTGTTGTCCGTGTTGTGTCTATTTTATATGCCATATGTGTGGTATAGGTTCATCTGTTGACCGTTGTACACGTTTTGTGTTTGGTGTGTGGCTTCCAGTCTATTGTGTAGTGTGAAATGTGTCTGATCTTTCTTTGGTCTGTTGTGTTATGTACAGTGTTCTGGGTTGTGTGTGAGCGCTGTCTATATGCCTTCTGTGTGTCACGTACTGGGTAGATGTTGGCTGGTCTGTGTGATTTGAGTGTTGTGTGTGTGATGTTGATTTAGCCTTGTGTCGCACGTGTTGTGTGCATGTGTTTGTTCTGTGTGTGTTTGTGGGTTTTGGTTCGTGATGTCTGCGTGTGCTCTGTACTGTATGCTTGCGGTTGTGTGTGCTGTGTGTGGCGCATCATATGTGTGTTGCATGTGTTTTCGTCACTTGTGTGTGGATTTGTATGTGTTGTGTCAGTTTTGTGTGCGTGATTGTGACTTGTGTGATCTGTTAGAGAGGTTGTGTGTGTGTCTGGCTGTTTGAGTTATGCACATGATGTGAGATGTGTTGACCGTGTGTGGTTGTGCTTGTTTAGTATGTCTCTTGGTGTGTGCAGTACGTAGTCTGTGCAATGATTTTCGTGTGCATTGTGAGCAGCTTTGCGCCTTGAAGGGAGTGGTGTGTGTGTGCTCTGACTATTGTGTAGCATGTTCCTGTGCTGTGTGTGTGTTCTGCGTTGTGCTCCTGTGTGAGGATGTATGTGTGTTGTCCCTGTGCGTGGTTGTGCGTGTAGCGTGTAGTGGGTGAAATGTGTGCTGTTTGTCTTCTCTGTTGGTTATGTGTGTTTGGCCTATGGCTTTGTGAGTGTTGTGTGCGTTTTGCGTGTGTGATTGTGATTTGTGTGTGGTTGTGTTTGAGTGGTTGAGTGTGTGTGGTTGTTATGTTTGTGATGTGAGATATGTTGTCCGTGGGTGGTTGTGCTTGTTTAGTGTGCCCCATTGTGTGTGCTGCATGTACTCTCGCAAATGTGATTTGTGTGTTTTATGAGAAACATGTGCTCTGTAGCGTCTGTTGTGTGCCCTGTGACAGTTGTGTTGTTACCTTTTGAGTTCTGTGTGTGTGTGTGCATCGTGTAGTGGTGCCCGCGTGTGGGGTGTCTGTGTGCGTTGTGTGTGGGGTGTGTAGTGTGTGCAGTGTGTGCTACGTGCGTTAATTGTTGGTTGTGTGTTTTGCGTGTGGTTTTGTATGTGTTGTGTGTGTTTTGCGTGTGTGATTGTGGTACGTGTTTGGCTGTGTTTGAGAGGTTGTGTGTGTGATTGGTTGTTATGGGTGTGAGGTGAGATGTGCTATCTGTATGTGGTTTTGCTTGTGTGGTGTGCCTCGTTGAGTGTGGGGTGTGTACACGGTTAAATGTGGTTTGTGAGAATTGGGTGCCTTTATGTCCTCTGATGTTCGTGGTGTATGTTGTTTCAAATGTTGTGCTGTTTGCGTGTTGAGTTTGTGTGTGTTCTCCATATCTTTGTGTTTGTGGTTGTTTACTTGTGTTTGTTGTGGTTATTCCTCGAGTGTGTGTTGTGTGTGGCTTTATGTGTGGTATGTAGTGGTCGCGTCGGTCTGTGTGTTGTGCTGTCAATGCAGGGTGTCGTGTGTGCCATGAGTTGTGATGCTTAATTTGTGTGTGATGCTTCTGTGTGTTGCGTGACGTAGTGTTCTCTGATTTGTGTATGATTTTGCATGTGGTAATGTATTGATGTGATACTTTCAATGTGCGTGTCGTGTGTGCGATGTTTGTGTTGTGCATCTTCCTGTGATGTGTTTTGTGTTTGTTGGGTTTTGTGTGATGTGTGAAGTGCGCTGTTTGTCTTTTGTGTCCACGGTAGGGTGTGTTTTGTGGTGTTTGTTGTGTGATTCTGTGCGTATTCTGCGTTGTGTTACATTTTGCGTGCTGTGTTATTATGTGATTTTCTCTTTGAAGTCTGTGATCTGCTGGTTTAATGTGCGTGGCGGTGTTTATGTGGTTGTGTGTGTGTTTCCTGGGTGTTGTGTTCTTTCTGTGTTGTGACTTTTGTGCATGTGATGTGTGCAGTTTGGGTACTTTGTTGTTTGTAGTGTGTGTTCTGTGTCTATTTCTCTGTGGAGTGCTGGGTGGCTGGTGCGGTTGTGGGTGTTTCTGTGTTGGGTGTTGTGTGCTTGGAGTGCGTCCTTGTGTGTTGTACGTTTGGCGTCTTTTGTAGAGCGAGTTGTGTTCGTGATTGGGAATGTCATGTGGTCTGTGAATGGCTTTCCGTTTCATGTTAAATGTGGGATGTGACCGCACGTGCGTTGCGTGATGTGCACCGTATTGTGCTCTAAGTTGCATGCGTGTTGTGTGTGCTCTTATCTGTTTTGCGTACTATGTGCGTGGTGTCATCTGTGTATTTTATGTGTTGTGTGGGATGTTGTGTGTTGTGTCGGATATGCTTCGTATATATGTTGTGCGCTTTGCACTGTGTGTTCTGTGAGGCTCTGTGTGCTGTATGTTTTCTGTGTGTTTTGCGTGAAGTGTGTAGTGTGTGAACTGTGTTTCATAAATTCGGTGTTGTTTCTGTGGTTGTGTAGTTTTTGCATGTCATTTGGCATGTGTTTTGTGTGGTGTGTGCTTTGCGTGTGTGAGTGTGATTTCTGCGTGGTTGTGTTTGAGAGGTTGTGTGGGTGTTTGCTTGTTATGTGTGTGATGTGAAATGTGTTGTCTGCGTGTAGTTGTGCTTGTTTAGTGTGCCTCATTGTGTGTGCTGTGTGTACTCTGTGAAATGTGGTTCGTGTGTGTTGTGAGCGATTCTGTGCCTGGATGTGTCTGGTGTGTGTCTTGTGACTTGTGCTGTTCCAGTTTGGCTCTTGTGCGTGTGCGTTTTGCACAGTGCAGCTCGGGCGTGCATATGAGTGTGGGGTGTCTGAGCATGATAGTGTGTGTGGCTTGTAGTGGGTGAAATGTGTGCTATGTGGGCTTCTGTGGGTTGTGCGTTTTGCATGTGGTTTTGTATGTGTACTGTGATTTGTGTTTGGCTGTGTTTGAGAGGCTGTTATGTTTGTTGGGTTGAGTTACGGGTGTGATGTGAGATGTGTTGTCTTTGTGCAGTTGTGCTTGTGTAGTGTGCAACATTGTGTGTGTTGTGCGTACTCACTAACTGTGGTTCTTGTGAATTGTGTGCTTTAACGTCCTGTGTTGTTTGCGGTGTGTGTTGTACTCTACGTTGTGCTGTGTGCGTGTTGAGAGGTTCTGTGTGTACTCTATGTATGCGTTTGTGGGTGTTTTGTTGTGTGTGTTGTGGTTGTTGCTTGAGTGTGTGCCGTGTGTGGCTCTATGTGTGGCATGTGGTGTTTGCGTTGTTCTGTGTGTGTTGCACTGTTAATGCAGGGCGTTGTGTTTTTTGTGAGATGTGATTTTAATTTCTGTGTGTGACGCTTGTGTGTGTTGTGTGATGTGCTGTTCTGTGATTTGTGTTTGTGTTGAGTGTATTGTTCTCTGTGTGCTGCATATTGCGCGGGTGTTGTGTGATCTGTGTTTTGCAAGTTGTGTGATATAGTAATTGTGTGTCACGACTGATATGCTTTGTGCATGTGTTGCGCGGTTGGCATTGCCCATTCTGTGAGGCTCTGTGGGCTGTATGCTTTATGTGTGATTGGAGTGATGTGTGTAGAGTGTGAAATGTGTGTTGCAAAAATTCGGTGTTCTTTTTGTTGTGGTGTGTGTGTTTTTTGCATGTGGCTTCGTATGTGTTGTATGTGTGGTGTGCGTTTTGCATGTGTGATTGTGATTCGTGTGTGGTTGTGTTTGACAGGTTGGGTGTGTGGTTGGCTGTTCGAGTAATGAGGGTAGTTTGTGATGTGCGTACTGTGTGTGGTCATGCTTGGTCAGTGAGCCTCACTATGTGTGTCGTGTTCTCTCTGAGAACCGTGCTTCAAGTGTATTGTGTGCAGTTACGTTCTCAGTGTGTGTGGGGTTTGATGTTCAGTGTGCTGTGCTGTCCGGGTGTTGAGAGACTTCTGCATTCAAGCACACTGGAGATAGCCTCTCATGCTTGTCCGTTTTCTCCACAGGTTCGTAAACCACTGGGGGTGGGGGTGGGATCTTGTTTCCTGAGGGCGATAGAAGAGGATGCAAAGAGCCGCCTCGTCCCTTTAATAGCAATGCTCTGAAGATGCCTTTGTAGTAAAGAGCCAGAAACTCCTGCAGGAGAGCCTTATGCCGGACTTTGCTGGGGAAACAATCCACCGTGCACTGAGGAGACCGTCCCTGAGAGAATACTAGGCTGCTTTCGCCGTGCATGCAATTTGCTCCTATGTGATATGGAAAACAGTAAACTTTGCAGCAGAAGGCGGTCTTCTCTGTACGCCCTCTATGTCAAGGATGTAAGTGGGCTTCGAATAGGCCTTAGCCCTAGCCACACGGGAAGTTGCAGAACAAGATGCTTCGAAATAACAGCAGTGGAGGCAAGTCAGCGTTGGATTCAGCTTACGTGGGTGAAAGAAAGCAGTGCAGGATGCCCCATTCAAGGAATCATTGAAGTCTTTGCAGTGGATGCTGAAACTGAGCTTGCAATGAGCTTTCCGTGTCTGTCCTGTGGTGTCTGCACCCAAAGCGCCTGAGTGAAGTCTGCTGTGTAGAACTCCCTTATGCTGAACAGCGGACACTCGCCTGTGTGGCCATTAACGTGAAGCCTGGCAGAGGAAGCACGGCTGTCAGAAATATGCCTGCATACAGTGACTTTAGCTTGGAAGTTTTGAACGTCGCATTTTTCTGCTACTACCGGGCTGCGTCAGAGAGGCCCAGGTTGGTCTGTGGGGTATGTAAGCCGATCTCCCGTGCCACAGTCTGAGCTTTGAAAACTAAGTGCACATTGGCTTCAGTCCCCCAGCATCATGTCAGCAAGAGGTGCGCGCAAGCTTCTCCAAAGCCTGGTGGCGGATGGGCCCTATGCCTCAGAGCTGCTGTCCTGCAGAGAAGGCTCTGAGGCCGTCTCAGTCCAAGTGATTTGCTGCTCAGACATGTCCGGACTGACAGCTAAGCACTGCTGTGTCAAGGCGAGCTTCTTATATATACTTGTACTCCCAGGCACAAGGATACTGTGAAGAGGTCTTCTGCCCAGCCTCAGGTGAGGAGGCAGAGCAAGTTGCTTTCCGCACAGCATTGAAGCAGGACGGACAGGCGTTCTGTTCAAAAGGTGAAAAGCAGGCAGCACCAGGAGCCTCTGTCAAGTAAGCTCCTCTTTATGCCTAGGGAAGCTTCATTCGAACCTGCAATGGAAATTGTTCTGGGCTAACTGAGCTCTAACTTCACGATCTAACACTCTCAGTGACTTTCTCCTAACTCACACAGAGTGGAATGGCCAAACGTAGGTGGGCATGGTGTCCTCTCTGAATGCACCTTACTTCCAAGAGATTCGTGTGCTGTGAATAGGACTTGCAACTAGGTTTAAGGGAAGATGCTGTTGGGGCTCCTTCAGCTGATCATCTTTTCATCAGAACAAAGCTCTTCTCCGGGCCAGACCTTTATCAGCCTGAACAAACCATGTGCAGCACGGCTCTCTCTTTGTGATCTGCAGGGAGAAAGAATCCTTTGCCATGTTTCTAAAGCGAAATGCTTAAGGGCAGTCCTTAGACCTCTGCATTCAAGCACACTGAAGAAAGCCTTTCGTGCTTGTCTGTTTTCTCCACAGGTTTGGAATCATCCGGGAGATCCTTGTTTCCTGGGGGTGCTACAAAGAGGACGCACAGAACCGGAGTGTCCTGGTGAGTAAAAGCATAGCCCTGAAGATGCCTTTGTCGTAAAGTGTCAGGAACTGCTGCAGGAGAGCCTTATGCCAGACTCTGCTGGAGAAACAGTCCACCGTGCACTGAGGAGACCTTCCCTGAGCGAATACGATGCTAGTTTCCCCTTACATGCAACTTGCTCCTATGTGATACAGAAAACTTAGTTAACATGGCAGTAGAAGGCTAAGCACCTGATCTCTTTTTGTGTTTTTTGGGTTTGTTGTGCGTGTGGTGTGCTCTATGTGATTTTGGTATTCGGCAGTGAGTGATTTGTGGTGTTTTCTTGTGATTCTGTGTGTATTCTCTGTTCTGGTCCGCTGTGTGTGCTGTGTTCTTGTGTGTTTTGCGTTGTGTTATCTATGGTCTGTGGGTCTCGCTTCTTTCCTGTGTGTTGTTGTGTGTTGTCCGTGTTGTGTCTATTTTATATGCCATATGTGTGGTATAGGTTCATCTGTTGACCGTTGTACACGTTTTGTGTTTGGTGTGTGGCTTCCAGTCTATTGTGTAGTGTGAAATGTGTCTGATCTTTCTTTGGTCTGTTGTGTTATGTACAGTGTTCTGGGTTGTGTGTGAGCGCTGTCTATATGCCTTCTGTGTGTCACGTACTGGGTAGATGTTGGCTGGTCTGTGTGATTTGAGTGTTGTGTGTGTGATGTTGATTTAGCCTTGTGTCGCACGTGTTGTGTGCATGTGTTTGTTCTGTGTGTGTTTGTGGGTTTTGGTTCGTGATGTCTGCGTGTGCTCTGTACTGTATGCTTGCGGTTGTGTGTGCTGTGTGTGGCGCATCATATGTGTGTTGCATGTGTTTTCGTCACTTGTGTGTGGATTTGTATGTGTTGTGTCAGTTTTGTGTGCGTGATTGTGACTTGTGTGATCTGTTAGAGAGGTTGTGTGTGTGTCTGGCTGTTTGAGTTATGCACATGATGTGAGATGTGTTGACCGTGTGTGGTTGTGCTTGTTTAGTATGTCTCTTGGTGTGTGCAGTACGTAGTCTGTGCAATGATTTTCGTGTGCATTGTGAGCAGCTTTGCACCTTGAAGGGAGTGGTGTGTGTGTGCTCTGACTATTGTGTAGCATGTTCCTGTGCTGTGTGTGTGTTCTGCGTTGTGCTCCTGTGTGAGGATGTATGTGTGTTGTCCCTGTGCGTGGTTGTGCGTGTAGCGTGTAGTGGGTGAAATGTGTGCTGTTTGTCTTCTCTGTTGGTTATGTGTGTTTGGCCTATGGCTTTGTGAGTGTTGTGTGCGTTTTGCATGTGTGATTGTGATTTGTGTGTGGTTGTGTTTGAGTGGTTGAGTGTGTGTGGTTGTTATGTTTGTGATGTGAGATATGTTGTCCGTGGGTGGTTGTGCTTGTTTAGTGTGCCCCATTGTGTGTGCTGCATGTACTCTCGCAAATGTGATTTGTGTGTTTTATGAGAAACATGTGCTCTGTAGCGTCTGTTGTGTGCCCTGTGACAGTTGTGTTGTTACCTTTTGAGTTCTGTGTGTGTGTGTGCATCGTGTAGTGGTGCCCGCGTGTGGGGTGTCTGTGTGCGTTGTGTGTGGGGTGTGTAGTGTGTGCAGTGTGTGCTACGTGCGTTAATTGTTGGTTGTGTGTTTTGCGTGTGGTTTTGTATGTGTTGTGTGTGTTTTGCGTGTGTGATTGTGGTACGTGTTTGGCTGTGTTTGAGAGGTTGTGTGTGTGATTGGTTGTTATGGGTGTGAGGTGAGATGTGCTATCTGTATGTGGTTTTGCTTGTGTGGTGTGCCTCGTTGAGTGTGGGGTGTGTACACGGTTAAATGTGGTTTGTGAGAATTGGGTGCCTTTATGTCCTCTGATGTTCGTGGTGTATGTTGTTTCAAATGTTGTGCTGTTTGCGTGTTGAGTTTGTGTGTGTTCTCCATATCTTTGTGTTTGTGGTTGTTTACTTGTGTTTGTTGTGGTTATTCCTCGAGTGTGTGTTGTGTGTGGCTTTATGTGTGGTATGTAGTGGTCGCGTCGGTCTGTGTGTTGTGCTGTCAATGCAGGGTGTCGTGTGTGCCATGAGTTGTGATGCTTAATTTGTGTGTGATGCTTCTGTGTGTTGCGTGACGTAGTGTTCTCTGATTTGTGTATGATTTTGCATGTGGTAATGTATTGATGTGATACTTTCAATGTGCGTGTCGTGTGTGCGATGTTTGTGTTGTGCATCTTCCTGTGATGTGTTTTGTGTTTGTTGGGTTTTGTGTGATGTGTGAAGTGCGCTGTTTGTCTTTTGTGTCCACGGTAGGGTGTGTTTTGTGGTGTTTGTTGTGTGATTCTGTGCGTATTCTGCGTTGTGTTACATTTTGCGTGCTGTGTTATTATGTGATTTTCTCTTTGAAGTCTGTGATCTGCTGGTTTAATGTGCGTGGCGGTGTTTATGTGGTTGTGTGTGTGTTTCCTGGGTGTTGTGTTCTTTCTGTGTTGTGACTTTTGTGCATGTGATGTGTGCAGTTTGGGTACTTTGTTGTTTGTAGTGTGTGTTCTGTGTCTATTTCTCTGTGGAGTGCTGGGTGGCTGGTGCGGTTGTGGGTGTTTCTGTGTTGGGTGTTGTGTGCTTGGAGTGCGTCCTTGTGTGTTGTACGTTTGGCGTCTTTTGTACAGCGAGTTGTGTTCGTGATTGGGAATGTCATGTGGTCTGTGAATGGCTTTCCGTTTCATGTTAAATGTGGGATGTGACCGCACGTGCGTTGCGTGATGTGCACCGTATTGTGCTCTAAGTTGCATGCGTGTTGTGTGTGCTCTTATCTGTTTTGCGTACTATGTGCGTGGTGTCATCTGTGTATTTTATGTGTTGTGTGGGATGTTGTGTGTTGTGTCGGATATGCTTCGTATATATGTTGTGCGCTTTGCACTGTGTGTTCTGTGAGGCTCTGTGTGCTGTATGTTTTCTGTGTGTTTTGCGTGAAGTGTGTAGTGTGTGAACTGTGTTTCATAAATTCGGTGTTGTTTCTGTGGTTGTGTAGTTTTTGCATGTCATTTGGCATGTGTTTTGTGTTGTGTGTGCTTTGCGTGTGTGAGTGTGATTTCTGCGTGGTTGTGTTTGAGAGGTTGTGTGGGTGTTTGCTTGTTATGTGTGTGATGTGAAATGTGTTGTCTGCGTGTAGTTGTGCTTGTTTAGTGTGCCTCATTGTGTGTGCTGTGTGTACTCTGTGAAATGTGGTTCGTGTGTGTTGTGAGCGATTCTGTGCCTGGATGTGTCTGGTGTGTGTCTTGTGACTTGTGCTGTTCCAGTTTGGCTCTTGTGCGTGTGCGTTTTGCACAGTGCAGCTCGGGCGTGCATATGAGTGTGGGGTGTCTGAGCATGATAGTGTGTGTGGCTTGTAGTGGGTGAAATGTGTGCTATGTGGGCTTCTGTGGGTTGTGCGTTTTGCATGTGGTTTTGTATGTGTACTGTGATTTGTGTTTGGCTGTGTTTGAGAGGCTGTTATGTTTGTTGGGTTGAGTTACGGGTGTGATGTGAGATGTGTTGTCTTTGTGCAGTTGTGCTTGTGTAGTGTGCAACATTGTGTGTGTTGTGCGTACTCACTAACTGTGGTTCTTGTGAATTGTGTGCTTTAACGTCCTGTGTTGTTTGCGGTGTGTGTTGTACTCTACGTTGTGCTGTGTGCGTGTTGAGAGGTTCTGTGTGTACTCTATGTATGCGTTTGTGGGTGTTTTGTTGTGTGTGTTGTGGTTGTTGCTTGAGTGTGTGCCGTGTGTGGCTCTATGTGTGGCATGTGGTGTTTGCGTTGTTCTGTGTGTGTTGCACTGTTAATGCAGGGCGTTGTGTTTTTTGTGAGATGTGATTTTAATTTCTGTGTGTGACGCTTGTGTGTGTTGTGTGATGTGCTGTTCTGTGATTTGTGTTTGTGTTGAGTGTATTGTTCTCTGTGTGCTGCATATTGCGCGGGTGTTGTGTGATCTGTGTTTTGCAAGTTGTGTGATATAGTAATTGTGTGTCACGACTGATATGCTTTGTGCATGTGTTGCGCGGTTGGCATTGCCCATTCTGTGAGGCTCTGTGGGCTGTATGCTTTATGTGTGATTGGAGTGATGTGTGTAGAGTGTGAAATGTGTGTTGCAAAAATTCGGTGTTCTTTTTGTTGTGGTGTGTGTGTTTTTTGCATGTGGCTTCGTATGTGTTGTATGTGTGGTGTGCGTTTTGCATGTGTGATTGTGATTCGTGTGTGGTTGTGTTTGACAGGTTGGGTGTGTGGTTGGCTGTTCGAGTAATGAGGGTAGTTTGTGATGTGCGTACTGTGTGTGGTCATGCTTGGTCAGTGAGCCTCACTATGTGTGTCGTGTTCTCTCTGAGAACCGTGCTTCAAGTGTATTGTGTGCAGTTACGTTCTCAGTGTGTGTGGGGTTTGATGTTCAGTGTGCTGTGCTGTCCGGGTGTTGAGAGACTTCTGCATTCAAGCACACTGGAGATAGCCTCTCATGCTTGTCCGTTTTCTCCACAGGTTCGTAAACCACTGGGGGTGGGGGTGGGATCTTGTTTCCTGAGGGCGATAGAAGAGGATGCAAAGAGCCGCCTCGTCCCTTTAATAGCAATGCTCTGAAGATGCCTTTGTAGTAAAGAGCCAGAAACTCCTGCAGGAGAGCCTTATGCCGGACTTTGCTGGGGAAACAATCCACCGTGCACTGAGGAGACCGTCCCTGAGAGAATACTAGGCTGCTTTCGCCGTGCATGCAATTTGCTCCTATGTGATATGGAAAACAGTAAACTTTGCAGCAGAAGGCGGTCTTCTCTGTACGCCCTCTATGTCAAGGATGTAAGTGGGCTTCGAATAGGCCTTAGCCCTAGCCACACGGGAAGTTGCAGAACAAGATGCTTCGAAATAACAGCAGTGGAGGCAAGTCAGCGTTGGATTCAGCTTACGTGGGTGAAAGAAAGCAGTGCAGGATGCCCCATTCAAGGAATCATTGAAGTCTTTGCAGTGGATGCTGAAACTGAGCTTGCAATGAGCTTTCCGTGTCTGTCCTGTGGTGTCTGCACCCAAAGCGCCTGAGTGAAGTCTGCTGTGTAGAACTCCCTTATGCTGAACAGCGGACACTCGCCTGTGTGGCCATTAACGTGAAGCCTGGCAGAGGAAGCACGGCTGTCAGAAATATGCCTGCATACAGTGACTTTAGCTTGGAAGTTTTGAACGTCGCATTTTTCTGCTACTACCGGGCTGCGTCAGAGAGGCCCAGGTTGGTCTGTGGGGTATGTAAGCCGATCTCCCGTGCCACAGTCTGAGCTTTGAAAACTAAGTGCACATTGGCTTCAGTCCCCCAGCATCATGTCAGCAAGAGGTGCGCGCAAGCTTCTCCAAAGCCTGGTGGCGGATGGGCCCTATGCCTCAGAGCTGCTGTCCTGCAGAGAAGGCTCTGAGGCCGTCTCAGTCCAAGTGATTTGCTGCTCAGACATGTCCGGACTGACAGCTAAGCACTGCTGTGTCAAGGCGAGCTTCTTATATATACTTGTACTCCCAGGCACAAGGATACTGTGAAGAGGTCTTCTGCCCAGCCTCAGGTGAGGAGGCAGAGCAAGTTGCTTTCCGCACAGCATTGAAGCAGGACGGACAGGCGTTCTGTTCAAAAGGTGAAAAGCAGGCAGCACCAGGAGCCTCTGTCAAGTAAGCTCCTCTTTATGCCTAGGGAAGCTTCATTCGAACCTGCAATGGAAATTGTTCTGGGCTAACTGAGCTCTAACTTCACGATCTAACACTCTCAGTGACTTTCTCCTAACTCACACAGAGTGGAATGGCCAAACGTAGGTGGGCATGGTGTCCTCTCTGAATGCACCTTACTTCCAAGAGATTCGTGTGCTGTGAATAGGACTTGCAACTAGGTTTAAGGGAAGATGCTGTTGGGGCTCCTTCAGCTGATCATCTTTTCATCAGAACAAAGCTCTTCTCCGGGCCAGACCTTTATCAGCCTGAACAAACCATGTGCAGCACGGCTCTCTCTTTGTGATCTGCAGGGAGAAAGAATCCTTTGCCATGTTTCTAAAGCGAAATGCTTAAGGGCAGTCCTTAGACCTCTGCATTCAAGCACACTGAAGAAAGCCTTTCGTGCTTGTCTGTTTTCTCCACAGGTTTGGAATCATCCGGGAGATCCTTGTTTCCTGGGGGTGCTACAAAGAGGACGCACAGAACCGGAGTGTCCTGGTGAGTAAAAGCATAGCCCTGAAGATGCCTTTGTCGTAAAGTGTCAGGAACTGCGGCAGGAGAGCCTTATGCCAGACTCTGCTGGAGAAACAGTCCACCGTGCACTGAGGAGACCTTCCCTGAGCGAATACGATGCTAGTTTCCCCTTACATGCAACTTGCTCCTATGTGATACAGAAAACTTAGTTAACATGGCAGTAGAAGGCTAAGCACCTGATCTCTTTTTGTGTTTTTTGGGTTTGTTGTGCGTGTGGTGTGCTCTATGTGATTTTGGTATTCGGCAGTGAGTGATTTGTGGTGTTTTCTTGTGATTCTGTGTGTATTCTCTGTTCTGGTCCGCTGTGTGTGCTGTGTTCTTGTGTGTTTTGCGTTGTGTTATCTATGGTCTGTGGGTCTCGCTTCTTTCCTGTGTGTTGTTGTGTGTTGTCCGTGTTGTGTCTATTTTATATGCCATATGTGTGGTATAGGTTCATCTGTTGACCGTTGTACACGTTTTGTGTTTGGTGTGTGGCTTCCAGTCTATTGTGTAGTGTGAAATGTGTCTGATCTTTCTTTGGTCTGTTGTGTTATGTACAGTGTTCTGGGTTGTGTGTGAGCGCTGTCTATATGCCTTCTGTGTGTCACGTACTGGGTAGATGTTGGCTGGTCTGTGTGATTTGAGTGTTGTGTGTGTGATGTTGATTTAGCCTTGTGTCGCACGTGTTGTGTGCATGTGTTTGTTCTGTGTGTGTTTGTGGGTTTTGGTTCGTGATGTCTGCGTGTGCTCTGTACTGTATGCTTGCGGTTGTGTGTGCTGTGTGTGGCGCATCATATGTGTGTTGCATGTGTTTTCGTCACTTGTGTGTGGATTTGTATGTGTTGTGTCAGTTTTGTGTGCGTGATTGTGACTTGTGTGATCTGTTAGAGAGGTTGTGTGTGTGTCTGGCTGTTTGAGTTATGCACATGATGTGAGATGTGTTGACCGTGTGTGGTTGTGCTTGTTTAGTATGTCTCTTGGTGTGTGCAGTACGTAGTCTGTGCAATGATTTTCGTGTGCATTGTGAGCAGCTTTGCGCCTTGAAGGGAGTGGTGTGTGTGTGCTCTGACTATTGTGTAGCATGTTCCTGTGCTGTGTGTGTGTTCTGCGTTGTGCTCCTGTGTGAGGATGTATGTGTGTTGTCCCTGTGCGTGGTTGTGCGTGTAGCGTGTAGTGGGTGAAATGTGTGCTGTTTGTCTTCTCTGTTGGTTATGTGTGTTTGGCCTATGGCTTTGTGAGTGTTGTGTGCGTTTTGCGTGTGTGATTGTGATTTGTGTGTGGTTGTGTTTGAGTGGTTGAGTGTGTGTGGTTGTTATGTTTGTGATGTGAGATATGTTGTCCGTGGGTGGTTGTGCTTGTTTAGTGTGCCCCATTGTGTGTGCTGCATGTACTCTCGCAAATGTGATTTGTGTGTTTTATGAGAAACATGTGCTCTGTAGCGTCTGTTGTGTGCCCTGTGACAGTTGTGTTGTTACCTTTTGAGTTCTGTGTGTGTGTGTGCATCGTGTAGTGGTGCCCGCGTGTGGGGTGTCTGTGTGCATTGTGTGTGGGGTGTGTAGTGTGTGCAGTGTGTGCTACGTGCGTTAATTGTTGGTTGTGTGTTTTGCGTGTGGTTTTGTATGTGTTGTGTGTGTTTTGCGTGTGTGATTGTGGTACGTGTTTGGCTGTGTTTGAGAGGTTGTGTGTGTGATTGGTTGTTATGGGTGTGAGGTGAGATGTGCTATCTGTATGTGGTTTTGCTTGTGTGGTGTGCCTCGTTGAGTGTGGGGTGTGTACACGGTTAAATGTGGTTTGTGAGAATTGGGTGCCTTTATGTCCTCTGATGTTCGTGGTGTATGTTGTTTCAAATGTTGTGCTGTTTGCGTGTTGAGTTTGTGTGTGTTCTCCATATCTTTGTGTTTGTGGTTGTTTACTTGTGTTTGTTGTGGTTATTCCTCGAGTGTGTGTTGTGTGTGGCTTTATGTGTGGTATGTAGTGGTCGCGTCGGTCTGTGTGTTGTGCTGTCAATGCAGGGTGTCGTGTGTGCCATGAGTTGTGATGCTTAATTTGTGTGTGATGCTTCTGTGTGTTGCGTGACGTAGTGTTCTCTGATTTGTGTATGATTTTGCATGTGGTAATGTATTGATGTGATACTTTCAATGTGCGTGTCGTGTGTGCGATGTTTGTGTTGTGCATCTTCCTGTGATGTGTTTTGTGTTTGTTGGGTTTTGTGTGATGTGTGAAGTGCGCTGTTTGTCTTTTGTGTCCACGGTAGGGTGTGTTTTGTGGTGTTTGTTGTGTGATTCTGTGCGTATTCTGCGTTGTGTTACATTTTGCGTGCTGTGTTATTATGTGATTTTCTCTTTGAAGTCTGTGATCTGCTGGTTTAATGTGCGTGGCGGTGTTTATGTGGTTGTGTGTGTGTTTCCTGGGTGTTGTGTTCTTTCTGTGTTGTGACTTTTGTGCATGTGATGTGTGCAGTTTGGGTACTTTGTTGTTTGTAGTGTGTGTTCTGTGTCTATTTCTCTGTGGAGTGCTGGGTGGCTGGTGCGGTTGTGGGTGTTTCTGTGTTGGGTGTTGTGTGCTTGGAGTGCGTCCTTGTGTGTTGTACGTTTGGCGTCTTTTGTAGAGCGAGTTGTGTTCGTGATTGGGAATGTCATGTGGTCTGTGAATGGCTTTCCGTTTCATGTTAAATGTGGGATGTGACCGCACGTGCGTTGCGTGATGTGCACCGTATTGTGCTCTAAGTTGCATGCGTGTTGTGTGTGCTCTTATCTGTTTTGCGTACTATGTGCGTGGTGTCATCTGTGTATTTTATGTGTTGTGTGGGATGTTGTGTGTTGTGTCGGATATGCTTCGTATATATGTTGTGCGCTTTGCACTGTGTGTTCTGTGAGGCTCTGTGTGCTGTATGTTTTCTGTGTGTTTTGCGTGAAGTGTGTAGTGTGTGAACTGTGTTTCATAAATTCGGTGTTGTTTCTGTGGTTGTGTAGTTTTTGCATGTCATTTGGCATGTGTTTTGTGTGGTGTGTGCTTTGCGTGTGTGAGTGTGATTTCTGCGTGGTTGTGTTTGAGAGGTTGTGTGGGTGTTTGCTTGTTATGTGTGTGATGTGAAATGTGTTGTCTGCGTGTAGTTGTGCTTGTTTAGTGTGCCTCATTGTGTGTGCTGTGTGTACTCTGTGAAATGTGGTTCGTGTGTGTTGTGAGCGATTCTGTGCCTGGATGTGTCTGGTGTGTGTCTTGTGACTTGTGCTGTTCCAGTTTGGCTCTTGTGCGTGTGCGTTTTGCACAGTGCAGCTCGGGCGTGCATATGAGTGTGGGGTGTCTGAGCATGATAGTGTGTGTGGCTTGTAGTGGGTGAAATGTGTGCTATGTGGGCTTCTGTGGGTTGTGCGTTTTGCATGTGGTTTTGTATGTGTACTGTGATTTGTGTTTGGCTGTGTTTGAGAGGCTGTTATGTTTGTTGGGTTGAGTTACGGGTGTGATGTGAGATGTGTTGTCTTTGTGCAGTTGTGCTTGTGTAGTGTGCAACATTGTGTGTGTTGTGCGTACTCACTAACTGTGGTTCTTGTGAATTGTGTGCTTTAACGTCCTGTGTTGTTTGCGGTGTGTGTTGTACTCTACGTTGTGCTGTGTGCGTGTTGAGAGGTTCTGTGTGTACTCTATGTATGCGTTTGTGGGTGTTTTGTTGTGTGTGTTGTGGTTGTTGCTTGAGTGTGTGCCGTGTGTGGCTCTATGTGTGGCATGTGGTGTTTGCGTTGTTCTGTGTGTGTTGCACTGTTAATGCAGGGCGTTGTGTTTTTTGTGAGATGTGATTTTAATTTCTGTGTGTGACGCTTGTGTGTGTTGTGTGATGTGCTGTTCTGTGATTTGTGTTTGTGTTGAGTGTATTGTTCTCTGTGTGCTGCATATTGCGCGGGTGTTGTGTGATCTGTGTTTTGCAAGTTGTGTGATATAGTAATTGTGTGTCACGACTGATATGCTTTGTGCATGTGTTGCGCGGTTGGCATTGCCCATTCTGTGAGGCTCTGTGGGCTGTATGCTTTATGTGTGATTGGAGTGATGTGTGTAGAGTGTGAAATGTGTGTTGCAAAAATTCGGTGTTCTTTTTGTTGTGGTGTGTGTGTTTTTTGCATGTGGCTTCGTATGTGTTGTATGTGTGGTGTGCGTTTTGCATGTGTGATTGTGATTCGTGTGTGGTTGTGTTTGACAGGTTGGGTGTGTGGTTGGCTGTTCGAGTAATGAGGGTAGTTTGTGATGTGCGTACTGTGTGTGGTCATGCTTGGTCAGTGAGCCTCACTATGTGTGTCGTGTTCTCTCTGAGAACCGTGCTTCAAGTGTATTGTGTGCAGTTACGTTCTCAGTGTGTGTGGGGTTTGATGTTCAGTGTGCTGTGCTGTCCGGGTGTTGAGAGACTTCTGCATTCAAGCACACTGGAGATAGCCTCTCATGCTTGTCCGTTTTCTCCACAGGTTCGTAAACCACTGGGGGTGGGGGTGGGATCTTGTTTCCTGAGGGCGATAGAAGAGGATGCAAAGAGCCGCCTCGTCCCTTTAATAGCAATGCTCTGAAGATGCCTTTGTAGTAAAGAGCCAGAAACTCCTGCAGGAGAGCCTTATGCCGGACTTTGCTGGGGAAACAATCCACCGTGCACTGAGGAGACCGTCCCTGAGAGAATACTAGGCTGCTTTCGCCGTGCATGCAATTTGCTCCTATGTGATATGGAAAACAGTAAACTTTGCAGCAGAAGGCGGTCTTCTCTGTACGCCCTCTATGTCAAGGATGTAAGTGGGCTTCGAATAGGCCTTAGCCCTAGCCACACGGGAAGTTGCAGAACAAGATGCTTCGAAATAACAGCAGTGGAGGCAAGTCAGCGTTGGATTCAGCTTACGTGGGTGAAAGAAAGCAGTGCAGGATGCCCCATTCAAGGAATCATTGAAGTCTTTGCAGTGGATGCTGAAACTGAGCTTGCAATGAGCTTTCCGTGTCTGTCCTGTGGTGTCTGCACCCAAAGCGCCTGAGTGAAGTCTGCTGTGTAGAACTCCCTTATGCTGAACAGCGGACACTCGCCTGTGTGGCCATTAACGTGAAGCCTGGCAGAGGAAGCACGGCTGTCAGAAATATGCCTGCATACAGTGACTTTAGCTTGGAAGTTTTGAACGTCGCATTTTTCTGCTACTACCGGGCTGCGTCAGAGAGGCCCAGGTTGGTCTGTGGGGTATGTAAGCCGATCTCCCGTGCCACAGTCTGAGCTTTGAAAACTAAGTGCACATTGGCTTCAGTCCCCCAGCATCATGTCAGCAAGAGGTGCGCGCAAGCTTCTCCAAAGCCTGGTGGCGGATGGGCCCTATGCCTCAGAGCTGCTGTCCTGCAGAGAAGGCTCTGAGGCCGTCTCAGTCCAAGTGATTTGCTGCTCAGACATGTCCGGACTGACAGCTAAGCACTGCTGTGTCAAGGCGAGCTTCTTATATATACTTGTACTCCCAGGCACAAGGATACTGTGAAGAGGTCTTCTGCCCAGCCTCAGGTGAGGAGGCAGAGCAAGTTGCTTTCCGCACAGCATTGAAGCAGGACGGACAGGCGTTCTGTTCAAAAGGTGAAAAGCAGGCAGCACCAGGAGCCTCTGTCAAGTAAGCTCCTCTTTATGCCTAGGGAAGCTTCATTCGAACCTGCAATGGAAATTGTTCTGGGCTAACTGAGCTCTAACTTCACGATCTAACACTCTCAGTGACTTTCTCCTAACTCACACAGAGTGGAATGGCCAAACGTAGGTGGGCATGGTGTCCTCTCTGAATGCACCTTACTTCCAAGAGATTCGTGTGCTGTGAATAGGACTTGCAACTAGGTTAAAGGGAAGATGCTGTTGGGGCTCCTTCAGCTGATCATCTTTTCATCAGAACAAAGCTCTTCTCCGGGCCAGACCTTTATCAGCCTGAACAAACCATGTGCAGCACGGCTCTCTCTTTGTGATCTGCAGGGAGAAAGAATCCTTTGCCATGTTTCTAAAGCGAAATGCTTAAGGGCAGTCCTTAGACCTCTGCATTCAAGCACACTGAAGAAAGCCTTTCGTGCTTGTCTGTTTTCTCCACAGGTTTGGAATCATCCGGGAGATCCTTGTTTCCTGGGGGTGCTACAAAGAGGACGCACAGAACCGGAGTGTCCTGGTGAGTAAAAGCATAGCCCTGAAGATGCCTTTGTCGTAAAGTGTCAGGAACTGCGGCAGGAGAGCCTTATGCCAGACTCTGCTGGAGAAACAGTCCACCGTGCACTGAGGAGACCTTCCCTGAGCGAATACGATGCTAGTTTCCCCTTACATGCAACTTGCTCCTATGTGATACAGAAAACTTAGTTAACATGGCAGTAGAAGGCTAAGCACCTGATCTCTTTTTGTGTTTTTTGGGTTTGTTGTGCGTGTGGTGTGCTCTATGTGATTTTGGTATTCGGCAGTGAGTGATTTGTGGTGTTTTCTTGTGATTCTGTGTGTATTCTCTGTTCTGGTCCGCTGTGTGTGCTGTGTTCTTGTGTGTTTTGCGTTGTGTTATCTATGGTCTGTGGGTCTCGCTTCTTTCCTGTGTGTTGTTGTGTGTTGTCCGTGTTGTGTCTATTTTATATGCCATATGTGTGGTATAGGTTCATCTGTTGACCGTTGTACACGTTTTGTGTTTGGTGTGTGGCTTCCAGTCTATTGTGTAGTGTGAAATGTGTCTGATCTTTCTTTGGTCTGTTGTGTTATGTACAGTGTTCTGGGTTGTGTGTGAGCGCTGTCTATATGCCTTCTGTGTGTCACGTACTGGGTAGATGTTGGCTGGTCTGTGTGATTTGAGTGTTGTGTGTGTGATGTTGATTTAGCCTTGTGTCGCACGTGTTGTGTGCATGTGTTTGTTCTGTGTGTGTTTGTGGGTTTTGGTTCGTGATGTCTGCGTGTGCTCTGTACTGTATGCTTGCGGTTGTGTGTGCTGTGTGTGGCGCATCATATGTGTGTTGCATGTGTTTTCGTCACTTGTGTGTGGATTTGTATGTGTTGTGTCAGTTTTGTGTGCGTGATTGTGACTTGTGTGATCTGTTAGAGAGGTTGTGTGTGTGTCTGGCTGTTTGAGTTATGCACATGATGTGAGATGTGTTGACCGTGTGTGGTTGTGCTTGTTTAGTATGTCTCTTGGTGTGTGCAGTACGTAGTCTGTGCAATGATTTTCGTGTGCATTGTGAGCAGCTTTGCGCCTTGAAGGGAGTGGTGTGTGTGTGCTCTGACTATTGTGTAGCATGTTCCTGTGCTGTGTGTGTGTTCTGCGTTGTGCTCCTGTGTGAGGATGTATGTGTGTTGTCCCTGTGCGTGGTTGTGCGTGTAGCGTGTAGTGGGTGAAATGTGTGCTGTTTGTCTTCTCTGTTGGTTATGTGTGTTTGGCCTATGGCTTTGTGAGTGTTGTGTGCGTTTTGCGTGTGTGATTGTGATTTGTGTGTGGTTGTGTTTGAGTGGTTGAGTGTGTGTGGTTGTTATGTTTGTGATGTGAGATATGTTGTCCGTGGGTGGTTGTGCTTGTTTAGTGTGCCCCATTGTGTGTGCTGCATGTACTCTCGCAAATGTGATTTGTGTGTTTTATGAGAAACATGTGCTCTGTAGCGTCTGTTGTGTGCCCTGTGACAGTTGTGTTGTTACCTTTTGAGTTCTGTGTGTGTGTGTGCATCGTGTAGTGGTGCCCGCGTGTGGGGTGTCTGTGTGCGTTGTGTGTGGGGTGTGTAGTGTGTGCAGTGTGTGCTACGTGCGTTAATTGTTGGTTGTGTGTTTTGCGTGTGGTTTTGTATGTGTTGTGTGTGTTTTGCGTGTGTGATTGTGGTACGTGTTTGGCTGTGTTTGAGAGGTTGTGTGTGTGATTGGTTGTTATGGGTGTGAGGTGAGATGTGCTATCTGTATGTGGTTTTGCTTGTGTGGTGTGCCTCGTTGAGTGTGGGGTGTGTACACGGTTAAATGTGGTTTGTGAGAATTGGGTGCCTTTATGTCCTCTGATGTTCGTGGTGTATGTTGTTTCAAATGTTGTGCTGTTTGCGTGTTGAGTTTGTGTGTGTTCTCCATATCTTTGTGTTTGTGGTTGTTTACTTGTGTTTGTTGTGGTTATTCCTCGAGTGTGTGTTGTGTGTGGCTTTATGTGTGGTATGTAGTGGTCGCGTCGGTCTGTGTGTTGTGCTGTCAATGCAGGGTGTCGTGTGTGCCATGAGTTGTGATGCTTAATTTGTGTGTGATGCTTCTGTGTGTTGCGTGACGTAGTGTTCTCTGATTTGTGTATGATTTTGCATGTGGTAATGTATTGATGTGATACTTTCAATGTGCGTGTCGTGTGTGCGATGTTTGTGTTGTGCATCTTCCTGTGATGTGTTTTGTGTTTGTTGGGTTTTGTGTGATGTGTGAAGTGCGCTGTTTGTCTTTTGTGTCCACGGTAGGGTGTGTTTTGTGGTGTTTGTTGTGTGATTCTGTGCGTATTCTGCGTTGTGTTACATTTTGCGTGCTGTGTTATTATGTGATTTTCTCTTTGAAGTCTGTGATCTGCTGGTTTAATGTGCGTGGCGGTGTTTATGTGGTTGTGTGTGTGTTTCCTGGGTGTTGTGTTCTTTCTGTGTTGTGACTTTTGTGCATGTGATGTGTGCAGTTTGGGTACTTTGTTGTTTGTAGTGTGTGTTCTGTGTCTATTTCTCTGTGGAGTGCTGGGTGGCTGGTGCGGTTGTGGGTGTTTCTGTGTTGGGTGTTGTGTGCTTGGAGTGCGTCCTTGTGTGTTGTACGTTTGGCGTCTTTTGTACAGCGAGTTGTGTTCGTGATTGGGAATGTCATGTGGTCTGTGAATGGCTTTCCGTTTCATGTTAAATGTGGGATGTGACCGCACGTGCGTTGCGTGATGTGCACCGTATTGTGCTCTAAGTTGCATGCGTGTTGTGTGTGCTCTTATCTGTTTTGCGTACTATGTGCGTGGTGTCATCTGTGTATTTTATGTGTTGTGTGGGATGTTGTGTGTTGTGTCGGATATGCTTCGTATATATGTTGTGCGCTTTGCACTGTGTGTTCTGTGAGGCTCTGTGTGCTGTATGTTTTCTGTGTGTTTTGCGTGAAGTGTGTAGTGTGTGAACTGTGTTTCATAAATTCGGTGTTGTTTCTGTGGTTGTGTAGTTTTTGCATGTCATTTGGCATGTGTTTTGTGTGGTGTGTGCTTTGCGTGTGTGAGTGTGATTTCTGCGTGGTTGTGTTTGAGAGGTTGTGTGGGTGTTTGCTTGTTATGTGTGTGATGTGAAATGTGTTGTCTGCGTGTAGTTGTGCTTGTTTAGTGTGCCTCATTGTGTGTGCTGTGTGTACTCTGTGAAATGTGGTTCGTGTGTGTTGTGAGCGATTCTGTGCCTGGATGTGTCTGGTGTGTGTCTTGTGACTTGTGCTGTTCCAGTTTGGCTCTTGTGCGTGTGCGTTTTGCACAGTGCAGCTCGGGCGTGCATATGAGTGTGGGGTGTCTGAGCATGATAGTGTGTGTGGCTTGTAGTGGGTGAAATGTGTGCTATGTGGGCTTCTGTGGGTTGTGCGTTTTGCATGTGGTTTTGTATGTGTACTGTGATTTGTGTTTGGCTGTGTTTGAGAGGCTGTTATGTTTGTTGGGTTGAGTTACGGGTGTGATGTGAGATGTGTTGTCTTTGTGCAGTTGTGCTTGTGTAGTGTGCAACATTGTGTGTGTTGTGCGTACTCACTAACTGTGGTTCTTGTGAATTGTGTGCTTTAACGTCCTGTGTTGTTTGCGGTGTGTGTTGTACTCTACGTTGTGCTGTGTGCGTGTTGAGAGGTTCTGTGTGTACTCTATGTATGCGTTTGTGGGTGTTTTGTTGTGTGTGTTGTGGTTGTTGCTTGAGTGTGTGCCGTGTGTGGCTCTATGTGTGGCATGTGGTGTTTGCGTTGTTCTGTGTGTGTTGCACTGTTAATGCAGGGCGTTGTGTTTTTTGTGAGATGTGATTTTAATTTCTGTGTGTGACGCTTGTGTGTGTTGTGTGATGTGCTGTTCTGTGATTTGTGTTTGTGTTGAGTGTATTGTTCTCTGTGTGCTGCATATTGCGCGGGTGTTGTGTGATCTGTGTTTTGCAAGTTGTGTGATATAGTAATTGTGTGTCACGACTGATATGCTTTGTGCATGTGTTGCGCGGTTGGCATTGCCCATTCTGTGAGGCTCTGTGGGCTGTATGCTTTATGTGTGATTGGAGTGATGTGTGTAGAGTGTGAAATGTGTGTTGCAAAAATTCGGTGTTCTTTTTGTTGTGGTGTGTGTGTTTTTTGCATGTGGCTTCGTATGTGTTGTATGTGTGGTGTGCGTTTTGCATGTGTGATTGTGATTCGTGTGTGGTTGTGTTTGACAGGTTGGGTGTGTGGTTGGCTGTTCGAGTAATGAGGGTAGTTTGTGATGTGCGTACTGTGTGTGGTCATGCTTGGTCAGTGAGCCTCACTATGTGTGTCGTGTTCTCTCTGAGAACCGTGCTTCAAGTGTATTGTGTGCAGTTACGTTCTCAGTGTGTGTGGGGTTTGATGTTCAGTGTGCTGTGCTGTCCGGGTGTTGAGAGACTTCTGCATTCAAGCACACTGGAGATAGCCTCTCATGCTTGTCCGTTTTCTCCACAGGTTCGTAAACCACTGGGGGTGGGGGTGGGATCTTGTTTCCTGAGGGCGATAGAAGAGGATGCAAAGAGCCGCCTCGTCCCTTTAATAGCAATGCTCTGAAGATGCCTTTGTAGTAAAGAGCCAGAAACTCCTGCAGGAGAGCCTTATGCCGGACTTTGCTGGGGAAACAATCCACCGTGCACTGAGGAGACCGTCCCTGAGAGAATACTAGGCTGCTTTCGCCGTGCATGCAATTTGCTCCTATGTGATATGGAAAACAGTAAACTTTGCAGCAGAAGGCGGTCTTCTCTGTACGCCCTCTATGTCAAGGATGTAAGTGGGCTTCGAATAGGCCTTAGCCCTAGCCACACGGGAAGTTGCAGAACAAGATGCTTCGAAATAACAGCAGTGGAGGCAAGTCAGCGTTGGATTCAGCTTACGTGGGTGAAAGAAAGCAGTGCAGGATGCCCCATTCAAGGAATCATTGAAGTCTTTGCAGTGGATGCTGAAACTGAGCTTGCAATGAGCTTTCCGTGTCTGTCCTGTGGTGTCTGCACCCAAAGCGCCTGAGTGAAGTCTGCTGTGTAGAACTCCCTTATGCTGAACAGCGGACACTCGCCTGTGTGGCCATTAACGTGAAGCCTGGCAGAGGAAGCACGGCTGTCAGAAATATGCCTGCATACAGTGACTTTAGCTTGGAAGTTTTGAACGTCGCATTTTTCTGCTACTACCGGGCTGCGTCAGAGAGGCCCAGGTTGGTCTGTGGGGTATGTAAGCCGATCTCCCGTGCCACAGTCTGAGCTTTGAAAACTAAGTGCACATTGGCTTCAGTCCCCCAGCATCATGTCAGCAAGAGGTGCGCGCAAGCTTCTCCAAAGCCTGGTGGCGGATGGGCCCTATGCCTCAGAGCTGCTGTCCTGCAGAGAAGGCTCTGAGGCCGTCTCAGTCCAAGTGATTTGCTGCTCAGACATGTCCGGACTGACAGCTAAGCACTGCTGTGTCAAGGCGAGCTTCTTATATATACTTGTACTCCCAGGCACAAGGATACTGTGAAGAGGTCTTCTGCCCAGCCTCAGGTGAGGAGGCAGAGCAAGTTGCTTTCCGCACAGCATTGAAGCAGGACGGACAGGCGTTCTGTTCAAAAGGTGAAAAGCAGGCAGCACCAGGAGCCTCTGTCAAGTAAGCTCCTCTTTATGCCTAGGGAAGCTTCATTCGAACCTGCAATGGAAATTGTTCTGGGCTAACTGAGCTCTAACTTCACGATCTAACACTCTCAGTGACTTTCTCCTAACTCACACAGAGTGGAATGGCCAAACGTAGGTGGGCATGGTGTCCTCTCTGAATGCACCTTACTTCCAAGAGATTCGTGTGCTGTGAATAGGACTTGCAACTAGGTTTAAGGGAAGATGCTGTTGGGGCTCCTTCAGCTGATCATCTTTTCATCAGAACAAAGCTCTTCTCCGGGCCAGACCTTTATCAGCCTGAACAAACCATGTGCAGCACGGCTCTCTCTTTGTGATCTGCAGGGAGAAAGAATCCTTTGCCATGTTTCTAAAGCGAAATGCTTAAGGGCAGTCCTTAGACCTCTGCATTCAAGCACACTGAAGAAAGCCTTTCGTGCTTGTCTGTTTTCTCCACAGGTTTGGAATCATCCGGGAGATCCTTGTTTCCTGGGGGTGCTACAAAGAGGACGCACAGAACCGGAGTGTCCTGGTGAGTAAAAGCATAGCCCTGAAGATGCCTTTGTCGTAAAGTGTCAGGAACTGCTGCAGGAGAGCCTTATGCCAGACTCTGCTGGAGAAACAGTCCACCGTGCACTGAGGAGACCTTCCCTGAGCGAATACGATGCTAGTTTCCCCTTACATGCAACTTGCTCCTATGTGATACAGAAAACTTAGTTAACATGGCAGTAGAAGGCTAAGCACCTGATCTCTTTTTGTGTTTTTTGGGTTTGTTGTGCGTGTGGTGTGCTCTATGTGATTTTGGTATTCGGCAGTGAGTGATTTGTGGTGTTTTCTTGTGATTCTGTGTGTATTCTCTGTTCTGGTCCGCTGTGTGTGCTGTGTTCTTGTGTGTTTTGCGTTGTGTTATCTATGGTCTGTGGGTCTCGCTTCTTTCCTGTGTGTTGTTGTGTGTTGTCCGTGTTGTGTCTATTTTATATGCCATATGTGTGGTATAGGTTCATCTGTTGACCGTTGTACACGTTTTGTGTTTGGTGTGTGGCTTCCAGTCTATTGTGTAGTGTGAAATGTGTCTGATCTTTCTTTGGTCTGTTGTGTTATGTACAGTGTTCTGGGTTGTGTGTGAGCGCTGTCTATATGCCTTCTGTGTGTCACGTACTGGGTAGATGTTGGCTGGTCTGTGTGATTTGAGTGTTGTGTGTGTGATGTTGATTTAGCCTTGTGTCGCACGTGTTGTGTGCATGTGTTTGTTCTGTGTGTGTTTGTGGGTTTTGGTTCGTGATGTCTGCGTGTGCTCTGTACTGTATGCTTGCGGTTGTGTGTGCTGTGTGTGGCGCATCATATGTGTGTTGCATGTGTTTTCGTCACTTGTGTGTGGATTTGTATGTGTTGTGTCAGTTTTGTGTGCGTGATTGTGACTTGTGTGATCTGTTAGAGAGGTTGTGTGTGTGTCTGGCTGTTTGAGTTATGCACATGATGTGAGATGTGTTGACCGTGTGTGGTTGTGCTTGTTTAGTATGTCTCTTGGTGTGTGCAGTACGTAGTCTGTGCAATGATTTTCGTGTGCATTGTGAGCAGCTTTGCACCTTGAAGGGAGTGGTGTGTGTGTGCTCTGACTATTGTGTAGCATGTTCCTGTGCTGTGTGTGTGTTCTGCGTTGTGCTCCTGTGTGAGGATGTATGTGTGTTGTCCCTGTGCGTGGTTGTGCGTGTAGCGTGTAGTGGGTGAAATGTGTGCTGTTTGTCTTCTCTGTTGGTTATGTGTGTTTGGCCTATGGCTTTGTGAGTGTTGTGTGCGTTTTGCGTGTGTGATTGTGATTTGTGTGTGGTTGTGTTTGAGTGGTTGAGTGTGTGTGGTTGTTATGTTTGTGATGTGAGATATGTTGTCCGTGGGTGGTTGTGCTTGTTTAGTGTGCCCCATTGTGTGTGCTGCATGTACTCTCGCAAATGTGATTTGTGTGTTTTATGAGAAACATGTGCTCTGTAGCGTCTGTTGTGTGCCCTGTGACAGTTGTGTTGTTACCTTTTGAGTTCTGTGTGTGTGTGTGCATCGTGTAGTGGTGCCCGCGTGTGGGGTGTCTGTGTGCGTTGTGTGTGGGGTGTGTAGTGTGTGCAGTGTGTGCTACGTGCGTTAATTGTTGGTTGTGTGTTTTGCGTGTGGTTTTGTATGTGTTGTGTGTGTTTTGCGTGTGTGATTGTGGTACGTGTTTGGCTGTGTTTGAGAGGTTGTGTGTGTGATTGGTTGTTATGGGTGTGAGGTGAGATGTGCTATCTGTATGTGGTTTTGCTTGTGTGGTGTGCCTCGTTGAGTGTGGGGTGTGTACACGGTTAAATGTGGTTTGTGAGAATTGGGTGCCTTTATGTCCTCTGATGTTCGTGGTGTATGTTGTTTCAAATGTTGTGCTGTTTGCGTGTTGAGTTTGTGTGTGTTCTCCATATCTTTGTGTTTGTGGTTGTTTACTTGTGTTTGTTGTGGTTATTCCTCGAGTGTGTGTTGTGTGTGGCTTTATGTGTGGTATGTAGTGGTCGCGTCGGTCTGTGTGTTGTGCTGTCAATGCAGGGTGTCGTGTGTGCCATGAGTTGTGATGCTTAATTTGTGTGTGATGCTTCTGTGTGTTGCGTGACGTAGTGTTCTCTGATTTGTGTATGATTTTGCATGTGGTAATGTATTGATGTGATACTTTCAATGTGCGTGTCGTGTGTGCGATGTTTGTGTTGTGCATCTTCCTGTGATGTGTTTTGTGTTTGTTGGGTTTTGTGTGATGTGTGAAGTGCGCTGTTTGTCTTTTGTGTCCACGGTAGGGTGTGTTTTGTGGTGTTTGTTGTGTGATTCTGTGCGTATTCTGCGTTGTGTTACATTTTGCGTGCTGTGTTATTATGTGATTTTCTCTTTGAAGTCTGTGATCTGCTGGTTTAATGTGCGTGGCGGTGTTTATGTGGTTGTGTGTGTGTTTCCTGGGTGTTGTGTTCTTTCTGTGTTGTGACTTTTGTGCATGTGATGTGTGCAGTTTGGGTACTTTGTTGTTTGTAGTGTGTGTTCTGTGTCTATTTCTCTGTGGAGTGCTGGGTGGCTGGTGCGGTTGTGGGTGTTTCTGTGTTGGGTGTTGTGTGCTTGGAGTGCGTCCTTGTGTGTTGTACGTTTGGCGTCTTTTGTACAGCGAGTTGTGTTCGTGATTGGGAATGTCATGTGGTCTGTGAATGGCTTTCCGTTTCATGTTAAATGTGGGATGTGACCGCACGTGCGTTGCGTGATGTGCACCGTATTGTGCTCTAAGTTGCATGCGTGTTGTGTGTGCTCTTATCTGTTTTGCGTACTATGTGCGTGGTGTCATCTGTGTATTTTATGTGTTGTGTGGGATGTTGTGTGTTGTGTCGGATATGCTTCGTATATATGTTGTGCGCTTTGCACTGTGTGTTCTGTGAGGCTCTGTGTGCTGTATGTTTTCTGTGTGTTTTGCGTGAAGTGTGTAGTGTGTGAACTGTGTTTCATAAATTCGGTGTTGTTTCTGTGGTTGTGTAGTTTTTGCATGTCATTTGGCATGTGTTTTGTGTGGTGTGTGCTTTGCGTCTGTGAGTGTGATTTCTGCGTGGTTGTGTTTGAGAGGTTGTGTGGGTGTTTGCTTGTTATGTGTGTGATGTGAAATGTGTTGTCTGCGTGTAGTTGTGCTTGTTTAGTGTGCCTCATTGTGTGTGCTGTGTGTACTCTGTGAAATGTGGTTCGTGTGTGTTGTGAGCGATTCTGTGCCTGGATGTGTCTGGTGTGTGTCTTGTGACTTGTGCTGTTCCAGTTTGGCTCTTGTGCGTGTGCGTTTTGCACAGTGCAGCTCGGGCGTGCATATGAGTGTGGGGTGTCTGAGCATGATAGTGTGTGTGGCTTGTAGTGGGTGAAATGTGTGCTATGTGGGCTTCTGTGGGTTGTGCGTTTTGCATGTGGTTTTGTATGTGTACTGTGATTTGTGTTTGGCTGTGTTTGAGAGGCTGTTATGTTTGTTGGGTTGAGTTACGGGTGTGATGTGAGATGTGTTGTCTTTGTGCAGTTGTGCTTGTGTAGTGTGCAACATTGTGTGTGTTGTGCGTACTCACTAACTGTGGTTCTTGTGAATTGTGTGCTTTAACGTCCTGTGTTGTTTGCGGTGTGTGTTGTACTCTACGTTGTGCTGTGTGCGTGTTGAGAGGTTCTGTGTGTACTCTATGTATGCGTTTGTGGGTGTTTTGTTGTGTGTGTTGTGGTTGTTGCTTGAGTGTGTGCCGTGTGTGGCTCTATGTGTGGCATGTGGTGTTTGCGTTGTTCTGTGTGTGTTGCACTGTTAATGCAGGGCGTTGTGTTTTTTGTGAGATGTGATTTTAATTTCTGTGTGTGACGCTTGTGTGTGTTGTGTGATGTGCTGTTCTGTGATTTGTGTTTGTGTTGAGTGTATTGTTCTCTGTGTGCTGCATATTGCGCGGGTGTTGTGTGATCTGTGTTTTGCAAGTTGTGTGATATAGTAATTGTGTGTCACGACTGATATGCTTTGTGCATGTGTTGCGCGGTTGGCATTGCCCATTCTGTGAGGCTCTGTGGGCTGTATGCTTTATGTGTGATTGGAGTGATGTGTGTAGAGTGTGAAATGTGTGTTGCAAAAATTCGGTGTTCTTTTTGTTGTGGTGTGTGTGTTTTTTGCATGTGGCTTCGTATGTGTTGTATGTGTGGTGTGCGTTTTGCATGTGTGATTGTGATTCGTGTGTGGTTGTGTTTGACAGGTTGGGTGTGTGGTTGGCTGTTCGAGTAATGAGGGTAGTTTGTGATGTGCGTACTGTGTGTGGTCATGCTTGGTCAGTGAGCCTCACTATGTGTGTCGTGTTCTCTCTGAGAACCGTGCTTCAAGTGTATTGTGTGCAGTTACGTTCTCAGTGTGTGTGGGGTTTGATGTTCAGTGTGCTGTGCTGTCCGGGTGTTGAGAGACTTCTGCATTCAAGCACACTGGAGATAGCCTCTCATGCTTGTCCGTTTTCTCCACAGGTTCGTAAACCACTGGGGGTGGGGGTGGGATCTTGTTTCCTGAGGGCGATAGAAGAGGATGCAAAGAGCCGCCTCGTCCCTTTAATAGCAATGCTCTGAAGATGCCTTTGTAGTAAAGAGCCAGAAACTCCTGCAGGAGAGCCTTATGCCGGACTTTGCTGGGGAAACAATCCACCGTGCACTGAGGAGACCGTCCCTGAGAGAATACTAGGCTGCTTTCGCCGTGCATGCAATTTGCTCCTATGTGATATGGAAAACAGTAAACTTTGCAGCAGAAGGCGGTCTTCTCTGTACGCCCTCTATGTCAAGGATGTAAGTGGGCTTCGAATAGGCCTTAGCCCTAGCCACACGGGAAGTTGCAGAACAAGATGCTTCGAAATAACAGCAGTGGAGGCAAGTCAGCGTTGGATTCAGCTTACGTGGGTGAAAGAAAGCAGTGCAGGATGCCCCATTCAAGGAATCATTGAAGTCTTTGCAGTGGATGCTGAAACTGAGCTTGCAATGAGCTTTCCGTGTCTGTCCTGTGGTGTCTGCACCCAAAGCGCCTGAGTGAAGTCTGCTGTGTAGAACTCCCTTATGCTGAACAGCGGACACTCGCCTGTGTGGCCATTAACGTGAAGCCTGGCAGAGGAAGCACGGCTGTCAGAAATATGCCTGCATACAGTGACTTTAGCTTGGAAGTTTTGAACGTCGCATTTTTCTGCTACTACCGGGCTGCGTCAGAGAGGCCCAGGTTGGTCTGTGGGGTATGTAAGCCGATCTCCCGTGCCACAGTCTGAGCTTTGAAAACTAAGTGCACATTGGCTTCAGTCCCCCAGCATCATGTCAGCAAGAGGTGCGCGCAAGCTTCTCCAAAGCCTGGTGGCGGATGGGCCCTATGCCTCAGAGCTGCTGTCCTGCAGAGAAGGCTCTGAGGCCGTCTCAGTCCAAGTGATTTGCTGCTCAGACATGTCCGGACTGACAGCTAAGCACTGCTGTGTCAAGGCGAGCTTCTTATATATACTTGTACTCCCAGGCACAAGGATACTGTGAAGAGGTCTTCTGCCCAGCCTCAGGTGAGGAGGCAGAGCAAGTTGCTTTCCGCACAGCATTGAAGCAGGACGGACAGGCGTTCTGTTCAAAAGGTGAAAAGCAGGCAGCACCAGGAGCCTCTGTCAAGTAAGCTCCTCTTTATGCCTAGGGAAGCTTCATTCGAACCTGCAATGGAAATTGTTCTGGGCTAACTGAGCTCTAACTTCACGATCTAACACTCTCAGTGACTTTCTCCTAACTCACACAGAGTGGAATGGCCAAACGTAGGTGGGCATGGTGTCCTCTCTGAATGCACCTTACTTCCAAGAGATTCGTGTGCTGTGAATAGGACTTGCAACTAGGTTTAAGGGAAGATGCTGTTGGGGCTCCTTCAGCTGATCATCTTTTCATCAGAACAAAGCTCTTCTCCGGGCCAGACCTTTATCAGCCTGAACAAACCATGTGCAGCACGGCTCTCTCTTTGTGATCTGCAGGGAGAAAGAATCCTTTGCCATGTTTCTAAAGCGAAATGCTTAAGGGCAGTCCTTAGACCTCTGCATTCAAGCACACTGAAGAAAGCCTTTCGTGCTTGTCTGTTTTCTCCACAGGTTTGGAATCATCCGGGAGATCCTTGTTTCCTGGGGGTGCTACAAAGAGGACGCACAGAACCGGAGTGTCCTGGTGAGTAAAAGCATAGCCCTGAAGATGCCTTTGTCGTAAAGTGTCAGGAACTGCTGCAGGAGAGCCTTATGCCAGACTCTGCTGGAGAAACAGTCCACCGTGCACTGAGGAGACCTTCCCTGAGCGAATACGATGCTAGTTTCCCCTTACATGCAACTTGCTCCTATGTGATACAGAAAACTTAGTTAACATGGCAGTAGAAGGCTAAGCACCTGATCTCTTTTTGTGTTTTTTGGGTTTGTTGTGCGTGTGGTGTGCTCTATGTGATTTTGGTATTCGGCAGTGAGTGATTTGTGGTGTTTTCTTGTGATTCTGTGTGTATTCTCTGTTCTGGTCCGCTGTGTGTGCTGTGTTCTTGTGTGTTTTGCGTTGTGTTATCTATGGTCTGTGGGTCTCGCTTCTTTCCTGTGTGTTGTTGTGTGTTGTCCGTGTTGTGTCTATTTTATATGCCATATGTGTGGTATAGGTTCATCTGTTGACCGTTGTACACGTTTTGTGTTTGGTGTGTGGCTTCCAGTCTATTGTGTAGTGTGAAATGTGTCTGATCTTTCTTTGGTCTGTTGTGTTATGTACAGTGTTCTGGGTTGTGTGTGAGCGCTGTCTATATGCCTTCTGTGTGTCACGTACTGGGTAGATGTTGGCTGGTCTGTGTGATTTGAGTGTTGTGTGTGTGATGTTGATTTAGCCTTGTGTCGCACGTGTTGTGTGCATGTGTTTGTTCTGTGTGTGTTTGTGGGTTTTGGTTCGTGATGTCTGCGTGTGCTCTGTACTGTATGCTTGCGGTTGTGTGTGCTGTGTGTGGCGCATCATATGTGTGTTGCATGTGTTTTCGTCACTTGTGTGTGGATTTGTATGTGTTGTGTCAGTTTTGTGTGCGTGATTGTGACTTGTGTGATCTGTTAGAGAGGTTGTGTGTGTGTCTGGCTGTTTGAGTTATGCACATGATGTGAGATGTGTTGACCGTGTGTGGTTGTGCTTGTTTAGTATGTCTCTTGGTGTGTGCAGTACGTAGTCTGTGCAATGATTTTCGTGTGCATTGTGAGCAGCTTTGCACCTTGAAGGGAGTGGTGTGTGTGTGCTCTGACTATTGTGTAGCATGTTCCTGTGCTGTGTGTGTGTTCTGCGTTGTGCTCCTGTGTGAGGATGTATGTGTGTTGTCCCTGTGCGTGGTTGTGCGTGTAGCGTGTAGTGGGTGAAATGTGTGCTGTTTGTCTTCTCTGTTGGTTATGTGTGTTTGGCCTATGGCTTTGTGAGTGTTGTGTGCGTTTTGCGTGTGTGATTGTGATTTGTGTGTGGTTGTGTTTGAGTGGTTGAGTGTGTGTGGTTGTTATGTTTGTGATGTGAGATATGTTGTCCGTGGGTGGTTGTGCTTGTTTAGTGTGCCCCATTGTGTGTGCTGCATGTACTCTCGCAAATGTGATTTGTGTGTTTTGTGAGAAACATGTGCTCTGTAGCGTCTGTTGTGTGCCCTGTGACAGTTGTGTTGTTACCTTTTGAGTTCTGTGTGTGTGTGTGCATCGTGTAGTGGTGCCCGCGTGTGGGGTGTCTGTGTGCGTTGTGTGTGGGGTGTGTAGTGTGTGCAGTGTGTGCTACGTGCGTTAATTGTTGGTTGTGTGTTTTGCGTGTGGTTTTGTATGTGTTGTGTGTGTTTTGCGTGTGTGATTGTGGTACGTGTTTGGCTGTGTTTGAGAGGTTGTGTGTGTGATTGGTTGTTATGGGTGTGAGGTGAGATGTGCTATCTGTATGTGGTTTTGCTTGTGTGGTGTGCCTCGTTGAGTGTGGGGTGTGTACACGGTTAAATGTGGTTTGTGAGAATTGGGTGCCTTTATGTCCTCTGATGTTCGTGGTGTATGTTGTTTCAAATGTTGTGCTGTTTGCGTGTTGAGTTTGTGTGTGTTCTCCATATCTTTGTGTTTGTGGTTGTTTACTTGTGTTTGTTGTGGTTATTCCTCGAGTGTGTGTTGTGTGTGGCTTTATGTGTGGTATGTAGTGGTCGCGTCGGTCTGTGTGTTGTGCTGTCAATGCAGGGTGTCGTGTGTGCCATGAGTTGTGATGCTTAATTTGTGTGTGATGCTTCTGTGTGTTGCGTGACGTAGTGTTCTCTGATTTGTGTATGATTTTGCATGTGGTAATGTATTGATGTGATACTTTCAATGTGCGTGTCGTGTGTGCGATGTTTGTGTTGTGCATCTTCCTGTGATGTGTTTTGTGTTTGTTGGGTTTTGTGTGATGTGTGAAGTGCGCTGTTTGTCTTTTGTGTCCACGGTAGGGTGTGTTTTGTGGTGTTTGTTGTGTGATTCTGTGCGTATTCTGCGTTGTGTTACATTTTGCGTGCTGTGTTATTATGTGATTTTCTCTTTGAAGTCTGTGATCTGCTGGTTTAATGTGCGTGGCGGTGTTTATGTGGTTGTGTGTGTGTTTCCTGGGTGTTGTGTTCTTTCTGTGTTGTGACTTTTGTGCATGTGATGTGTGCAGTTTGGGTACTTTGTTGTTTGTAGTGTGTGTTCTGTGTCTATTTCTCTGTGGAGTGCTGGGTGGCTGGTGCGGTTGTGGGTGTTTCTGTGTTGGGTGTTGTGTGCTTGGAGTGCGTCCTTGTGTGTTGTACGTTTGGCGTCTTTTGTAGAGCGAGTTGTGTTCGTGATTGGGAATGTCATGTGGTCTGTGAATGGCTTTCCGTTTCATGTTAAATGTGGGATGTGACCGCACGTGCGTTGCGTGATGTGCACCGTATTGTGCTCTAAGTTGCATGCGTGTTGTGTGTGCTCTTATCTGTTTTGCGTACTATGTGCGTGGTGTCATCTGTGTATTTTATGTGTTGTGTGGGATGTTGTGTGTTGTGTCGGATATGCTTCGTATATATGTTGTGCGCTTTGCACTGTGTGTTCTGTGAGGCTCTGTGTGCTGTATGTTTTCTGTGTGTTTTGCGTGAAGTGTGTAGTGTGTGAACTGTGTTTCATAAATTCGGTGTTGTTTCTGTGGTTGTGTAGTTTTTGCATGTCATTTGGCATGTGTTTTGTGTGGTGTGTGCTTTGCGTCTGTGAGTGTGATTTCTGCGTGGTTGTGTTTGAGAGGTTGTGTGGGTGTTTGCTTGTTATGTGTGTGATGTGAAATGTGTTGTCTGCGTGTAGTTGTGCTTGTTTAGTGTGCCTCATTGTGTGTGCTGTGTGTACTCTGTGAAATGTGGTTCGTGTGTGTTGTGAGCGATTCTGTGCCTGGATGTGTCTGGTGTGTGTCTTGTGACTTGTGCTGTTCCAGTTTGGCTCTTGTGCGTGTGCGTTTTGCACAGTGCAGCTCGGGCGTGCATATGAGTGTGGGGTGTCTGAGCATGATAGTGTGTGTGGCTTGTAGTGGGTGAAATGTGTGCTATGTGGGCTTCTGTGGGTTGTGCGTTTTGCATGTGGTTTTGTATGTGTACTGTGATTTGTGTTTGGCTGTGTTTGAGAGGCTGTTATGTTTGTTGGGTTGAGTTACGGGTGTGATGTGAGATGTGTTGTCTTTGTGCAGTTGTGCTTGTGTAGTGTGCAACATTGTGTGTGTTGTGCGTACTCACTAACTGTGGTTCTTGTGAATTGTGTGCTTTAACGTCCTGTGTTGTTTGCGGTGTGTGTTGTACTCTACGTTGTGCTGTGTGCGTGTTGAGAGGTTCTGTGTGTACTCTATGTATGCGTTTGTGGGTGTTTTGTTGTGTGTGTTGTGGTTGTTGCTTGAGTGTGTGCCGTGTGTGGCTCTATGTGTGGCATGTGGTGTTTGCGTTGTTCTGTGTGTGTTGCACTGTTAATGCAGGGCGTTGTGTTTTTTGTGAGATGTGATTTTAATTTCTGTGTGTGACGCTTGTGTGTGTTGTGTGATGTGCTGTTCTGTGATTTGTGTTTGTGTTGAGTGTATTGTTCTCTGTGTGCTGCATATTGCGCGGGTGTTGTGTGATCTGTGTTTTGCAAGTTGTGTGATATAGTAATTGTGTGTTACGACTGATATGCTTTGTGCATGTGTTGCGCGGTTGGCATTGCCCATTCTGTGAGGCTCTGTGGGCTGTATGCTTTATGTGTGATTGGAGTGATGTGTGTAGAGTGTGAAATGTGTGTTGCAAAAATTCGGTGTTCTTTTTGTTGTGGTGTGTGTGTTTTTTGCATGTGGCTTCGTATGTGTTGTATGTGTGGTGTGCGTTTTGCATGTGTGATTGTGATTCGTGTGTGGTTGTGTTTGACAGGTTGGGTGTGTGGTTGGCTGTTCGAGTAATGAGGGTAGTTTGTGATGTGCGTACTGTGTGTGGTCATGCTTGGTCAGTGAGCCTCACTATGTGTGTCGTGTTCTCTCTGAGAACCGTGCTTCAAGTGTATTGTGTGCAGTTACGTTCTCAGTGTGTGTGGGGTTTGATGTTCAGTGTGCTGTGCTGTCCGGGTGTTGAGAGACTTCTGCATTCAAGCACACTGGAGATAGCCTCTCATGCTTGTCCGTTTTCTCCACAGGTTCGTAAACCACTGGGGGTGGGGGTGGGATCTTGTTTCCTGAGGGCGATAGAAGAGGATGCAAAGAGCCGCCTCGTCCCTTTAATAGCAATGCTCTGAAGATGCCTTTGTAGTAAAGAGCCAGAAACTCCTGCAGGAGAGCCTTATGCCGGACTTTGCTGGGGAAACAATCCACCGTGCACTGAGGAGACCGTCCCTGAGAGAATACTAGGCTGCTTTCGCCGTGCATGCAATTTGCTCCTATGTGATATGGAAAACAGTAAACTTTGCAGCAGAAGGCGGTCTTCTCTGTACGCCCTCTATGTCAAGGATGTAAGTGGGCTTCGAATAGGCCTTAGCCCTAGCCACACGGGAAGTTGCAGAACAAGATGCTTCGAAATAACAGCAGTGGAGGCAAGTCAGCGTTGGATTCAGCTTACGTGGGTGAAAGAAAGCAGTGCAGGATGCCCCATTCAAGGAATCATTGAAGTCTTTGCAGTGGATGCTGAAACTGAGCTTGCAATGAGCTTTCCGTGTCTGTCCTGTGGTGTCTGCACCCAAAGCGCCTGAGTGAAGTCTGCTGTGTAGAACTCGCTTATGCTGAACAGCGGACACTCGCCTGTGTGGCCATTAACGTGAAGCCTGGCAGAGGAAGCACGGCTGTCAGAAATATGCCTGCATACAGTGACTTTAGCTTGGAAGTTTTGAACGTCGCATTTTTCTGCTACTACCGGGCTGCGTCAGAGAGGCCCAGGTTGGTCTGTGGGGTATGTAAGCCGATCTCCCGTGCCACAGTCTGAGCTTTGAAAACTAAGTGCACATTGGCTTCAGTCCCCCAGCATCATGTCAGCAAGAGGTGCGCGCAAGCTTCTCCAAAGCCTGGTGGCGGATGGGCCCTAAGCCTCAGAGCTGCTGTCCTGCAGAGAAGGCTCTGAGGCCGTCTCAGTCCAAGTGATTTGCTGCTCAGACATGTCCGGACTGACAGCTAAGCACTGCTGTGTCAAGGCGAGCTTCTTATATATACTTGTACTCCCAGGCACAAGGATACTGTGAAGAGGTCTTCTGCCCAGCCTCAGGTGAGGAGGCAGAGCAAGTTGCTTTCCGCACAGCATTGAAGCAGGACGGACAGGCGTTCTGTTCAAAAGGTGAAAAGCAGGCAGCACCAGGAGCCTCTGTCAAGTAAGCTCCTCTTTATGCCTAGGGAAGCTTCATTCGAACCTGCAATGGAAATTGTTCTGGGCTAACTGAGCTCTAACTTCACGATCTAACACTCTCAGTGACTTTCTCCTAACTCACACAGAGTGGAATGGCCAAACGTAGGTGGGCATGGTGTCCTCTCTGAATGCACCTTACTTCCAAGAGATTCGTGTGCTGTGAATAGGACTTGCAACTAGGTTTAAGGGAAGATGCTGTTGGGGCTCCTTCAGCTGATCATCTTTTCATCAGAACAAAGCTCTTCTCCGGGCCAGACCTTTATCAGCCTGAACAAACCATGTGCAGCACGGCTCTCTCTTTGTGATCTGCAGGGAGAAAGAATCCTTTGCCATGTTTCTAAAGCGAAATGCTTAAGGGCAGTCCTTAGACCTCTGCATTCAAGCACACTGAAGAAAGCCTTTCGTGCTTGTCTGTTTTCTCCACAGGTTTGGAATCATCCGGGAGATCCTTGTTTCCTGGGGGTGCTACAAAGAGGACGCACAGAACCGGAGTGTCCTGGTGAGTAAAAGCATAGCCCTGAAGATGCCTTTGTCGTAAAGTGTCAGGAACTGCTGCAGGAGAGCCTTATGCCAGACTCTGCTGGAGAAACAGTCCACCGTGCACTGAGGAGACCTTCCCTGAGCGAATACGATGCTAGTTTCCCCTTACATGCAACTTGCTCCTATGTGATACAGAAAACTTAGTTAACATGGCAGTAGAAGGCTAAGCACCTGATCTCTTTTTGTGTTTTTTGGGTTTGTTGTGCGTGTGGTGTGCTCTATGTGATTTTGGTATTCGGCAGTGAGTGATTTGTGGTGTTTTCTTGTGATTCTGTGTGTATTCTCTGTTCTGGTCCGCTGTGTGTGCTGTGTTCTTGTGTGTTTTGCGTTGTGTTATCTATGGTCTGTGGGTCTCGCTTCTTTCCTGTGTGTTGTTGTGTGTTGTCCGTGTTGTGTCTATTTTATATGCCATATGTGTGGTATAGGTTCATCTGTTGACCGTTGTACACGTTTTGTGTTTGGTGTGTGGCTTCCAGTCTATTGTGTAGTGTGAAATGTGTCTGATCTTTCTTTGGTCTGTTGTGTTATGTACAGTGTTCTGGGTTGTGTGTGAGCGCTGTCTATATGCCTTCTGTGTGTCACGTACTGGGTAGATGTTGGCTGGTCTGTGTGATTTGAGTGTTGTGTGTGTGATGTTGATTTAGCCTTGTGTCGCACGTGTTGTGTGCATGTGTTTGTTCTGTGTGTGTTTGTGGGTTTTGGTTCGTGATGTCTGCGTGTGCTCTGTACTGTATGCTTGCGGTTGTGTGTGCTGTGTGTGGCGCATCATATGTGTGTTGCATGTGTTTTCGTCACTTGTGTGTGGATTTGTATGTGTTGTGTCAGTTTTGTGTGCGTGATTGTGACTTGTGTGATCTGTTAGAGAGGTTGTGTGTGTGTCTGGCTGTTTGAGTTATGCACATGATGTGAGATGTGTTGACCGTGTGTGGTTGTGCTTGTTTAGTATGTCTCTTGGTGTGTGCAGTACGTAGTCTGTGCAATGATTTTCGTGTGCATTGTGAGCAGCTTTGCACCTTGAAGGGAGTGGTGTGTGTGTGCTCTGACTATTGTGTAGCATGTTCCTGTGCTGTGTGTGTGTTCTGCGTTGTGCTCCTGTGTGAGGATGTATGTGTGTTGTCCCTGTGCGTGGTTGTGCGTGTAGCGTGTAGTGGGTGAAATGTGTGCTGTTTGTCTTCTCTGTTGGTTATGTGTGTTTGGCCTATGGCTTTGTGAGTGTTGTGTGCGTTTTGCGTGTGTGATTGTGATTTGTGTGTGGTTGTGTTTGAGTGGTTGAGTGTGTGTGGTTGTTATGTTTGTGATGTGAGATATGTTGTCCGTGGGTGGTTGTGCTTGTTTAGTGTGCCCCATTGTGTGTGCTGCATGTACTCTCGCAAATGTGATTTGTGTGTTTTATGAGAAACATGTGCTCTGTAGCGTCTGTTGTGTGCCCTGTGACAGTTGTGTTGTTACCTTTTGAGTTCTGTGTGTGTGTGTGCATCGTGTAGTGGTGCCCGCGTGTGGGGTGTCTGTGTGCGTTGTGTGTGGGGTGTGTAGTGTGTGCAGTGTGTGCTACGTGCGTTAATTGTTGGTTGTGTGTTTTGCGTGTGGTTTTGTATGTGTTGTGTGTGTTTTGCGTGTGTGATTGTGGTACGTGTTTGGCTGTGTTTGAGAGGTTGTGTGTGTGATTGGTTGTTATGGGTGTGAGGTGAGATGTGCTATCTGTATGTGGTTTTGCTTGTGTGGTGTGCCTCGTTGAGTGTGGGGTGTGTACACGGTTAAATGTGGTTTGTGAGAATTGGGTGCCTTTATGTCCTCTGATGTTCGTGGTGTATGTTGTTTCAAATGTTGTGCTGTTTGCGTGTTGAGTTTGTGTGTGTTCTCCATATCTTTGTGTTTGTGGTTGTTTACTTGTGTTTGTTGTGGTTATTCCTCGAGTGTGTGTTGTGTGTGGCTTTATGTGTGGTATGTAGTGGTCGCGTCGGTCTGTGTGTTGTGCTGTCAATGCAGGGTGTCGTGTGTGCCATGAGTTGTGATGCTTAATTTGTGTGTGATGCTTCTGTGTGTTGCGTGACGTAGTGTTCTCTGATTTGTGTATGATTTTGCATGTGGTAATGTATTGATGTGATACTTTCAATGTGCGTGTCGTGTGTGCGATGTTTGTGTTGTGCATCTTCCTGTGATGTGTTTTGTGTTTGTTGGGTTTTGTGTGATGTGTGAAGTGCGCTGTTTGTCTTTTGTGTCCACGGTAGGGTGTGTTTTGTGGTGTTTGTTGTGTGATTCTGTGCGTATTCTGCGTTGTGTTACATTTTGCGTGCTGTGTTATTATGTGATTTTCTCTTTGAAGTCTGTGATCTGCTGGTTTAATGTGCGTGGCGGTGTTTATGTGGTTGTGTGTGTGTTTCCTGGGTGTTGTGTTCTTTCTGTGTTGTGACTTTTGTGCATGTGATGTGTGCAGTTTGGGTACTTTGTTGTTTGTAGTGTGTGTTCTGTGTCTATTTCTCTGTGGAGTGCTGGGTGGCTGGTGCGGTTGTGGGTGTTTCTGTGTTGGGTGTTGTGTGCTTGGAGTGCGTCCTTGTGTGTTGTACGTTTGGCGTCTTTTGTAGAGCGAGTTGTGTTCGTGATTGGGAATGTCATGTGGTCTGTGAATGGCTTTCCGTTTCATGTTAAATGTGGGATGTGACCGCACGTGCGTTGCGTGATGTGCACCGTATTGTGCTCTAAGTTGCATGCGTGTTGTGTGTGCTCTTATCTGTTTTGCGTACTATGTGCGTGGTGTCATCTGTGTATTTTATGTGTTGTGTGGGATGTTGTGTGTTGTGTCGGATATGCTTCGTATATATGTTGTGCGCTTTGCACTGTGTGTTCTGTGAGGCTCTGTGTGCTGTATGTTTTCTGTGTGTTTTGCGTGAAGTGTGTAGTGTGTGAACTGTGTTTCATAAATTCGGTGTTGTTTCTGTGGTTGTGTAGTTTTTGCATGTCATTTGGCATGTGTTTTGTGTGGTGTGTGCTTTGCGTCTGTGAGTGTGATTTCTGCGTGGTTGTGTTTGAGAGGTTGTGTGGGTGTTTGCTTGTTATGTGTGTGATGTGAAATGTGTTGTCTGCGTGTAGTTGTGCTTGTTTAGTGTGCCTCATTGTGTGTGCTGTGTGTACTCTGTGAAATGTGGTTCGTGTGTGTTGTGAGCGATTCTGTGCCTGGATGTGTCTGGTGTGTGTCTTGTGACTTGTGCTGTTCCAGTTTGGCTCTTGTGCGTGTGCGTTTTGCACAGTGCAGCTCGGGCGTGCATATGAGTGTGGGGTGTCTGAGCATGATAGTGTGTGTGGCTTGTAGTGGGTGAAATGTGTGCTATGTGGGCTTCTGTGGGTTGTGCGTTTTGCATGTGGTTTTGTATGTGTACTGTGATTTGTGTTTGGCTGTGTTTGAGAGGCTGTTATGTTTGTTGGGTTGAGTTACGGGTGTGATGTGAGATGTGTTGTCTTTGTGCAGTTGTGCTTGTGTAGTGTGCAACATTGTGTGTGTTGTGCATACTCACTAACTGTGGTTCTTGTGAATTGTGTGCTTTAACGTCCTGTGTTGTTTGCGGTGTGTGTTGTACTCTACGTTGTGCTGTGTGCGTGTTGAGAGGTTCTGTGTGTACTCTATGTATGCGTTTGTGGGTGTTTTGTTGTGTGTGTTGTGGTTGTTGCTTGAGTGTGTGCCGTGTGTGGCTCTATGTGTGGCATGTGGTGTTTGCGTTGTTCTGTGTGTGTTGCACTGTTAATGCAGGGCGTTGTGTTTTTTGTGAGATGTGATTTTAATTTCTGTGTGTGACGCTTGTGTGTGTTGTGTGATGTGCTGTTCTGTGATTTGTGTTTGTGTTGAGTGTATTGTTCTCTGTGTGCTGCATATTGCGCGGGTGTTGTGTGATCTGTGTTTTGCAAGTTGTGTGATATAGTAATTGTGTGTTACGACTGATATGCTTTGTGCATGTGTTGCGCGGTTGGCATTGCCCATTCTGTGAGGCTCTGTGGGCTGTATGCTTTATGTGTGATTGGAGTGATGTGTGTAGAGTGTGAAATGTGTGTTGCAAAAATTCGGTGTTCTTTTTGTTGTGGTGTGTGTGTTTTTTGCATGTGGCTTCGTATGTGTTGTATGTGTGGTGTGCGTTTTGCATGTGTGATTGTGATTCGTGTGTGGTTGTGTTTGACAGGTTGGGTGTGTGGTTGGCTGTTCGAGTAATGAGGGTAGTTTGTGATGTGCGTACTGTGTGTGGTCATGCTTGGTCAGTGAGCCTCACTATGTGTGTCGTGTTCTCTCTGAGAACCGTGCTTCAAGTGTATTGTGTGCAGTTACGTTCTCAGTGTGTGTGGGGTTTGATGTTCAGTGTGCTGTGCTGTCCGGGTGTTGAGAGACTTCTGCATTCAAGCACACTGGAGATAGCCTCTCATGCTTGTCCGTTTTCTCCACAGGTTCGTAAACCACTGGGGGTGGGGGTGGGATCTTGTTTCCTGAGGGCGATAGAAGAGGATGCAAAGAGCCGCCTCGTCCCTTTAATAGCAATGCTCTGAAGATGCCTTTGTAGTAAAGAGCCAGAAACTCCTGCAGGAGAGCCTTATGCCGGACTTTGCTGGGGAAACAATCCACCGTGCACTGAGGAGACCGTCCCTGAGAGAATACTAGGCTGCTTTCGCCGTGCATGCAATTTGCTCCTATGTGATATGGAAAACAGTAAACTTTGCAGCAGAAGGCGGTCTTCTCTGTACGCCCTCTATGTCAAGGATGTAAGTGGGCTTCGAATAGGCCTTAGCCCTAGCCACACGGGAAGTTGCAGAACAAGATGCTTCGAAATAACAGCAGTGGAGGCAAGTCAGCGTTGGATTCAGCTTACGTGGGTGAAAGAAAGCAGTGCAGGATGCCCCATTCAAGGAATCATTGAAGTCTTTGCAGTGGATGCTGAAACTGAGCTTGCAATGAGCTTTCCGTGTCTGTCCTGTGGTGTCTGCACCCAAAGCGCCTGAGTGAAGTCTGCTGTGTAGAACTCCCTTATGCTGAACAGCGGACACTCGCCTGTGTGGCCATTAACGTGAAGCCTGGCAGAGGAAGCACGGCTGTCAGAAATATGCCTGCATACAGTGACTTTAGCTTGGAAGTTTTGAACGTCGCATTTTTCTGCTACTACCGGGCTGCGTCAGAGAGGCCCAGGTTGGTCTGTGGGGTATGTAAGCCGATCTCCCGTGCCACAGTCTGAGCTTTGAAAACTAAGTGCACATTGGCTTCAGTCCCCCAGCATCATGTCAGCAAGAGGTGCGCGCAAGCTTCTCCAAAGCCTGGTGGCGGATGGGCCCTATGCCTCAGAGCTGCTGTCCTGCAGAGAAGGCTCTGAGGCCGTCTCAGTCCAAGTGATTTGCTGCTCAGACATGTCCGGACTGACAGCTAAGCACTGCTGTGTCAAGGCGATATTCTTATATATACTTGTACTCCCAGGCACAAGGATACTGTGAAGAGGTCTTCTGCCCAGCCTCAGGTGAGGAGGCAGAGCAAGTTGCTTTCCGCACAGCATTGAAGCAGGACGGACAGGCGTTCTGTTCAAAAGGTGAAAAGCAGGCAGCACCAGGAGCCTCTGTCAAGTAAGCTCCTCTTTATGCCTAGGGAAGCTTCATTCGAACCTGCAATGGAAATTGTTCTGGGCTAACTGAGCTCTAACTTCACGATCTAACACTCTCAGTGACTTTCTCCTAACTCACACAGAGTGGAATGGCCAAACGTAGGTGGGCATGGTGTCCTCTCTGAATGCACCTTACTTCCAAGAGATTCGTGTGCTGTGAATAGGACTTGCAACTAGGTTTAAGGGAAGATGCTGTTGGGGCTCCTTCAGCTGATCATCTTTTCATCAGAACAAAGCTCTTCTCCGGGCCAGACCTTTATCAGCCTGAACAAACCATGTGCAGCACGGCTCTCTCTTTGTGATCTGCAGGGAGAAAGAATCCTTTGCCATGTTTCTAAAGCGAAATGCTTAAGGGCAGTCCTTAGACCTCTGCATTCAAGCACACTGAAGAAAGCCTTTCGTGCTTGTCTGTTTTCTCCACAGGTTTGGAATCATCCGGGAGATCCTTGTTTCCTGGGGGTGCTACAAAGAGGACGCACAGAACCGGAGTGTCCTGGTAAGTAAAAGCATAGCCCTGAAGATGCCTTTGTCGTAAAGTGTCAGGAACTGCTGCAGGAGAGCCTTATGCCAGACTCTGCTGGAGAAACAGTCCACCGTGCACTGAGGAGACCTTCCCTGAGCGAATACGATGCTAGTTTCCCCTTACATGCAACTTGCTCCTATGTGATACAGAAAACTTAGTTAACATGGCAGTAGAAGGCTAAGCACCTGATCTCTTTTTGTGTTTTTTGGGTTTGTTGTGCGTGTGGTGTGCTCTATGTGATTTTGGTATTCGGCAGTGAGTGATTTGTGGTGTTTTCTTGTGATTCTGTGTGTATTCTCTGTTCTGGTCCGCTGTGTGTGCTGTGTTCTTGTGTGTTTTGCGTTGTGTTATCTATGGTCTGTGGGTCTCGCTTCTTTCCTGTGTGTTGTTGTGTGTTGTCCGTGTTGTGTCTATTTTATATGCCATATGTGTGGTATAGGTTCATCTGTTGACCGTTGTACACGTTTTGTGTTTGGTGTGTGGCTTCCAGTCTATTGTGTAGTGTGAAATGTGTCTGATCTTTCTTTGGTCTGTTGTGTTATGTACAGTGTTCTGGGTTGTGTGTGAGCGCTGTCTATATGCCTTCTGTGTGTCACGTACTGGGTAGATGTTGGCTGGTCTGTGTGATTTGAGTGTTGTGTGTGTGATGTTGATTTAGCCTTGTGTCGCACGTGTTGTGTGCATGTGTTTGTTCTGTGTGTGTTTGTGGGTTTTGGTTCGTGATGTCTGCGTGTGCTCTGTACTGTATGCTTGCGGTTGTGTGTGCTGTGTGTGGCGCATCATATGTGTGTTGCATGTGTTTTCGTCACTTGTGTGTGGATTTGTATGTGTTGTGTCAGTTTTGTGTGCGTGATTGTGACTTGTGTGATCTGTTAGAGAGGTTGTGTGTGTGTCTGGCTGTTTGAGTTATGCACATGATGTGAGATGTGTTGACCGTGTGTGGTTGTGCTTGTTTAGTATGTCTCTTGGTGTGTGCAGTACGTAGTCTGTGCAATGATTTTCGTGTGCATTGTGAGCAGCTTTGCACCTTGAAGGGAGTGGTGTGTGTGTGCTCTGACTATTGTGTAGCATGTTCCTGTGCTGTGTGTGTGTTCTGCGTTGTGCTCCTGTGTGAGGATGTATGTGTGTTGTCCCTGTGCGTGGTTGTGCGTGTAGCGTGTAGTGGGTGAAATGTGTGCTGTTTGTCTTCTCTGTTGGTTATGTGTGTTTGGCCTATGGCTTTGTGAGTGTTGTGTGCGTTTTGCGTGTGTGGTTGTGTTTGAGTGGTTGAGTGTGTGTGGTTGTTATGTTTGTGATGTGAGATATGTTGTCCGTGGGTGGTTGTGCTTGTTTAGTGTGCCCCATTGTGTGTGCTGCATGTACTCTCGCAAATGTGATTTGTGTGTTTTATGAGAAACATGTGCTCTGTAGCGTCTGTTGTGTGCCCTGTGACAGTTGTGTTGTTACCTTTTGAGTTCTGTGTGTGTGTGTGCATCGTGTAGTGGTGCCCGCGTGTGGGGTGTCTGTGTGCGTTGTGTGTGGGGTGTGTAGTGTGTGCAGTGTGTGCTACGTGCGTTAATTGTTGGTTGTGTGTTTTGCGTGTGGTTTTGTATGTGTTGTGTGTGTTTTGCGTGTGTGATTGTGGTACGTGTTTGGCTGTGTTTGAGAGGTTGTGTGTGTGATTGGTTGTTATGGGTGTGAGGTGAGATGTGCTATCTGTATGTGGTTTTGCTTGTGTGGTGTGCCTCGTTGAGTGTGGGGTGTGTACACGGTTAAATGTGGTTTGTGAGAATTGGGTGCCTTTATGTCCTCTGATGTTCGTGGTGTATGTTGTTTCAAATGTTGTGCTGTTTGCGTGTTGAGTTTGTGTGTGTTCTCCATATCTTTGTGTTTGTGGTTGTTTACTTGTGTTTGTTGTGGTTATTCCTTGAGTGTGTGTTGTGTGTGGCTTTATGTGTGGTATGTAGTGGTCGCGTCGGTCTGTGTGTTGTGCTGTCAATGCAGGGTGTCGTGTGTGCCATGAGTTGTGATGCTTAATTTGTGTGTGATGCTTCTGTGTGTTGCGTGACGTAGTGTTCTCTGATTTGTGTATGATTTTGCATGTGGTAATGTATTGATGTGATACTTTCAATGTGCGTGTCGTGTGTGCGATGTTTGTGTTGTGCATCTTCCTGTGATGTGTTTTGTGTTTGTTGGGTTTTGTGTGATGTGTGAAGTGCGCTGTTTGTCTTTTGTGTCCACGGTAGGGTGTGTTTTGTGGTGTTTGTTGTGTGATTCTGTGCGTATTCTGCGTTGTGTTACATTTTGCGTGCTGTGTTATTATGTGATTTTCTCTTTGAAGTCTGTGATCTGCTGGTTTAATGTGCGTGGCGGTGTTTATGTGGTTGTGTGTGTGTTTCCTGGGTGTTGTGTTCTTTCTGTGTTGTGACTTTTGTGCATGTGATGTGTGCAGTTTGGGTACTTTGTTGTTTGTAGTGTGTGTTCTGTGTCTATTTCTCTGTGGAGTGCTGGGTGGCTGGTGCGGTTGTGGGTGTTTCTGTGTTGGGTGTTGTGTGCTTGGAGTGCGTCCTTGTGTGTTGTACGTTTGGCGTCTTTTGTAGAGCGAGTTGTGTTCGTGATTGGGAATGTCATGTGGTCTGTGAATGGCTTTCCGTTTCATGTTAAATGTGGGATGTGACCGCACGTGCGTTGCGTGATGTGCACCGTATTGTGCTCTAAGTTGCATGCGTGTTGTGTGTGCTCTTATCTGTTTTGCGTACTATGTGCGTGGTGTCATCTGTGTATTTTATGTGTTGTGTGGGATGTTGTGTGTTGTGTCGGATATGCTTCGTATATATGTTGTGCGCTTTGCACTGTGTGTTCTGTGAGGCTCTGTGTGCTGTATGTTTTCTGTGTGTTTTGCGTGAAGTGTGTAGTGTGTGAACTGTGTTTCATAAATTCGGTGTTGTTTCTGTGGTTGTGTAGTTTTTGCATGTCATTTGGCATGTGTTTTGTGTGGTGTGTGCTTTGCGTCTGTGAGTGTGATTTCTGCGTGGTTGTGTTTGAGAGGTTGTGTGGGTGTTTGCTTGTTATGTGTGTGATGTGAAATGTGTTGTCTGCGTGTAGTTGTGCTTGTTTAGTGTGCCTCATTGTGTGTGCTGTGTGTACTCTGTGAAATGTGGTTCGTGTGTGTTGTGAGCGATTCTGTGCCTGGATGTGTCTGGTGTGTGTCTTGTGACTTGTGCTGTTCCAGTTTGGCTCTTGTGCGTGTGCGTTTTGCACAGTGCAGCTCGGGCGTGCATATGAGTGTGGGGTGTCTGAGCATGATAGTGTGTGTGGCTTGTAGTGGGTGAAATGTGTGCTATGTGGGCTTCTGTGGGTTGTGCGTTTTGCATGTGGTTTTGTATGTGTACTGTGATTTGTGTTTGGCTGTGTTTGAGAGGCTGTTATGTTTGTTGGGTTGAGTTACGGGTGTGATGTGAGATGTGTTGTCTTTGTGCAGTTGTGCTTGTGTAGTGTGCAACATTGTGTGTGTTGTGCGTACTCACTAACTGTGGTTCTTGTGAATTGTGTGCTTTAACGTCCTGTGTTGTTTGCGGTGTGTGTTGTACTCTACGTTGTGCTGTGTGCGTGTTGAGAGGTTCTGTGTGTACTCTATGTATGCGTTTGTGGGTGTTTTGTTGTGTGTGTTGTGGTTGTTGCTTGAGTGTGTGCCGTGTGTGGCTCTATGTGTGGCATGTGGTGTTTGCGTTGTTCTGTGTGTGTTGCACTGTTAATGCAGGGCGTTGTGTTTTTTGTGAGATGTGATTTTAATTTCTGTGTGTGACGCTTGTGTGTGTTGTGTGATGTGCTGTTCTGTGATTTGTGTTTGTGTTGAGTGTATTGTTCTCTGTGTGCTGCATATTGCGCGGGTGTTGTGTGATCTGTGTTTTGCAAGTTGTGTGATATAGTAATTGTGTGTTACGACTGATATGCTTTGTGCATGTGTTGCGCGTTTGGCATTGCCCATTCTGTGAGGCTCTGTGGGCTGTATGCTTTATGTGTGATTGGAGTGATGTGTGTAGAGTGTGAAATGTGTGTTGCAAAAATTCGGTGTTCTTTTTGTTGTGGTGTGTGTGTTTTTTGCATGTGGCTTCGTATGTGTTGTATGTGTGGTGTGCGTTTTGCATGTGTGATTGTGATTCGTGTGTGGTTGTGTTTGACAGGTTGGGTGTGTGGTTGGCTGTTCGAGTAATGAGGGTAGTTTGTGATGTGCGTACTGTGTGTGGTCATGCTTGGTCAGTGAGCCTCACTATGTGTGTCGTGTTCTCTCTGAGAACCGTGCTTCAAGTGTATTGTGTGCAGTTACGTTCTCAGTGTGTGTGGGGTTTGATGTTCAGTGTGCTGTGCTGTCCGGGTGTTGAGAGACTTCTGCATTCAAGCACACTGGAGATAGCCTCTCATGCTTGTCCGTTTTCTCCACAGGTTCGTAAACCACTGGGGGTGGGGGTGGGATCTTGTTTCCTGAGGGCGATAGAAGAGGATGCAAAGAGCCGCCTCGTCCCTTTAATAGCAATGCTCTGAAGATGCCTTTGTAGTAAAGAGCCAGAAACTCCTGCAGGAGAGCCTTATGCCGGACTTTGCTGGGGAAACAATCCACCGTGCACTGAGGAGACCGTCCCTGAGAGAATACTAGGCTGCTTTCGCCGTGCATGCAATTTGCTCCTATGTGATATGGAAAACAGTAAACTTTGCAGCAGAAGGCGGTCTTCTCTGTACGCCCTCTATGTCAAGGATGTAAGTGGGCTTCGAATAGGCCTTAGCCCTAGCCACACGGGAAGTTGCAGAACAAGATGCTTCGAAATAACAGCAGTGGAGGCAAGTCAGCGTTGGATTCAGCTTACGTGGGTGAAAGAAAGCAGTGCAGGATGCCCCATTCAAGGAATCATTGAAGTCTTTGCAGTGGATGCTGAAACTGAGCTTGCAATGAGCTTTCCGTGTCTGTCCTGTGGTGTCTGCACCCAAAGCGCCTGAGTGAAGTCTGCTGTGTAGAACTCCCTTATGTTGAACAGCGGACACTCGCCTGTGTGGCCATTAACGTGAAGCCTGGCAGAGGAAGCACGGCTGTCAGAAATATGCCTGCATACAGTGACTTTAGCTTGGAAGTTTTGAACGTCGCATTTTTCTGCTACTACCGGGCTGCGTCAGAGAGGCCCAGGTTGGTCTGTGGGGTATGTAAGCCGATCTCCCGTGCCACAGTCTGAGCTTTGAAAACTAAGTGCACATTGGCTTCAGTCCCCCAGCATCATGTCAGCAAGAGGTGCGCGCAAGCTTCTCCAAAGCCTGGTGGCGGATGGGCCCTATGCCTCAGAGCTGCTGTCCTGCAGAGAAGGCTCTGAGGCCGTCTCAGTCCAAGTGATTTGCTGCTCAGACATGTCCGGACTGACAGCTAAGCACTGCTGTGTCAAGGCGAGCTTCTTATATATACTTGTACTCCCAGGCACAAGGATACTGTGAAGAGGTCTTCTGCCCAGCCTCAGGTGAGGAGGCAGAGCAAGTTGCTTTCCGCACAGCATTGAAGCAGGACGGACAGGCGTTCTGTTCAAAAGGTGAAAAGCAGGCAGCACCAGGAGCCTCTGTCAAGTAAGCTCCTCTTTATGCCTAGGGAAGCTTCATTCGAACCTGCAATGGAAATTGTTCTGGGCTAACTGAGCTCTAACTTCACGATCTAACACTCTCAGTGACTTTCTCCTAACTCACACAGAGTGGAATGGCCAAACGTAGGTGGGCATGGTGTCCTCTCTGAATGCACCTTACTTCCAAGAGATTCGTGTGCTGTGAATAGGACTTGCAACTAGGTTTAAGGGAAGATGCTGTTGGGGCTCCTTCAGCTGATCATCTTTTCATCAGAACAAAGCTCTTCTCCGGGCCAGACCTTTATCAGCCTGAACAAACCATGTGCAGCACGGCTCTCTCTTTGTGATCTGCAGGGAGAAAGAATCCTTTGCCATGTTTCTAAAGCGAAATGCTTAAGGGCAGTCCTTAGACCTCTGCATTCAAGCACACTGAAGAAAGCCTTTCGTGCTTGTCTGTTTTCTCCACAGGTTTGGAATCATCCGGGAGATCCTTGTTTCCTGGGGGTGCTACAAAGAGGACGCACAGAACCGGAGTGTCCTGGTGAGTAAAAGCATAGCCCTGAAGATGCCTTTGTCGTAAAGTGTCAGGAACTGCTGCAGGAGAGCCTTATGCCAGACTCTGCTGGAGAAACAGTCCACCGTGCACTGAGGAGACCTTCCCTGAGCGAATACGATGCTAGTTTCCCCTTACATGCAACTTGCTCCTATGTGATACAGAAAACTTAGTTAACATGGCAGTAGAAGGCTAAGCACCTGATCTCTTTTTGTGTTTTTTGGGTTTGTTGTGCGTGTGGTGTGCTCTATGTGATTTTGGTATTCGGCAGTGAGTGATTTGTGGTGTTTTCTTGTGATTCTGTGTGTATTCTCTGTTCTGGTCCGCTGTGTGTGCTGTGTTCTTGTGTGTTTTGCGTTGTGTTATCTATGGTCTGTGGGTCTCGCTTCTTTCCTGTGTGTTGTTGTGTGTTGTCCGTGTTGTGTCTATTTTATATGCCATATGTGTGGTATAGGTTCATCTGTTGACCGTTGTACACGTTTTGTGTTTGGTGTGTGGCTTCCAGTCTATTGTGTAGTGTGAAATGTGTCTGATCTTTCTTTGGTCTGTTGTGTTATGTACAGTGTTCTGGGTTGTGTGTGAGCGCTGTCTATATGCCTTCTGTGTGTCACGTACTGGGTAGATGTTGGCTGGTCTGTGTGATTTGAGTGTTGTGTGTGTGATGTTGATTTAGCCTTGTGTCGCACGTGTTGTGTGCATGTGTTTGTTCTGTGTGTGTTTGTGGGTTTTGGTTCGTGATGTCTGCGTGTGCTCTGTACTGTATGCTTGCGGTTGTGTGTGCTGTGTGTGGCGCATCATATGTGTGTTGCATGTGTTTTCGTCACTTGTGTGTGGATTTGTATGTGTTGTGTCAGTTTTGTGTGCGTGATTGTGACTTGTGTGATCTGTTAGAGAGGTTGTGTGTGTGTCTGGCTGTTTGAGTTATGCACATGATGTGAGATGTGTTGACCGTGTGTGGTTGTGCTTGTTTAGTATGTCTCTTGGTGTGTGCAGTACGTAGTCTGTGCAATGATTTTCGTGTGCATTGTGAGCAGCTTTGCACCTTGAAGGGAGTGGTGTGTGTGTGCTCTGACTATTGTGTAGCATGTTCCTGTGCTGTGTGTGTGTTCTGCGTTGTGCTCCTGTGTGAGGATGTATGTGTGTTGTCCCTGTGCGTGGTTGTGCGTGTAGCGTGTAGTGGGTGAAATGTGTGCTGTTTGTCTTCTCTGTTGGTTATGTGTGTTTGGCCTATGGCTTTGTGAGTGTTGTGTGCGTTTTGCGTGTGTGGTTGTGTTTGAGTGGTTGAGTGTGTGTGGTTGTTATGTTTGTGATGTGAGATATGTTGTCCGTGGGTGGTTGTGCTTGTTTAGTGTGCCCCATTGTGTGTGCTGCATGTACTCTCGCAAATGTGATTTGTGTGTTTTATGAGAAACATGTGCTCTGTAGCGTCTGTTGTGTGCCCTGTGACAGTTGTGTTGTTACCTTTTGAGTTCTGTGTGTGTGTGTGCATCGTGTAGTGGTGCCCGCGTGTGGGGTGTCTGTGTGCGTTGTGTGTGGGGTGTGTAGTGTGTGCAGTGTGTGCTACGTGCGTTAATTGTTGGTTGTGTGTTTTGCGTGTGGTTTTGTATGTGTTGTGTGTGTTTTGCGTGTGTGATTGTGGTACGTGTTTGGCTGTGTTTGAGAGGTTGTGTGTGTGATTGGTTGTTATGGGTGTGAGGTGAGATGTGCTATCTGTATGTGGTTTTGCTTGTGTGGTGTGCCTCGTTGAGTGTGGGGTGTGTACACGGTTAAATGTGGTTTGTGAGAATTGGGTGCCTTTATGTCCTCTGATGTTCGTGGTGTATGTTGTTTCAAATGTTGTGCTGTTTGCGTGTTGAGTTTGTGTGTGTTCTCCATATCTTTGTGTTTGTGGTTGTTTACTTGTGTTTGTTGTGGTTATTCCTTGAGTGTGTGTTGTGTGTGGCTTTATGTGTGGTATGTAGTGGTCGCGTCGGTCTGTGTGTTGTGCTGTCAATGCAGGGTGTCGTGTGTGCCATGAGTTGTGATGCTTAATTTGTGTGTGATGCTTCTGTGTGTTGCGTGACGTAGTGTTCTCTGATTTGTGTATGATTTTGCATGTGGTAATGTATTGATGTGATACTTTCAATGTGCGTGTCGTGTGTGCGATGTTTGTGTTGTGCATCTTCCTGTGATGTGTTTTGTGTTTGTTGGGTTTTGTGTGATGTGTGAAGTGCGCTGTTTGTCTTTTGTGTCCACGGTAGGGTGTGTTTTGTGGTGTTTGTTGTGTGATTCTGTGCGTATTCTGCGTTGTGTTACATTTTGCGTGCTGTGTTATTATGTGATTTTCTCTTTGAAGTCTGTGATCTGCTGGTTTAATGTGCGTGGCGGTGTTTATGTGGTTGTGTGTGTGTTTCCTGGGTGTTGTGTTCTTTCTGTGTTGTGACTTTTGTGCATGTGATGTGTGCAGTTTGGGTACTTTGTTGTTTGTAGTGTGTGTTCTGTGTCTATTTCTCTGTGGAGTGCTGGGTGGCTGGTGCGGTTGTGGGTGTTTCTGTGTTGGGTGTTGTGTGCTTGGAGTGCGTCCTTGTGTGTTGTACGTTTGGCGTCTTTTGTAGAGCGAGTTGTGTTCGTGATTGGGAATGTCATGTGGTCTGTGAATGGCTTTCCGTTTCATGTTAAATGTGGGATGTGACCGCACGTGCGTTGCGTGATGTGCACCGTATTGTGCTCTAAGTTGCATGCGTGTTGTGTGTGCTCTTATCTGTTTTGCGTACTATGTGCGTGGTGTCATCTGTGTATTTTATGTGTTGTGTGGGATGTTGTGTGTTGTGTCGGATATGCTTCGTATATATGTTGTGCGCTTTGCACTGTGTGTTCTGTGAGGCTCTGTGTGCTGTATGTTTTCTGTGTGTTTTGCGTGAAGTGTGTAGTGTGTGAACTGTGTTTCATAAATTCGGTGTTGTTTCTGTGGTTGTGTAGTTTTTGCATGTCATTTGGCATGTGTTTTGTGTGGTGTGTGCTTTGCGTCTGTGAGTGTGATTTCTGCGTGGTTGTGTTTGAGAGGTTGTGTGGGTGTTTGCTTGTTATGTGTGTGATGTGAAATGTGTTGTCTGCGTGTAGTTGTGCTTGTTTAGTGTGCCTCATTGTGTGTGCTGTGTGTACTCTGTGAAATGTGGTTCGTGTGTGTTGTGAGCGATTCTGTGCCTGGATGTGTCTGGTGTGTGTCTTGTGACTTGTGCTGTTCCAGTTTGGCTCTTGTGCGTGTGCGTTTTGCACAGTGCAGCTCGGGCGTGCATATGAGTGTGGGGTGTCTGAGCATGATAGTGTGTGTGGCTTGTAGTGGGTGAAATGTGTGCTATGTGGGCTTCTGTGGGTTGTGCGTTTTGCATGTGGTTTTGTATGTGTACTGTGATTTGTGTTTGGCTGTGTTTGAGAGGCTGTTATGTTTGTTGGGTTGAGTTACGGGTGTGATGTGAGATGTGTTGTCTTTGTGCAGTTGTGCTTGTGTAGTGTGCAACATTGTGTGTGTTGTGCGTACTCACTAACTGTGGTTCTTGTGAATTGTGTGCTTTAACGTCCTGTGTTGTTTGCGGTGTGTGTTGTACTCTACGTTGTGCTGTGTGCGTGTTGAGAGGTTCTGTGTGTACTCTATGTATGCGTTTGTGGGTGTTTTGTTGTGTGTGTTGTGGTTGTTGCTTGAGTGTGTGCCGTGTGTGGCTCTATGTGTGGCATGTGGTGTTTGCGTTGTTCTGTGTGTGTTGCACTGTTAATGCAGGGCGTTGTGTTTTTTGTGAGATGTGATTTTAATTTCTGTGTGTGACGCTTGTGTGTGTTGTGTGATGTGCTGTTCTGTGATTTGTGTTTGTGTTGAGTGTATTGTTCTCTGTGTGCTGCATATTGCGCGGGTGTTGTGTGATCTGTGTTTTGCAAGTTGTGTGATATAGTAATTGTGTGTTACGACTGATATGCTTTGTGCATGTGTTGCGCGTTTGGCATTGCCCATTCTGTGAGGCTCTGTGGGCTGTATGCTTTATGTGTGATTGGAGTGATGTGTGTAGAGTGTGAAATGTGTGTTGCAAAAATTCGGTGTTCTTTTTGTTGTGGTGTGTGTGTTTTTTGCATGTGGCTTCGTATGTGTTGTATGTGTGGTGTGCGTTTTGCATGTGTGATTGTGATTCGTGTGTGGTTGTGTTTGACAGGTTGGGTGTGTGGTTGGCTGTTCGAGTAATGAGGGTAGTTTGTGATGTGCGTACTGTGTGTGGTCATGCTTGGTCAGTGAGCCTCACTATGTGTGTCGTGTTCTCTCTGAGAACCGTGCTTCAAGTGTATTGTGTGCAGTTACGTTCTCAGTGTGTGTGGGGTTTGATGTTCAGTGTGCTGTGCTGTCCGGGTGTTGAGAGACTTCTGCATTCAAGCACACTGGAGATAGCCTCTCATGCTTGTCCGTTTTCTCCACAGGTTCGTAAACCACTGGGGGTGGGGGTGGGATCTTGTTTCCTGAGGGCGATAGAAGAGGATGCAAAGAGCCGCCTCGTCCCTTTAATAGCAATGCTCTGAAGATGCCTTTGTAGTAAAGAGCCAGAAACTCCTGCAGGAGAGCCTTATGCCGGACTTTGCTGGGGAAACAATCCACCGTGCACTGAGGAGACCGTCCCTGAGAGAATACTAGGCTGCTTTCGCCGTGCATGCAATTTGCTCCTATGTGATATGGAAAACAGTAAACTTTGCAGCAGAAGGCGGTCTTCTCTGTACGCCCTCTATGTCAAGGATGTAAGTGGGCTTCGAATAGGCCTTAGCCCTAGCCACACGGGAAGTTGCAGAACAAGATGCTTCGAAATAACAGCAGTGGAGGCAAGTCAGCGTTGGATTCAGCTTACGTGGGTGAAAGAAAGCAGTGCAGGATGCCCCATTCAAGGAATCATTGAAGTCTTTGCAGTGGATGCTGAAACTGAGCTTGCAATGAGCTTTCCGTGTCTGTCCTGTGGTGTCTGCACCCAAAGCGCCTGAGTGAAGTCTGCTGTGTAGAACTCCCTTATGTTGAACAGCGGACACTCGCCTGTGTGGCCATTAACGTGAAGCCTGGCAGAGGAAGCACGGCTGTCAGAAATATGCCTGCATACAGTGACTTTAGCTTGGAAGTTTTGAACGTCGCATTTTTCTGCTACTACCGGGCTGCGTCAGAGAGGCCCAGGTTGGTCTGTGGGGTATGTAAGCCGATCTCCCGTGCCACAGTCTGAGCTTTGAAAACTAAGTGCACATTGGCTTCAGTCCCCCAGCATCATGTCAGCAAGAGGTGCGCGCAAGCTTCTCCAAAGCCTGGTGGCGGATGGGCCCTATGCCTCAGAGCTGCTGTCCTGCAGAGAAGGCTCTGAGGCCGTCTCAGTCCAAGTGATTTGCTGCTCAGACATGTCCGGACTGACAGCTAAGCACTGCTGTGTCAAGGCGAGCTTCTTATATATACTTGTACTCCCAGGCACAAGGATACTGTGAAGAGGTCTTCTGCCCAGCCTCAGGTGAGGAGGCAGAGCAAGTTGCTTTCCGCACAGCATTGAAGCAGGACGGACAGGCGTTCTGTTCAAAAGGTGAAAAGCAGGCAGCACCAGGAGCCTCTGTCAAGTAAGCTCCTCTTTATGCCTAGGGAAGCTTCATTCGAACCTGCAATGGAAATTGTTCTGGGCTAACTGAGCTCTAACTTCACGATCTAACACTCTCAGTGACTTTCTCCTAACTCACACAGAGTGGAATGGCCAAACGTAGGTGGGCATGGTGTCCTCTCTGAATGCACCTTACTTCCAAGAGATTCGTGTGCTGTGAATAGGACTTGCAACTAGGTTTAAGGGAAGATGCTGTTGGGGCTCCTTCAGCTGATCATCTTTTCATCAGAACAAAGCTCTTCTCCGGGCCAGACCTTTATCAGCCTGAACAAACCATGTGCAGCACGGCTCTCTCTTTGTGATCTGCAGGGAGAAAGAATCCTTTGCCATGTTTCTAAAGCGAAATGCTTAAGGGCAGTCCTTAGACCTCTGCATTCAAGCACACTGAAGAAAGCCTTTCGTGCTTGTCTGTTTTCTCCACAGGTTTGGAATCATCCGGGAGATCCTTGTTTCCTGGGGGTGCTACAAAGAGGACGCACAGAACCGGAGTGTCCTGGTGAGTAAAAGCATAGCCCTGAAGATGCCTTTGTCGTAAAGTGTCAGGAACTGCTGCAGGAGAGCCTTATGCCAGACTCTGCTGGAGAAACAGTCCACCGTGCACTGAGGAGACCTTCCCTGAGCGAATACGATGCTAGTTTCCCCTTACATGCAACTTGCTCCTATGTGATACAGAAAACTTAGTTAACATGGCAGTAGAAGGCTAAGCACCTGATCTCTTTTTGTGTTTTTTGGGTTTGTTGTGCGTGTGGTGTGCTCTATGTGATTTTGGTATTCGGCAGTGAGTGATTTGTGGTGTTTTCTTGTGATTCTGTGTGTATTCTCTGTTCTGGTCCGCTGTGTGTGCTGTGTTCTTGTGTGTTTTGCGTTGTGTTATCTATGGTCTGTGGGTCTCGCTTCTTTCCTGTGTGTTGTTGTGTGTTGTCCGTGTTGTGTCTATTTTATATGCCATATGTGTGGTATAGGTTCATCTGTTGACCGTTGTACACGTTTTGTGTTTGGTGTGTGGCTTCCAGTCTATTGTGTAGTGTGAAATGTGTCTGATCTTTCTTTGGTCTGTTGTGTTATGTACAGTGTTCTGGGTTGTGTGTGAGCGCTGTCTATATGCCTTCTGTGTGTCACGTACTGGGTAGATGTTGGCTGGTCTGTGTGATTTGAGTGTTGTGTGTGTGATGTTGATTTAGCCTTGTGTCGCACGTGTTGTGTGCATGTGTTTGTTCTGTGTGTGTTTGTGGGTTTTGGTTCGTGATGTCTGCGTGTGCTCTGTACTGTATGCTTGCGGTTGTGTGTGCTGTGTGTGGCGCATCATATGTGTGTTGCATGTGTTTTCGTCACTTGTGTGTGGATTTGTATGTGTTGTGTCAGTTTTGTGTGCGTGATTGTGACTTGTGTGATCTGTTAGAGAGGTTGTGTGTGTGTCTGGCTGTTTGAGTTATGCACATGATGTGAGATGTGTTGACCGTGTGTGGTTGTGCTTGTTTAGTATGTCTCTTGGTGTGTGCAGTACGTAGTCTGTGCAATGATTTTCGTGTGCATTGTGAGCAGCTTTGCACCTTGAAGGGAGTGGTGTGTGTGTGCTCTGACTATTGTGTAGCATGTTCCTGTGCTGTGTGTGTGTTCTGCGTTGTGCTCCTGTGTGAGGATGTATGTGTGTTGTCCCTGTGCGTGGTTGTGCGTGTAGCGTGTAGTGGGTGAAATGTGTGCTGTTTGTCTTCTCTGTTGGTTATGTGTGTTTGGCCTATGGCTTTGTGAGTGTTGTGTGCGTTTTGCGTGTGTGATTGTGATTTGTGTGTGGTTGTGTTTGAGTGGTTGAGTGTGTGTGGTTGTTATGTTTGTGATGTGAGATATGTTGTCCGTGGGTGGTTGTGCTTGTTTAGTGTGCCCCATTGTGTGTGCTGCATGTACTCTCGCAAATGTGATTTGTGTGTTTTATGAGAAACATGTGCTCTGTAGCGTCTGTTGTGTGCCCTGTGACAGTTGTGTTGTTACCTTTTGAGTTCTGTGTGTGTGTGTGCATCGTGTAGTGGTGCCCGCGTGTGGGGTGTCTGTGTGCGTTGTGTGTGGGGTGTGTAGTGTGTGCAGTGTGTGCTACGTGCGTTAATTGTTGGTTGTGTGTTTTGCGTGTGGTTTTGTATGTGTTGTGCGTGTTTTGCGTGTGTGATTGTGGTACGTGTTTGGCTGTGTTTGAGAGGTTGTGTGTGTGATTGGTTGTTATGGGTGTGAGGTGAGATGTGCTATCTGTATGTGGTTTTGCTTGTGTGGTGTGCCTCGTTGAGTGTGGGGTGTGTACACGGTTAAATGTGGTTTGTGAGAATTGGGTGCCTTTATGTCCTCTGATGTTCGTGGTGTATGTTGTTTCAAATGTTGTGCTGTTTGCGTGTTGAGTTTGTGTGTGTTCTCCATATCTTTGTGTTTGTGGTTGTTTACTTGTGTTTGTTGTGGTTATTCCTCGAGTGTGTGTTGTGTGTGGCTTTATGTGTGGTATGTAGTGGTCGCGTCGGTCTGTGTGTTGTGCTGTCAATGCAGGGTGTCGTGTGTGCCATGAGTTGTGATGCTTAATTTGTGTGTGATGCTTCTGTGTGTTGCGTGACGTAGTGTTCTCTGATTTGTGTATGATTTTGCATGTGGTAATGTATTGATGTGATACTTTCAATGTGCGTGTCGTGTGTGCGATGTTTGTGTTGTGCATCTTCCTGTGATGTGTTTTGTGTTTGTTGGGTTTTGTGTGATGTGTGAAGTGCGCTGTTTGTCTTTTGTGTCCACGGTAGGGTGTGTTTTGTGGTGTTTGTTGTGTGATTCTGTGCGTATTCTGCGTTGTGTTACATTTTGCGTGCTGTGTTATTATGTGATTTTCTCTTTGAAGTCTGTGATCTGCTGGTTTAATGTGCGTGGCGGTGTTTATGTGGTTGTGTGTGTGTTTCCTGGGTGTTGTGTTCTTTCTGTGTTGTGACTTTTGTGCATGTGATGTGTGCAGTTTGGGTACTTTGTTGTTTGTAGTGTGTGTTCTGTGTCTATTTCTCTGTGGAGTGCTGGGTGGCTGGTGCGGTTGTGGGTGTTTCTGTGTTGGGTGTTGTGTGCTTGGAGTGCGTCCTTGTGTGTTGTACGTTTGGCGTCTTTTGTAGAGCGAGTTGTGTTCGTGATTGGGAATGTCATGTGGTCTGTGAATGGCTTTCCGTTTCATGTTAAATGTGGGATGTGACCGCACGTGCGTTGCGTGATGTGCACCGTATTGTGCTCTAAGTTGCATGCGTGTTGTGTGTGCTCTTATCTGTTTTGCGTACTATGTGCGTGGTGTCATCTGTGTATTTTATGTGTTGTGTGGGATGTTGTGTGTTGTGTCGGATATGCTTCGTATATATGTTGTGCGCTTTGCACTGTGTGTTCTGTGAGGCTCTGTGTGCTGTATGTTTTCTGTGTGTTTTGCGTGAAGTGTGTAGTGTGTGAACTGTGTTTCATAAATTCGGTGTTGTTTCTGTGGTTGTGTAGTTTTTGCATGTCATTTGGCATGTGTTTTGTGTGGTGTGTGCTTTGCGTCTGTGAGTGTGATTTCTGCGTGGTTGTGTTTGAGAGGTTGTGTGGGTGTTTGCTTGTTATGTGTGTGATGTGAAATGTGTTGTCTGCGTGTAGTTGTGCTTGTTTAGTGTGCCTCATTGTGTGTGCTGTGTGTACTCTGTGAAATGTGGTTCGTGTGTGTTGTGAGCGATTCTGTGCCTGGATGTGTCTGGTGTGTGTCTTGTGACTTGTGCTGTTCCAGTTTGGCTCTTGTGCGTGTGCGTTTTGCACAGTGCAGCTCGGGCGTGCATATGAGTGTGGGGTGTCTGAGCATGATAGTGTGTGTGGCTTGTAGTGGGTGAAATGTGTGCTATGTGGGCTTCTGTGGGTTGTGCGTTTTGCATGTGGTTTTGTATGTGTACTGTGATTTGTGTTTGGCTGTGTTTGAGAGGCTGTTATGTTTGTTGGGTTGAGTTACGGGTGTGATGTGAGATGTGTTGTCTTTGTGCAGTTGTGCTTGTGTAGTGTGCAACATTGTGTGTGTTGTGCGTACTCACTAACTGTGGTTCTTGTGAATTGTGTGCTTTAACGTCCTGTGTTGTTTGCGGTGTGTGTTGTACTCTACGTTGTGCTGTGTGCGTGTTGAGAGGTTCTGTGTGTACTCTATGTATGCGTTTGTGGGTGTTTTGTTGTGTGTGTTGTGGTTGTTGCTTGAGTGTGTGCCGTGTGTGGCTCTATGTGTGGCATGTGGTGTTTGCGTTGTTCTGTGTGTGTTGCACTGTTAATGCAGGGCGTTGTGTTTTTTGTGAGATGTGATTTTAATTTCTGTGTGTGACGCTTGTGTGTGTTGTGTGATGTGCTGTTCTGTGATTTGTGTTTGTGTTGAGTGTATTGTTCTCTGTGTGCTGCATATTGCGTGGGTGTTGTGTGATCTGTGTTTTGCAAGTTGTGTGATATAGTAATTGTGTGTTACGACTGATATGCTTTGTGCATGTGTTGCGCGGTTGGCATTGCCCATTCTGTGAGGCTCTGTGGGCTGTATGCTTTATGTGTGATTGGAGTGATGTGTGTAGAGTGTGAAATGTGTGTTGCAAAAATTCGGTGTTCTTTTTGTTGTGGTGTGTGTGTTTTTTGCATGTGGCTTCGTATGTGTTGTATGTGTGGTGTGCGTTTTGCATGTGTGATTGTGATTCGTGTGTGGTTGTGTTTGACAGGTTGGGTGTGTGGTTGGCTGTTCGAGTAATGAGGGTAGTTTGTGATGTGCGTACTGTGTGTGGTCATGCTTGGTCAGTGAGCCTCACTATGTGTGTCGTGTTCTCTCTGAGAACCGTGCTTCAAGTGTATTGTGTGCAGTTACGTTCTCAGTGTGTGTGGGGTTTGATGTTCAGTGTGCTGTGCTGTCCGGGTGTTGAGAGACTTCTGCATTCAAGCACACTGGAGATAGCCTCTCATGCTTGTCCGTTTTCTCCACAGGTTCGTAAACCACTGGGGGTGGGGGTGGGATCTTGTTTCCTGAGGGCGATAGAAGAGGATGCAAAGAGCCGCCTCGTCCCTTTAATAGCAATGCTCTGAAGATGCCTTTGTAGTAAAGAGCCAGGAACTCCTGCAGGAGAGTCTTATATCGGACTTTGCTGGGGAAACAATCCACCGTGCACTGAGGAGACCGTCCCTGAGAGAATACAAGGCTGCTTTCGCCGTGCATGCAATTTGCTCCTATGTGATATGGAAAACAGTAAACTTTGCAGCAGAAGGCGGTCTTCTCTGTACGCCCTCTATGTCAAGGATGTAAGTGGGCTTCGAATAGGCCTTAGCCCTAGCCACACGGGAAGTTGCAGAACAAGATGCTTCGAAATAACAGCAGTGGAGGCAAGTCAGCGTTGGATTCAGCTTACGTGGGTGAAAGAAAGCAGTGCAGGATGCCCCATTCAAGGAATCATTGAAGTCTTTGCAGTGGATGCTGAAACTGAGCTTGCAATGAGCTTTCCGTGTCTGTCCTGTGGTGTCTGCACCCAAAGCGCCTGAGTGAAGTCTGCTGTGTAGAACTCCCTTATGCTGAACAGCGGACACTCGCCTGTGTGGCCATTAACGTGAAGCCTGGCAGAGGAAGCACGGCTCTCAGAAATATGCCTGCATACAGTGACTTTAGCTTGGAAGTTTTGAACGTCGCATTTTTCTGCTACTACCGGGCTGCGTCAGAGAGGCCCAGGTTGGTCTGTGGGGTATGTAAGCCGATCTCCCGTGCCACAGTCTGAGCTTTGAAAACTAAGTGCACATTGGCTTCAGTCCCCCAGCATCATGTCAGCAAGAGGTGCCTGCAAGCTTCTCCAAAGCCTGGTGGCGGATGGGCCCTATGCCTCAGAGCTGCTGTCCTGCAGAGAAGGCTCTGAGGCCGTCTCAGTCCAAGTGATTTGCTGCTCAGACATGTCCGGACTGACAGCTAAGCACTGCTGTGTCAAGGCGAGCTTCTTATATATACTTGTACTCCCAGGCACAAGGATACTGTGAAGAGGTCTTCTGCCCAGCCTCAGGTGAGGAGGCAGAGCAAGTTGCTTTCCGCACAGCATTGAAGCAGGACGGACAGGCGTTCTGTTCAAAAGGTGAAAAGCAGGCAGCACCAGGAGCCTCTGTCAAGTAAGCTCCTCTTTATGCCTAGGGAAGCTTCATTCGAACCTGCAATGGAAATTGTTCTGGGCTAACTGAGCTCTAACTTCACGATCTAACACTCTCAGTGACTTTCTCCTAACTCACACAGAGTGGAATGGCCAAACGTAGGTGGGCATGGTGTCCTCTCTGAATGCACCTTACTTCCAAGAGATTCGTGTGCTGTGAATAGGACTTGCAACTAGGTTTAAGGGAAGATGCTGTTGGGGCTCCTTCAGCTGATCATCTTTTCATCAGAACAAAGCTCTTCTCCGGGCCAGACCTTTATCAGCCTGGACAAACCATGTGCAGCACGGCTCTCTCTTTGTGATCTGCAGGGAGAAAGAATCCTTTGCCATGTTTCTAAAGCGAAATGCTTAAGGGCAGTCCTTAGACCTCTGCATTCAAGCACACTGAAGAAAGCCTTTCGTGCTTGTCTGTTTTCTCCACAGGTTTGGAATCATCTGGGAGATCCTTGTTTCCTGGGGGTGCTACAAAGAGGACGCATAGAACCGGAGTGTCCTGGTGAGTAAAAGCATAGCCCTGAAGATGCCTTTGTCGTAAAGTGTCAGGAACTGCTGCAGGAGAGCCTTATGCCAGACTCTGCTGGAGAAACAGTCCACCGTGCACTGAGGAGACCTTCCCTGAGCGAATACGATGCTAGTTTCCCCTTACATGCAACTTGCTCCTATGTGATACAGAAAACTTAGTTAACATGGCAGTAGAAGGCTAAGCACCTGATCTCTTTTTGTGTTTTTTGGGTTTGTTGTGCGTGTGGTGTGCTCTATGTGATTTTGGTATTCGGCAGTGAGTGATTTGTGGTGTTTTCTTGTGATTCTGTGTGTATTCTCTGTTCTGGTCCGCTGTGTGTGCTGTGTTCTTGTGTGTTTTGCGTTGTGTTATCTATGGTCTGTGGGTCTCGCTTCTTTCCTGTGTGTTGTTGTGTGTTGTCCGTGTTGTGTCTATTTTATATGCCATATGTGTGGTATAGGTTCATCTGTTGACCGTTGTACACGTTTTGTGTTTGGTGTGTGGCTTCCAGTCTATTGTGTAGTGTGAAATGTGTCTGATCTTTCTTTGGTCTGTTGTGTTATGTACAGTGTTCTGGGTTGTGTGTGAGCGCTGTCTATATGCCTTCTGTGTGTCACGTACTGGGTAGATGTTGGCTGGTCTGTGTGATTTGAGTGTTGTGTGTGTGATGTTGATTTAGCCTTGTGTCGCACGTGTTGTGTGCATGTGTTTGTTCTGTGTGTGTTTGTGGGTTTTGGTTCGTGATGTCTGCGTGTGCTCTGTACTGTATGCTTGCGGTTGTGTGTGCTGTGTGTGGCGCATCATATGTGTGTTGCATGTGTTTTCGTCACTTGTGTGTGGATTTGTATGTGTTGTGTCAGTTTTGTGTGCGTGATTGTGACTTGTGTGATCTGTTAGAGAGGTTGTGTGTGTGTCTGGCTGTTTGAGTTATGCACATGATGTGAGATGTGTTGACCGTGTGTGGTTGTGCTTGTTTAGTATGTCTCTTGGTGTGTGCAGTACGTAGTCTGTGCAATGATTTTCGTGTGCATTGTGAGCAGCTTTGCACCTTGAAGGGAGTGGTGTGTGTGTGCTCTGACTATTGTGTAGCATGTTCCTGTGCTGTGTGTGTGTTCTGCGTTGTGCTCCTGTGTGAGGATGTATGTGTGTTGTCCCTGTGCGTGGTTGTGCGTGTAGCGTGTAGTGGGTGAAATGTGTGCTGTTTGTCTTCTCTGTTGGTTATGTGTGTTTGGCCTATGGCTTTGTGAGTGTTGTGTGCGTTTTGCGTGTGTGATTGTGATTTGTGTGTGGTTGTGTTTGAGTGGTTGAGTGTGTGTGGTTGTTATGTTTGTGATGTGAGATATGTTGTCCGTGGGTGGTTGTGCTTGTTTAGTGTGCCCCATTGTGTGTGCTGCATGTACTCTCGCAAATGTGATTTGTGTGTTTTATGAGAAACATGTGCTCTGTAGCGTCTGTTGTGTGCCCTGTGACAGTTGTGTTGTTACCTTTTGAGTTCTGTGTGTGTGTGTGCATCGTGTAGTGGTGCCCGCGTGTGGGGTGTCTGTGTGCGTTGTGTGTGGGGTGTGTAGTGTGTGCAGTGTGTGCTACGTGCGTTAATTGTTGGTTGTGTGTTTTGCGTGTGGTTTTGTATGTGTTGTGCGTGTTTTGCGTGTGTGATTGTGGTACGTGTTTGGCTGTGTTTGAGAGGTTGTGTGTGTGATTGGTTGTTATGGGTGTGAGGTGAGATGTGCTATCTGTATGTGGTTTTGCTTGTGTGGTGTGCCTCGTTGAGTGTGGGGTGTGTACACGGTTAAATGTGGTTTGTGAGAATTGGGTGCCTTTATGTCCTCTGATGTTCGTGGTGTATGTTGTTTCAAATGTTGTGCTGTTTGCGTGTTGAGTTTGTGTGTGTTCTCCATATCTTTGTGTTTGTGGTTGTTTACTTGTGTTTGTTGTGGTTATTCCTCGAGTGTGTGTTGTGTGTGGCTTTATGTGTGGTATGTAGTGGTCGCGTCGGTCTGTGTGTTGTGCTGTCAATGCAGGGTGTCGTGTGTGCCATGAGTTGTGATGCTTAATTTGTGTGTGATGCTTCTGTGTGTTGCGTGACGTAGTGTTCTCTGATTTGTGTATGATTTTGCATGTGGTAATGTATTGATGTGATACTTTCAATGTGCGTGTCGTGTGTGCGATGTTTGTGTTGTGCATCTTCCTGTGATGTGTTTTGTGTTTGTTGGGTTTTGTGTGATGTGTGAAGTGCGCTGTTTGTCTTTTGTGTCCACGGTAGGGTGTGTTTTGTGGTGTTTGTTGTGTGATTCTGTGCGTATTCTGCGTTGTGTTACATTTTGCGTGCTGTGTTATTATGTGATTTTCTCTTTGAAGTCTGTGATCTGCTGGTTTAATGTGCGTGGCGGTGTTTATGTGGTTGTGTGTGTGTTTCCTGGGTGTTGTGTTCTTTCTGTGTTGTGACTTTTGTGCATGTGATGTGTGCAGTTTGGGTACTTTGTTGTTTGTAGTGTGTGTTCTGTGTCTATTTCTCTGTGGAGTGCTGGGTGGCTGGTGCGGTTGTGGGTGTTTCTGTGTTGGGTGTTGTGTGCTTGGAGTGCGTCCTTGTGTGTTGTACGTTTGGCGTCTTTTGTAGAGCGAGTTGTGTTCGTGATTGGGAATGTCATGTGGTCTGTGAATGGCTTTCCGTTTCATGTTAAATGTGGGATGTGACCGCACGTGCGTTGCGTGATGTGCACCGTATTGTGCTCTAAGTTGCATGCGTGTTGTGTGTGCTCTTATCTGTTTTGCGTACTATGTGCGTGGTGTCATCTGTGTATTTTATGTGTTGTGTGGGATGTTGTGTGTTGTGTCGGATATGCTTCGTATATATGTTGTGCGCTTTGCACTGTGTGTTCTGTGAGGCTCTGTGTGCTGTATGTTTTCTGTGTGTTTTGCGTGAAGTGTGTAGTGTGTGAACTGTGTTTCATAAATTCGGTGTTGTTTCTGTGGTTGTGTAGTTTTTGCATGTCATTTGGCATGTGTTTTGTGTGGTGTGTGCTTTGCGTCTGTGAGTGTGATTTCTGCGTGGTTGTGTTTGAGAGGTTGTGTGGGTGTTTGCTTGTTATGTGTGTGATGTGAAATGTGTTGTCTGCGTGTAGTTGTGCTTGTTTAGTGTGCCTCATTGTGTGTGCTGTGTGTACTCTGTGAAATGTGGTTCGTGTGTGTTGTGAGCGATTCTGTGCCTGGATGTGTCTGGTGTGTGTCTTGTGACTTGTGCTGTTCCAGTTTGGCTCTTGTGCGTGTGCGTTTTGCACAGTGCAGCTCGGGCGTGCATATGAGTGTGGGGTGTCTGAGCATGATAGTGTGTGTGGCTTGTAGTGGGTGAAATGTGTGCTATGTGGGCTTCTGTGGGTTGTGCGTTTTGCATGTGGTTTTGTATGTGTACTGTGATTTGTGTTTGGCTGTGTTTGAGAGGCTGTTATGTTTGTTGGGTTGAGTTACGGGTGTGATGTGAGATGTGTTGTCTTTGTGCAGTTGTGCTTGTGTAGTGTGCAACATTGTGTGTGTTGTGCGTACTCACTAACTGTGGTTCTTGTGAATTGTGTGCTTTAACGTCCTGTGTTGTTTGCGGTGTGTGTTGTACTCTACGTTGTGCTGTGTGCGTGTTGAGAGGTTCTGTGTGTACTCTATGTATGCGTTTGTGGGTGTTTTGTTGTGTGTGTTGTGGTTGTTGCTTGAGTGTGTGCCGTGTGTGGCTCTATGTGTGGCATGTGGTGTTTGCGTTGTTCTGTGTGTGTTGCACTGTTAATGCAGGGCGTTGTGTTTTTTGTGAGATGTGATTTTAATTTCTGTGTGTGACGCTTGTGTGTGTTGTGTGATGTGCTGTTCTGTGATTTGTGTTTGTGTTGAGTGTATTGTTCTCTGTGTGCTGCATATTGCGTGGGTGTTGTGTGATCTGTGTTTTGCAAGTTGTGTGATATAGTAATTGTGTGTTACGACTGATATGCTTTGTGCATGTGTTGCGCGGTTGGCATTGCCCATTCTGTGAGGCTCTGTGGGCTGTATGCTTTATGTGTGATTGGAGTGATGTGTGTAGAGTGTGAAATGTGTGTTGCAAAAATTCGGTGTTCTTTTTGTTGTGGTGTGTGTGTTTTTTGCATGTGGCTTCGTATGTGTTGTATGTGTGGTGTGCGTTTTGCATGTGTGATTGTGATTCGTGTGTGGTTGTGTTTGACAGGTTGGGTGTGTGGTTGGCTGTTCGAGTAATGAGGGTAGTTTGTGATGTGCGTACTGTGTGTGGTCATGCTTGGTCAGTGAGCCTCACTATGTGTGTCGTGTTCTCTCTGAGAACCGTGCTTCAAGTGTATTGTGTGCAGTTACGTTCTCAGTGTGTGTGGGGTTTGATGTTCAGTGTGCTGTGCTGTCCGGGTGTTGAGAGACTTCTGCATTCAAGCACACTGGAGATAGCCTCTCATGCTTGTCCGTTTTCTCCACAGGTTCGTAAACCACTGGGGGTGGGGGTGGGATCTTGTTTCCTGAGGGCGATAGAAGAGGATGCAAAGAGCCGCCTCGTCCCTTTAATAGCAATGCTCTGAAGATGCCTTTGTAGTAAAGAGCCAGGAACTCCTGCAGGAGAGCCTTATATCGGACTTTGCTGGGGAAACAATCCACCGTGCACTGAGGAGACCGTCCCTGAGAGAATACAAGGCTGCTTTCGCCGTGCATGCAATTTGCTCCTATGTGATATGGAAAACAGTAAACTTTGCAGCAGAAGGCGGTCTTCTCTGTACGCCCTCTATGTCAAGGATGTAAGTGGGCTTCGAATAGGCCTTAGCCCTAGCCACACGGGAAGTTGCAGAACAAGATGCTTCGAAATAACAGCAGTGGAGGCAAGTCAGCGTTGGATTCAGCTTACGTGGGTGAAAGAAAGCAGTGCAGGATGCCCCATTCAAGGAATCATTGAAGTCTTTGCAGTGGATGCTGAAACTGAGCTTGCAATGAGCTTTCCGTGTCTGTCCTGTGGTGTCTGCACCCAAAGCGCCTGAGTGAAGTCTGCTGTGTAGAACTCCCTTATGCTGAACAGCGGACACTCGCCTGTGTGGCCATTAACGTGAAGCCTGGCAGAGGAAGCACGGCTCTCAGAAATATGCCTGCATACAGTGACTTTAGCTTGGAAGTTTTGAACGTCGCATTTTTCTGCTACTACCGGGCTGCGTCAGAGAGGCCCAGGTTGGTCTGTGGGGTATGTAAGCCGATCTCCCGTGCCACAGTCTGAGCTTTGAAAACTAAGTGCACATTGGCTTCAGTCCCCCAGCATCATGTCAGCAAGAGGTGCCTGCAAGCTTCTCCAAAGCCTGGTGGCGGATGGGCCCTATGCCTCAGAGCTGCTGTCCTGCAGAGAAGGCTCTGAGGCCGTCTCAGTCCAAGTGATTTGCTGCTCAGACATGTCCGGACTGACAGCTAAGCACTGCTGTGTCAAGGCGAGCTTCTTATATATACTTGTACTCCCAGGCACAAGGATACTGTGAAGAGGTCTTCTGCCCAGCCTCAGGTGAGGAGGCAGAGCAAGTTGCTTTCCGCACAGCATTGAAGCAGGACGGACAGGCGTTCTGTTCAAAAGGTGAAAAGCAGGCAGCACCAGGAGCCTCTGTCAAGTAAGCTCCTCTTTATGCCTAGGGAAGCTTCATTCGAACCTGCAATGGAAATTGTTCTGGGCTAACTGAGCTCTAACTTCACGATCTAACACTCTCAGTGACTTTCTCCTAACTCACACAGAGTGGAATGGCCAAACGTAGGTGGGCATGGTGTCCTCTCTGAATGCACCTTACTTCCAAGAGATTCGTGTGCTGTGAATAGGACTTGCAACTAGGTTTAAGGGAAGATGCTGTTGGGGCTCCTTCAGCTGATCATCTTTTCATCAGAACAAAGCTCTTCTCCGGGCCAGACCTTTATCAGCCTGGACAAACCATGTGCAGCACGGCTCTCTCTTTGTGATCTGCAGGGAGAAAGAATCCTTTGCCATGTTTCTAAAGCGAAATGCTTAAGGGCAGTCCTTAGACCTCTGCATTCAAGCACACTGAAGAAAGCCTTTCGTGCTTGTCTGTTTTCTCCACAGGTTTGGAATCATCTGGGAGATCCTTGTTTCCTGGGGGTGCTACAAAGAGGACGCATAGAACCGGAGTGTCCTGGTGAGTAAAAGCATAGCCCTGAAGATGCCTTTGTCGTAAAGTGTCAGGAACTGCTGCAGGAGAGCCTTATGCCAGACTCTGCTGGAGAAACAGTCCACCGTGCACTGAGGAGACCTTCCCTGAGCGAATACGATGCTAGTTTCCCCTTACATGCAACTTGCTCCTATGTGATACAGAAAACTTAGTTAACATGGCAGTAGAAGGCTAAGCACCTGATCTCTTTTTGTGTTTTTTGGGTTTGTTGTGCGTGTGGTGTGCTCTATGTGATTTTGGTATTCGGCAGTGAGTGATTTGTGGTGTTTTCTTGTGATTCTGTGTGTATTCTCTGTTCTGGTCCGCTGTGTGTGCTGTGTTCTTGTGTGTTTTGCGTTGTGTTATCTATGGTCTGTGGGTCTCGCTTCTTTCCTGTGTGTTGTTGTGTGTTGTCCGTGTTGTGTCTATTTTATATGCCATATGTGTGGTATAGGTTCATCTGTTGACCGTTGTACACGTTTTGTGTTTGGTGTGTGGCTTCCAGTCTATTGTGTAGTGTGAAATGTGTCTGATCTTTCTTTGGTCTGTTGTGTTATGTACAGTGTTCTGGGTTGTGTGTGAGCGCTGTCTATATGCCTTCTGTGTGTCACGTACTGGGTAGATGTTGGCTGGTCTGTGTGATTTGAGTGTTGTGTGTGTGATGTTGATTTAGCCTTGTGTCGCACGTGTTGTGTGCATGTGTTTGTTCTGTGTGTGTTTGTGGGTTTTGGTTCGTGATGTCTGCGTGTGCTCTGTACTGTATGCTTGCGGTTGTGTGTGCTGTGTGTGGCGCATCATACGTGTTTTGCATGTGTTTTCGTCACTTGTGTGTGGATTTGTATGTGTTGTGTCAGTTTTGTGTGCGTGATTGTGACTTGTGTGATCTGTTAGAGAGGTTGTGTGTGTGTCTGGCTGTTTGAGTTATGCACATGATGTGAGATGTGTTGACCGTGTGTGGTTGTGCTTGTTTAGTATGTCTCTTGGTGTGTGCAGTACGTAGTCTGTGCAATGATTTTCGTGTGCATTGTGAGCAGCTTTGCACCTTGAAGGGAGTGGTGTGTGTGTGCTCTGACTATTGTGTAGCATGTTCCTGTGCTGTGTGTGTGTTCTGCGTTGTGCTCCTGTGTGAGGATGTATGTGTGTTGTCCCTGTGCGTGGTTGTGCGTGTAGCGTGTAGTGGGTGAAATGTGTGCTGTTTGTCTTCTCTGTTGGTTATGTGTGTTTGGCCTATGGCTTTGTGAGTGTTGTGTGCGTTTTGCGTGTGTGATTGTGATTTGTGTGTGGTTGTGTTTGAGTGGTTGAGTGTGTGTGGTTGTTATGTTTGTGATGTGAGATATGTTGTCCGTGGGTGGTTGTGCTTGTTTAGTGTGCCCCATTGTGTGTGCTGCATGTACTCTCGCAAATGTGATTTGTGTGTTTTATGAGAAACATGTGCTCTGTAGCGTCTGTTGTGTGCCCTGTGACAGTTGTGTTGTTACCTTTTGAGTTCTGTGTGTGTGTGTGCATCGTGTAGTGGTGCCCGCGTGTGGGGTGTCTGTGTGCGTTGTGTGTGGGGTGTGTAGTGTGTGCAGTGTGTGCTACGTGCGTTAATTGTTGGTTGTGTGTTTTGCGTGTGGTTTTGTATGTGTTGTGCGTGTTTTGCGTGTGTGATTGTGGTACGTGTTTGGCTGTGTTTGAGAGGTTGTGTGTGTGATTGGTTGTTATGGGTGTGAGGTGAGATGTGCTATCTGTATGTGGTTTTGCTTGTGTGGTGTGCCTCGTTGAGTGTGGGGTGTGTACACGGTTAAATGTGGTTTGTGAGAATTGGGTGCCTTTATGTCCTCTGATGTTCGTGGTGTATGTTGTTTCAAATGTTGTGCTGTTTGCGTGTTGAGTTTGTGTGTGTTCTCCATATCTTTGTGTTTGTGGTTGTTTACTTGTGTTTGTTGTGGTTATTCCTCGAGTGTGTGTTGTGTGTGGCTTTATGTGTGGTATGTAGTGGTCGCGTCGGTCTGTGTGTTGTGCTGTCAATGCAGGGTGTCGTGTGTGCCATGAGTTGTGATGCTTAATTTGTGTGTGATGCTTCTGTGTGTTGCGTGACGTAGTGTTCTCTGATTTGTGTATGATTTTGCATGTGGTAATGTATTGATGTGATACTTTCAATGTGCGTGTCGTGTGTGCGATGTTTGTGTTGTGCATCTTCCTGTGATGTGTTTTGTGTTTGTTGGGTTTTGTGTGATGTGTGAAGTGCGCTGTTTGTCTTTTGTGTCCACGGTAGGGTGTGTTTTGTGGTGTTTGTTGTGTGATTCTGTGCGTATTCTGCGTTGTGTTACATTTTGCGTGCTGTGTTATTATGTGATTTTCTCTTTGAAGTCTGTGATCTGCTGGTTTAATGTGCGTGGCGGTGTTTATGTGGTTGTGTGTGTGTTTCCTGGGTGTTGTGTTCTTTCTGTGTTGTGACTTTTGTGCATGTGATGTGTGCAGTTTGGGTACTTTGTTGTTTGTAGTGTGTGTTCTGTGTCTATTTCTCTGTGGAGTGCTGGGTGGCTGGTGCGGTTGTGGGTGTTTCTGTGTTGGGTGTTGTGTGCTTGGAGTGCGTCCTTGTGTGTTGTACGTTTGGCGTCTTTTGTAGAGCGAGTTGTGTTCGTGATTGGGAATGTCATGTGGTCTGTGAATGGCTTTCCGTTTCATGTTAAATGTGGGATGTGACCGCACGTGCGTTGCGTGATGTGCACCGTATTGTGCTCTAAGTTGCATGCGTGTTGTGTGTGCTCTTATCTGTTTTGCGTACTATGTGCGTGGTGTCATCTGTGTATTTTATGTGTTGTGTGGGATGTTGTGTGTTGTGTCGGATATGCTTCGTATATATGTTGTGCGCTTTGCACTGTGTGTTCTGTGAGGCTCTGTGTGCTGTATGTTTTCTGTGTGTTTTGCGTGAAGTGTGTAGTGTGTGAACTGTGTTTCATAAATTCGGTGTTGTTTCTGTGGTTGTGTAGTTTTTGCATGTCATTTGGCATGTGTTTTGTGTGGTGTGTGCTTTGCGTCTGTGAGTGTGATTTCTGCGTGGTTGTGTTTGAGAGGTTGTGTGGGTGTTTGCTTGTTATGTGTGTGATGTGAAATGTGTTGTCTGCGTGTAGTTGTGCTTGTTTAGTGTGCCTCATTGTGTGTGCTGTGTGTACTCTGTGAAATGTGGTTCGTGTGTGTTGTGAGCGATTCTGTGCCTGGATGTGTCTGGTGTGTGTCTTGTGACTTGTGCTGTTCCAGTTTGGCTCTTGTGCGTGTGCGTTTTGCACAGTGCAGCTCGGGCGTGCATATGAGTGTGGGGTGTCTGAGCATGATAGTGTGTGTGGCTTGTAGTGGGTGAAATGTGTGCTATGTGGGCTTCTGTGGGTTGTGCGTTTTGCATGTGGTTTTGTATGTGTACTGTGATTTGTGTTTGGCTGTGTTTGAGAGGCTGTTATGTTTGTTGGGTTGAGTTACGGGTGTGATGTGAGATGTGTTGTCTTTGTGCAGTTGTGCTTGTGTAGTGTGCAACATTGTGTGTGTTGTGCGTACTCACTAACTGTGGTTCTTGTGAATTGTGTGCTTTAACGTCCTGTGTTGTTTGCGGTGTGTGTTGTACTCTACGTTGTGCTGTGTGCGTGTTGAGAGGTTCTGTGTGTACTCTATGTATGCGTTTGTGGGTGTTTTGTTGTGTGTGTTGTGGTTGTTGCTTGAGTGTGTGCCGTGTGTGGCTCTATGTGTGGCATGTGGTGTTTGCGTTGTTCTGTGTGTGTTGCACTGTTAATGCAGGGCGTTGTGTTTTTTGTGAGATGTGATTTTAATTTCTGTGTGTGACGCTTGTGTGTGTTGTGTGATGTGCTGTTCTGTGATTTGTGTTTGTGTTGAGTGTATTGTTCTCTGTGTGCTGCATATTGCGTGGGTGTTGTGTGATCTGTGTTTTGCAAGTTGTGTGATATAGTAATTGTGTGTTACGACTGATATGCTTTGTGCATGTGTTGCGCGGTTGGCATTGCCCATTCTGTGAGGCTCTGTGGGCTGTATGCTTTATGTGTGATTGGAGTGATGTGTGTAGAGTGTGAAATGTGTGTTGCAAAAATTCGGTGTTCTTTTTGTTGTGGTGTGTGTGTTTTTTGCATGTGGCTTCGTATGTGTTGTATGTGTGGTGTGCGTTTTGCATGTGTGATTGTGATTCGTGTGTGGTTGTGTTTGACAGGTTGGGTGTGTGGTTGGCTGTTCGAGTAATGAGGGTAGTTTGTGATGTGCGTACTGTGTGTGGTCATGCTTGGTCAGTGAGCCTCACTATGTGTGTCGTGTTCTCTCTGAGAACCGTGCTTCAAGTGTATTGTGTGCAGTTACGTTCTCAGTGTGTGTGGGGTTTGATGTTCAGTGTGCTGTGCTGTCCGGGTGTTGAGAGACTTCTGCATTCAAGCACACTGGAGATAGCCTCTCATGCTTGTCCGTTTTCTCCACAGGTTCGTAAACCACTGGGGGTGGGGGTGGGATCTTGTTTCCTGAGGGCGATAGAAGAGGATGCAAAGAGCCGCCTCGTCCCTTTAATAGCAATGCTCTGAAGATGCCTTTGTAGTAAAGAGCCAGGAACTCCTGCAGGAGAGCCTTATATCGGACTTTGCTGGGGAAACAATCCACCGTGCACTGAGGAGACCGTCCCTGAGAGAATACAAGGCTGCTTTCGCCGTGCATGCAATTTGCTCCTATGTGATATGGAAAACAGTAAACTTTGCAGCAGAAGGCGGTCTTCTCTGTACGCCCTCTATGTCAAGGATGTAAGTGGGCTTCGAATAGGCCTTAGCCCTAGCCACACGGGAAGTTGCAGAACAAGATGCTTCGAAATAACAGCAGTGGAGGCAAGTCAGCGTTGGATTCAGCTTACGTGGGTGAAAGAAAGCAGTGCAGGATGCCCCATTCAAGGAATCATTGAAGTCTTTGCAGTGGATGCTGAAACTGAGCTTGCAATGAGCTTTCCGTGTCTGTCCTGTGGTGTCTGCACCCAAAGCGCCTGAGTGAAGTCTGCTGTGTAGAACTCCCTTATGCTGAACAGCGGACACTCGCCTGTGTGGCCATTAACGTGAAGCCTGGCAGAGGAAGCACGGCTCTCAGAAATATGCCTGCATACAGTGACTTTAGCTTGGAAGTTTTGAACGTCGCATTTTTCTGCTACTACCGGGCTGCGTCAGAGAGGCCCAGGTTGGTCTGTGGGGTATGTAAGCCGATCTCCCGTGCCACAGTCTGAGCTTTGAAAACTAAGTGCACATTGGCTTCAGTCCCCCAGCATCATGTCAGCAAGAGGTGCCTGCAAGCTTCTCCAAAGCCTGGTGGCGGATGGGCCCTATGCCTCAGAGCTGCTGTCCTGCAGAGAAGGCTCTGAGGCCGTCTCAGTCCAAGTGATTTGCTGCTCAGACATGTCCGGACTGACAGCTAAGCACTGCTGTGTCAAGGCGAGCTTCTTATATATACTTGTACTCCCAGGCACAAGGATACTGTGAAGAGGTCTTCTGCCCAGCCTCAGGTGAGGAGGCAGAGCAAGTTGCTTTCCGCACAGCATTGAAGCAGGACGGACAGGCGTTCTGTTCAAAAGGTGAAAAGCAGGCAGCACCAGGAGCCTCTGTCAAGTAAGCTCCTCTTTATGCCTAGGGAAGCTTCATTCGAACCTGCAATGGAAATTGTTCTGGGCTAACTGAGCTCTAACTTCACGATCTAACACTCTCAGTGACTTTCTCCTAACTCACACAGAGTGGAATGGCCAAACGTAGGTGGGCATGGTGTCCTCTCTGAATGCACCTTACTTCCAAGAGATTCGTGTGCTGTGAATAGGACTTGCAACTAGGTTTAAGGGAAGATGCTGTTGGGGCTCCTTCAGCTGATCATCTTTTCATCAGAACAAAGCTCTTCTCCGGGCCAGACCTTTATCAGCCTGGACAAACCATGTGCAGCACGGCTCTCTCTTTGTGATCTGCAGGGAGAAAGAATCCTTTGCCATGTTTCTAAAGCGAAATGCTTAAGGGCAGTCCTTAGACCTCTGCATTCAAGCACACTGAAGAAAGCCTTTCGTGCTTGTCTGTTTTCTCCACAGGTTTGGAATCATCTGGGAGATCCTTGTTTCCTGGGGGTGCTACAAAGAGGACGCATAGAACCGGAGTGTCCTGGTGAGTAAAAGCATAGCCCTGAAGATGCCTTTGTCGTAAAGTGTCAGGAACTGCTGCAGGAGAGCCTTATGCCAGACTCTGCTGGAGAAACAGTCCACCGTGCACTGAGGAGACCTTCCCTGAGCGAATACGATGCTAGTTTCCCCTTACATGCAACTTGCTCCTATGTGATACAGAAAACTTAGTTAACATGGCAGTAGAAGGCTAAGCACCTGATCTCTTTTTGTGTTTTTTGGGTTTGTTGTGCGTGTGGTGTGCTCTATGTGATTTTGGTATTCGGCAGTGAGTGATTTGTGGTGTTTTCTTGTGATTCTGTGTGTATTCTCTGTTCTGGTCCGCTGTGTGTGCTGTGTTCTTGTGTGTTTTGCGTTGTGTTATCTATGGTCTGTGGGTCTCGCTTCTTTCCTGTGTGTTGTTGTGTGTTGTCCGTGTTGTGTCTATTTTATATGCCATATGTGTGGTATAGGTTCATCTGTTGACCGTTGTACACGTTTTGTGTTTGGTGTGTGGCTTCCAGTCTATTGTGTAGTGTGAAATGTGTCTGATCTTTCTTTGGTCTGTTGTGTTATGTACAGTGTTCTGGGTTGTGTGTGAGCGCTGTCTATATGCCTTCTGTGTGTCACGTACTGGGTAGATGTTGGCTGGTCTGTGTGATTTGAGTGTTGTGTGTGTGATGTTGATTTAGCCTTGTGTCGCACGTGTTGTGTGCATGTGTTTGTTCTGTGTGTGTTTGTGGGTTTTGGTTCGTGATGTCTGCGTGTGCTCTGTACTGTATGCTTGCGGTTGTGTGTGCTGTGTGTGGCGCATCATACGTGTTTTGCATGTGTTTTCGTCACTTGTGTGTGGATTTGTATGTGTTGTGTCAGTTTTGTGTGCGTGATTGTGACTTGTGTGATCTGTTAGAGAGGTTGTGTGTGTGTCTGGCTGTTTGAGTTATGCACATGATGTGAGATGTGTTGACCGTGTGTGGTTGTGCTTGTTTAGTATGTCTCTTGGTGTGTGCAGTACGTAGTCTGTGCAATGATTTTCGTGTGCATTGTGAGCAGCTTTGCACCTTGAAGGGAGTGGTGTGTGTGTGCTCTGACTATTGTGTAGCATGTTCCTGTGCTGTGTGTGTGTTCTGCGTTGTGCTCCTGTGTGAGGATGTATGTGTGTTGTCCCTGTGCGTGGTTGTGCGTGTAGCGTGTAGTGGGTGAAATGTGTGCTGTTTGTCTTCTCTGTTGGTTATGTGTGTTTGGCCTATGGCTTTGTGAGTGTTGTGTGCGTTTTGCGTGTGTGATTGTGATTTGTGTGTGGTTGTGTTTGAGTGGTTGAGTGTGTGTGGTTGTTATGTTTGTGATGTGAGATATGTTGTCCGTGGGTGGTTGTGCTTGTTTAGTGTGCCCCATTGTGTGTGCTGCATGTACTCTCGCAAATGTGATTTGTGTGTTTTATGAGAAACATGTGCTCTGTAGCGTCTGTTGTGTGCCCTGTGACAGTTGTGTTGTTACCTTTTGAGTTCTGTGTGTGTGTGTGCATCGTGTAGTGGTGCCCGCGTGTGGGGTGTCTGTGTGCGTTGTGTGTGGGGTGTGTAGTGTGTGCAGTGTGTGCTACGTGCGTTAATTGTTGGTTGTGTGTTTTGCGTGTGGTTTTGTATGTGTTGTGCGTGTTTTGCGTGTGTGATTGTGGTACGTGTTTGGCTGTGTTTGAGAGGTTGTGTGTGTGATTGGTTGTTATGGGTGTGAGGTGAGATGTGCTATCTGTATGTGGTTTTGCTTGTGTGGTGTGCCTCGTTGAGTGTGGGGTGTGTACACGGTTAAATGTGGTTTGTGAGAATTGGGTGCCTTTATGTCCTCTGATGTTCGTGGTGTATGTTGTTTCAAATGTTGTGCTGTTTGCGTGTTGAGTTTGTGTGTGTTCTCCATATCTTTGTGTTTGTGGTTGTTTACTTGTGTTTGTTGTGGTTATTCCTCGAGTGTGTGTTGTGTGTGGCTTTATGTGTGGTATGTAGTGGTCGCGTCGGTCTGTGTGTTGTGCTGTCAATGCAGGGTGTCGTGTGTGCCATGAGTTGTGATGCTTAATTTGTGTGTGATGCTTCTGTGTGTTGCGTGACGTAGTGTTCTCTGATTTGTGTATGATTTTGCATGTGGTAATGTATTGATGTGATACTTTCAATGTGCGTGTCGTGTGTGCGATGTTTGTGTTGTGCATCTTCCTGTGATGTGTTTTGTGTTTGTTGGGTTTTGTGTGATGTGTGAAGTGCGCTGTTTGTCTTTTGTGTCCACGGTAGGGTGTGTTTTGTGGTGTTTGTTGTGTGATTCTGTGCGTATTCTGCGTTGTGTTACATTTTGCGTGCTGTGTTATTATGTGATTTTCTCTTTGAAGTCTGTGATCTGCTGGTTTAATGTGCGTGGCGGTGTTTATGTGGTTGTGTGTGTGTTTCCTGGGTGTTGTGTTCTTTCTGTGTTGTGACTTTTGTGCATGTGATGTGTGCAGTTTGGGTACTTTGTTGTTTGTAGTGTGTGTTCTGTGTCTATTTCTCTGTGGAGTGCTGGGTGGCTGGTGCGGTTGTGGGTGTTTCTGTGTTGGGTGTTGTGTGCTTGGAGTGCGTCCTTGTGTGTTGTACGTTTGGCGTCTTTTGTAGAGCGAGTTGTGTTCGTGATTGGGAATGTCATGTGGTCTGTGAATGGCTTTCCGTTTCATGTTAAATGTGGGATGTGACCGCACGTGCGTTGCGTGATGTGCACCGTATTGTGCTCTAAGTTGCATGCGTGTTGTGTGTGCTCTTATCTGTTTTGCGTACTATGTGCGTGGTGTCATCTGTGTATTTTATGTGTTGTGTGGGATGTTGTGTGTTGTGTCGGATATGCTTCGTATATATGTTGTGCGCTTTGCACTGTGTGTTCTGTGAGGCTCTGTGTGCTGTATGTTTTCTGTGTGTTTTGCGTGAAGTGTGTAGTGTGTGAACTGTGTTTCATAAATTCGGTGTTGTTTCTGTGGTTGTGTAGTTTTTGCATGTCATTTGGCATGTGTTTTGTGTGGTGTGTGCTTTGCGTCTGTGAGTGTGATTTCTGCGTGGTTGTGTTTGAGAGGTTGTGTGGGTGTTTGCTTGTTATGTGTGTGATGTGAAATGTGTTGTCTGCGTGTAGTTGTGCTTGTTTAGTGTGCCTCATTGTGTGTGCTGTGTGTACTCTGTGAAATGTGGTTCGTGTGTGTTGTGAGCGATTCTGTGCCTGGATGTGTCTGGTGTGTGTCTTGTGACTTGTGCTGTTCCAGTTTGGCTCTTGTGCGTGTGCGTTTTGCACAGTGCAGCTCGGGCGTGCATATGAGTGTGGGGTGTCTGAGCATGATAGTGTGTGTGGCTTGTAGTGGGTGAAATGTGTGCTATGTGGGCTTCTGTGGGTTGTGCGTTTTGCATGTGGTTTTGTATGTGTACTGTGATTTGTGTTTGGCTGTGTTTGAGAGGCTGTTATGTTTGTTGGGTTGAGTTACGGGTGTGATGTGAGATGTGTTGTCTTTGTGCAGTTGTGCTTGTGTAGTGTGCAACATTGTGTGTGTTGTGCGTACTCACTAACTGTGGTTCTTGTGAATTGTGTGCTTTAACGTCCTGTGTTGTTTGCGGTGTGTGTTGTACTCTACGTTGTGCTGTGTGCGTGTTGAGAGGTTCTGTGTGTACTCTATGTATGCGTTTGTGGGTGTTTTGTTGTGTGTGTTGTGGTTGTTGCTTGAGTGTGTGCCGTGTGTGGCTCTATGTGTGGCATGTGGTGTTTGCGTTGTTCTGTGTGTGTTGCACTGTTAATGCAGGGCGTTGTGTTTTTTGTGAGATGTGATTTTAATTTCTGTGTGTGACGCTTGTGTGTGTTGTGTGATGTGCTGTTCTGTGATTTGTGTTTGTGTTGAGTGTATTGTTCTCTGTGTGCTGCATATTGCGTGGGTGTTGTGTGATCTGTGTTTTGCAAGTTGTGTGATATAGTAATTGTGTGTTACGACTGATATGCTTTGTGCATGTGTTGCGCGGTTGGCATTGCCCATTCTGTGAGGCTCTGTGGGCTGTATGCTTTATGTGTGATTGGAGTGATGTGTGTAGAGTGTGAAATGTGTGTTGCAAAAATTCGGTGTTCTTTTTGTTGTGGTGTGTGTGTTTTTTGCATGTGGCTTCGTATGTGTTGTATGTGTGGTGTGCGTTTTGCATGTGTGATTGTGATTCGTGTGTGGTTGTGTTTGACAGGTTGGGTGTGTGGTTGGCTGTTCGAGTAATGAGGGTAGTTTGTGATGTGCGTACTGTGTGTGGTCATGCTTGGTCAGTGAGCCTCACTATGTGTGTCGTGTTCTCTCTGAGAACCGTGCTTCAAGTGTATTGTGTGCAGTTACGTTCTCAGTGTGTGTGGGGTTTGATGTTCAGTGTGCTGTGCTGTCCGGGTGTTGAGAGACTTCTGCATTCAAGCACACTGGAGATAGCCTCTCATGCTTGTCCGTTTTCTCCATAGGTTCGTAAACCACTGGGGGTGGGGGTGGGATCTTGTTTCCTGAGGGCGATAGAAGAGGATGCAAAGAGCCGCCTCGTCCCTTTAATAGCAATGCTCTGAAGATGCCTTTGTAGTAAAGAGCCAGGAACTCCTGCAGGAGAGCCTTATATCGGACTTTGCTGGGGAAACAATCCACCGTGCACTGAGGAGACCGTCCCTGAGAGAATACAAGGCTGCTTTCGCCGTGCATGCAATTTGCTCCTATGTGATATGGAAAACAGTAAACTTTGCAGCAGAAGGCGGTCTTCTCTGTACGCCCTCTATGTCAAGGATGTAAGTGGGCTTCGAATAGGCCTTAGCCCTAGCCACACGGGAAGTTGCAGAACAAGATGCTTCGAAATAACAGCAGTGGAGGCAAGTCAGCGTTGGATTCAGCTTACGTGGGTGAAAGAAAGCAGTGCAGGATGCCCCATTCAAGGAATCATTGAAGTCTTTGCAGTGGATGCTGAAACTGAGCTTGCAATGAGCTTTCCGTGTCTGTCCTGTGGTGTCTGCACCCAAAGCGCCTGAGTGAAGTCTGCTGTGTAGAACTCCCTTATGCTGAACAGCGGACACTCGCCTGTGTGGCCATTAACGTGAAGCCTGGCAGAGGAAGCACGGCTCTCAGAAATATGCCTGCATACAGTGACTTTAGCTTGGAAGTTTTGAACGTCGCATTTTTCTGCTACTACCGGGCTGCGTCAGAGAGGCCCAGGTTGGTCTGTGGGGTATGTAAGCCGATCTCCCGTGCCACAGTCTGAGCTTTGAAAACTAAGTGCACATTGGCTTCAGTCCCCCAGCATCATGTCAGCAAGAGGTGCCTGCAAGCTTCTCCAAAGCCTGGTGGCGGATGGGCCCTATGCCTCAGAGCTGCTGTCCTGCAGAGAAGGCTCTGAGGCCGTCTCAGTCCAAGTGATTTGCTGCTCAGACATGTCCGGACTGACAGCTAAGCACTGCTGTGTCAAGGCGAGCTTCTTATATATACTTGTACTCCCAGGCACAAGGATACTGTGAAGAGGTCTTCTGCCCAGCCTCAGGTGAGGAGGCAGAGCAAGTTGCTTTCCGCACAGCATTGAAGCAGGACGGACAGGCGTTCTGTTCAAAAGGTGAAAAGCAGGCAGCACCAGGAGCCTCTGTCAAGTAAGCTCCTCTTTATGCCTAGGGAAGCTTCATTCGAACCTGCAATGGAAATTGTTCTGGGCTAACTGAGCTCTAACTTCACGATCTAACACTCTCAGTGACTTTCTCCTAACTCACACAGAGTGGAATGGCCAAACGTAGGTGGGCATGGTGTCCTCTCTGAATGCACCTTACTTCCAAGAGATTCGTGTGCTGTGAATAGGACTTGCAACTAGGTTTAAGGGAAGATGCTGTTGGGGCTCCTTCAGCTGATCATCTTTTCATCAGAACAAAGCTCTTCTCCGGGCCAGACCTTTATCAGCCTGGACAAACCATGTGCAGCACGGCTCTCTCTTTGTGATCTGCAGGGAGAAAGAATCCTTTGCCATGTTTCTAAAGCGAAATGCTTAAGGGCAGTCCTTAGACCTCTGCATTCAAGCACACTGAAGAAAGCCTTTCGTGCTTGTCTGTTTTCTCCACAGGTTTGGAATCATCTGGGAGATCCTTGTTTCCTGGGGGTGCTACAAAGAGGACGCATAGAACCGGAGTGTCCTGGTGAGTAAAAGCATAGCCCTGAAGATGCCTTTGTCGTAAAGTGTCAGGAACTGCTGCAGGAGAGCCTTATGCCAGACTCTGCTGGAGAAACAGTCCACCGTGCACTGAGGAGACCTTCCCTGAGCGAATACGATGCTAGTTTCCCCTTACATGCAACTTGCTCCTATGTGATACAGAAAACTTAGTTAACATGGCAGTAGAAGGCTAAGCACCTGATCTCTTTTTGTGTTTTTTGGGTTTGTTGTGCGTGTGGTGTGCTCTATGTGATTTTGGTATTCGGCAGTGAGTGATTTGTGGTGTTTTCTTGTGATTCTGTGTGTATTCTCTGTTCTGGTCCGCTGTGTGTGCTGTGTTCTTGTGTGTTTTGCGTTGTGTTATCTATGGTCTGTGGGTCTCGCTTCTTTCCTGTGTGTTGTTGTGTGTTGTCCGTGTTGTGTCTATTTTATATGCCATATGTGTGGTATAGGTTCATCTGTTGACCGTTGTACACGTTTTGTGTTTGGTGTGTGGCTTCCAGTCTATTGTGTAGTGTGAAATGTGTCTGATCTTTCTTTGGTCTGTTGTGTTATGTACAGTGTTCTGGGTTGTGTGTGAGCGCTGTCTATATGCCTTCTGTGTGTCACGTACTGGGTAGATGTTGGCTGGTCTGTGTGATTTGAGTGTTGTGTGTGTGATGTTGATTTAGCCTTGTGTCGCACGTGTTGTGTGCATGTGTTTGTTCTGTGTGTGTTTGTGGGTTTTGGTTCGTGATGTCTGCGTGTGCTCTGTACTGTATGCTTGCGGTTGTGTGTGCTGTGTGTGGCGCATCATATGTGTTTTGCATGTGTTTTCGTCACTTGTGTGTGGATTTGTATGTGTTGTGTCAGTTTTGTGTGCGTGATTGTGACTTGTGTGATCTGTTAGAGAGGTTGTGTGTGTGTCTGGCTGTTTGAGTTATGCACATGATGTGAGATGTGTTGACCGTGTGTGGTTGTGCTTGTTTAGTATGTCTCTTGGTGTGTGCAGTACGTAGTCTGTGCAATGATTTTCGTGTGCATTGTGAGCAGCTTTGCACCTTGAAGGGAGTGGTGTGTGTGTGCTCTGACTATTGTGTAGCATGTTCCTGTGCTGTGTGTGTGTTCTGCGTTGTGCTCCTGTGTGAGGATGTATGTGTGTTGTCCCTGTGCGTGGTTGTGCGTGTAGCGTGTAGTGGGTGAAATGTGTGCTGTTTGTCTTCTCTGTTGGTTATGTGTGTTTGGCCTATGGCTTTGTGAGTGTTGTGTGCGTTTTGCGTGTGTGATTGTGATTTGTGTGTGGTTGTGTTTGAGTGGTTGAGTGTGTGTGGTTGTTATGTTTGTGATGTGAGATATGTTGTCCGTGGGTGGTTGTGCTTGTTTAGTGTGCCCCATTGTGTGTGCTGCATGTACTCTCGCAAATGTGATTTGTGTGTTTTATGAGAAACATGTGCTCTGTAGCGTCTGTTGTGTGCCCTGTGACAGTTGTGTTGTTACCTTTTGAGTTCTGTGTGTGTGTGTGCATCGTGTAGTGGTGCCCGCGTGTGGGGTGTCTGTGTGCGTTGTGTGTGGGGTGTGTAGTGTGTGCAGTGTGTGCTACGTGCGTTAATTGTTGGTTGTGTGTTTTGCGTGTGGTTTTGTATGTGTTGTGCGTGTTTTGCGTGTGTGATTGTGGTACGTGTTTGGCTGTGTTTGAGAGGTTGTGTGTGTGATTGGTTGTTATGGGTGTGAGGTGAGATGTGCTATCTGTATGTGGTTTTGCTTGTGTGGTGTGCCTCGTTGAGTGTGGGGTGTGTACACGGTTAAATGTGGTTTGTGAGAATTGGGTGCCTTTATGTCCTCTGATGTTCGTGGTGTATGTTGTTTCAAATGTTGTGCTGTTTGCGTGTTGAGTTTGTGTGTGTTCTCCATATCTTTGTGTTTGTGGTTGTTTACTTGTGTTTGTTGTGGTTATTCCTCGAGTGTGTGTTGTGTGTGGCTTTATGTGTGGTATGTAGTGGTCGCGTCGGTCTGTGTGTTGTGCTGTCAATGCAGGGTGTCGTGTGTGCCATGAGTTGTGATGCTTAATTTGTGTGTGATGCTTCTGTGTGTTGCGTGACGTAGTGTTCTCTGATTTGTGTATGATTTTGCATGTGGTAATGTATTGATGTGATACTTTCAATGTGCGTGTCGTGTGTGCGATGTTTGTGTTGTGCATCTTCCTGTGATGTGTTTTGTGTTTGTTGGGTTTTGTGTGATGTGTGAAGTGCGCTGTTTGTCTTTTGTGTCCACGGTAGGGTGTGTTTTGTGGTGTTTGTTGTGTGATTCTGTGCGTATTCTGCGTTGTGTTACATTTTGCGTGCTGTGTTATTATGTGATTTTCTCTTTGAAGTCTGTGATCTGCTGGTTTAATGTGCGTGGCGGTGTTTATGTGGTTGTGTGTGTGTTTCCTGGGTGTTGTGTTCTTTCTGTGTTGTGACTTTTGTGCATGTGATGTGTGCAGTTTGGGTACTTTGTTGTTTGTAGTGTGTGTTCTGTGTCTATTTCTCTGTGGAGTGCTGGGTGGCTGGTGCGGTTGTGGGTGTTTCTGTGTTGGGTGTTGTGTGCTTGGAGTGCGTCCTTGTGTGTTGTACGTTTGGCGTCTTTTGTAGAGCGAGTTGTGTTCGTGATTGGGAATGTCATGTGGTCTGTGAATGGCTTTCCGTTTCATGTTAAATGTGGGATGTGACCGCACGTGCGTTGCGTGATGTGCACCGTATTGTGCTCTAAGTTGCATGCGTGTTGTGTGTGCTCTTATCTGTTTTGCGTACTATGTGCGTGGTGTCATCTGTGTATTTTATGTGTTGTGTGGGATGTTGTGTGTTGTGTCGGATATGCTTCGTATATATGTTGTGCGCTTTGCACTGTGTGTTCTGTGAGGCTCTGTGTGCTGTATGTTTTCTGTGTGTTTTGCGTGAAGTGTGTAGTGTGTGAACTGTGTTTCATAAATTCGGTGTTGTTTCTGTGGTTGTGTAGTTTTTGCATGTCATTTGGCATGTGTTTTGTGTGGTGTGTGCTTTGCGTCTGTGAGTGTGATTTCTGCGTGGTTGTGTTTGAGAGGTTGTGTGGGTGTTTGCTTGTTATGTGTGTGATGTGAAATGTGTTGTCTGCGTGTAGTTGTGCTTGTTTAGTGTGCCTCATTGTGTGTGCTGTGTGTACTCTGTGAAATGTGGTTCGTGTGTGTTGTGAGCGATTCTGTGCCTGGATGTGTCTGGTGTGTGTCTTGTGACTTGTGCTGTTCCAGTTTGGCTCTTGTGCGTGTGCGTTTTGCACAGTGCAGCTCGGGCGTGCATATGAGTGTGGGGTGTCTGAGCATGATAGTGTGTGTGGCTTGTAGTGGGTGAAATGTGTGCTATGTGGGCTTCTGTGGGTTGTGCGTTTTGCATGTGGTTTTGTATGTGTACTGTGATTTGTGTTTGGCTGTGTTTGAGAGGCTGTTATGTTTGTTGGGTTGAGTTACGGGTGTGATGTGAGATGTGTTGTCTTTGTGCAGTTGTGCTTGTGTAGTGTGCAACATTGTGTGTGTTGTGCGTACTCACTAACTGTGGTTCTTGTGAATTGTGTGCTTTAACGTCCTGTGTTGTTTGCGGTGTGTGTTGTACTCTACGTTGTGCTGTGTGCGTGTTGAGAGGTTCTGTGTGTACTCTATGTATGCGTTTGTGGGTGTTTTGTTGTGTGTGTTGTGGTTGTTGCTTGAGTGTGTGCCGTGTGTGGCTCTATGTGTGGCATGTGGTGTTTGCGTTGTTCTGTGTGTGTTGCACTGTTAATGCAGGGCGTTGTGTTTTTTGTGAGATGTGATTTTAATTTCTGTGTGTGACGCTTGTGTGTGTTGTGTGATGTGCTGTTCTGTGATTTGTGTTTGTGTTGAGTGTATTGTTCTCTGTGTGCTGCATATTGCGTGGGTGTTGTGTGATCTGTGTTTTGCAAGTTGTGTGATATAGTAATTGTGTGTTACGACTGATATGCTTTGTGCATGTGTTGCGCGGTTGGCATTGCCCATTCTGTGAGGCTCTGTGGGCTGTATGCTTTATGTGTGATTGGAGTGATGTGTGTAGAGTGTGAAATGTGTGTTGCAAAAATTCGGTGTTCTTTTTGTTGTGGTGTGTGTGTTTTTTGCATGTGGCTTCGTATGTGTTGTATGTGTGGTGTGCGTTTTGCATGTGTGATTGTGATTCGTGTGTGGTTGTGTTTGACAGGTTGGGTGTGTGGTTGGCTGTTCGAGTAATGAGGGTAGTTTGTGATGTGCGTACTGTGTGTGGTCATGCTTGGTCAGTGAGCCTCACTATGTGTGTCGTGTTCTCTCTGAGAACCGTGCTTCAAGTGTATTGTGTGCAGTTACGTTCTCAGTGTGTGTGGGGTTTGATGTTCAGTGTGCTGTGCTGTCCGGGTGTTGAGAGACTTCTGCATTCAAGCACACTGGAGATAGCCTCTCATGCTTGTCCGTTTTCTCCACAGGTTCGTAAACCACTGGGGGTGGGGGTGGGATCTTGTTTCCTGAGGGCGATAGAAGAGGATGCAAAGAGCCGCCTCGTCCCTTTAATAGCAATGCTCTGAAGATGCCTTTGTAGTAAAGAGCCAGAAACTCCTGCAGGAGAGCCTTATGCCGGACTTTGCTGGGGAAACAATCCACCGTGCACTGAGGAGACCGTCCCTGAGAGAATACTAGGCTGCTTTCGCCGTGCATGCAATTTGCTCCTATGTGATATGGAAAACAGTAAACTTTGCAGCAGAAGGCGGTCTTCTCTGTACGCCCTCTATGTCAAGGATGTAAGTGGGCTTCGAATAGGCCTTAGCCCTAGCCACACGGGAAGTTGCAGAACAAGATGCTTCGAAATAACAGCAGTGGAGGCAAGTCAGCGTTGGATTCAGCTTACGTGGGTGAAAGAAAGCAGTGCAGGATGCCCCATTCAAGGAATCATTGAAGTCTTTGCAGTGGATGCTGAAACTGAGCTTGCAATGAGCTTTCCGTGTCTGTCCTGTGGTGTCTGCACCCAAAGCGCCTGAGTGAAGTCTGCTGTGTAGAACTCCCTTATGCTGAACAGCGGACACTCGCCTGTGTGGCCATTAACGTGAAGCCTGGCAGAGGAAGCACGGCTCTCAGAAATATGCCTGCATACAGTGACTTTAGCTTGGAAGTTTTGAACGTCGCATTTTTCTGCTACTACCGGGCTGCGTCAGAGAGGCCCAGGTTGGTCTGTGGGGTATGTAAGCCGATCTCCCGTGCCACAGTCTGAGCTTTGAAAACTAAGTGCACATTGGCTTCAGTCCCCCAGCATCATGTCAGCAAGAGGTGCGCGCAAGCTTCTCCAAAGCCTGGTGGCGGATGGGCCCTATGCCTCAGAGCTGCTGTCCTGCAGAGAAGGCTCTGAGGCCGTCTCAGTCCAAGTGATTTGCTGCTCAGACATGTCCGGACTGACAGCTAAGCACTGCTGTGTCAAGGCGAGCTTCTTATATATACTTGTACTCCCAGGCACAAGGATACTGTGAAGAGGTCTTCTGCCCAGCCTCAGGTGAGGAGGCAGAGCAAGTTGCTTTCCGCACAGCATTGAAGCAGGACGGACAGGCGTTCTGTTCAAAAGGTGAAAAGCAGGCAGCACCAGGAGCCTCTGTCAAGTAAGCTCCTCTTTATGCCTAGGGAAGCTTCATTCGAACCTGCAATGGAAATTGTTCTGGGCTAACTGAGCTCTAACTTCACGATCTAACACTCTCAGTGACTTTCTCCTAACTCACACAGAGTGGAATGGCCAAACGTAGGTGGGCATGGTGTCCTCTCTGAATGCACCTTACTTCCAAGAGATTCGTGTGCTGTGAATAGGACTTGCAACTAGGTTTAAGGGAAGATGCTGTTGGGGCTCCTTCAGCTGATCATCTTTTCATCAGAACAAAGCTCTTCTCCGGGCCAGACCTTTATCAGCCTGGACAAACCATGTGCAGCACGGCTCTCTCTTTGTGATCTGCAGGGAGAAAGAATCCTTTGCCATGTTTCTAAAGCGAAATGCTTAAGGGCAGTCCTTAGACCTCTGCATTCAAGCACACTGAAGAAAGCCTTTCGTGCTTGTCTGTTTTCTCCACAGGTTTGGAATCATCCGGGAGATCCTTGTTTCCTGGGGGTGCTACAAAGAGGACGCACAGAACCGGAGTGTCCTGGTGAGTAAAAGCATAGCCCTGAAGATGCCTTTGTCGTAAAGTGTCAGGAACTGCTGCAGGAGAGCCTTATGCCAGACTCTGCTGGAGAAACAGTCCACCGTGCACTGAGGAGACCTTCCCTGAGCGAATACGATGCTAGTTTCCCCTTACATGCAACTTGCTCCTATGTGATACAGAAAACTTAGTTAACATGGCAGTAGAAGGCTAAGCACCTGATCTCTTTTTGTGTTTTTTGGGTTTGTTGTGCGTGTGGTGTGCTCTATGTGATTTTGGTATTCGGCAGTGAGTGATTTGTGGTGTTTTCTTGTGATTCTGTGTGTATTCTCTGTTCTGGTCCGCTGTGTGTGCTGTGTTCTTGTGTGTTTTGCGTTGTGTTATCTATGGTCTGTGGGTCTCGCTTCTTTCCTGTGTGTTGTTGTGTGTTGTCCGTGTTGTGTCTATTTTATATGCCATATGTGTGGTATAGGTTCATCTGTTGACCGTTGTACACGTTTTGTGTTTGGTGTGTGGCTTCCAGTCTATTGTGTAGTGTGAAATGTGTCTGATCTTTCTTTGGTCTGTTGTGTTATGTACAGTGTTCTGGGTTGTGTGTGAGCGCTGTCTATATGCCTTCTGTGTGTCACGTACTGGGTAGATGTTGGCTGGTCTGTGTGATTTGAGTGTTGTGTGTGTGATGTTGATTTAGCCTTGTGTCGCACGTGTTGTGTGCATGTGTTTGTTCTGTGTGTGTTTGTGGGTTTTGGTTCGTGATGTCTGCGTGTGCTCTGTACTGTATGCTTGCAGTTGTGTGTGCTGTGTGTGGCGCATCATATGTGTGTTGCATGTGTTTTCGTCACTTGTGTGTGGATTTGTATGTGTTGTGTCAGTTTTGTGTGCGTGATTGTGACTTGTGTGATCTGTTAGAGAGGTTGTGTGTGTGTCTGGCTGTTTGAGTTATGCACATGATGTGAGATGTGTTGACCGTGTGTGGTTGTGCTTGTTTAGTATGTCTCTTGGTGTGTGCAGTACGTAGTCTGTGCAATGATTTTCGTGTGCATTGTGAGCAGCTTTGTACCTTGAATGGAGTGGTGTGTGTGTGCTCTGACTATTGTGTAGCATGTTCCTGTGCTGTGTGTGTGTTCTGCGTTGTGCTCCTGTGTGAGGATGTATGTGTGTTGTCCCTGTGCGTGGTTGTGCGTGTAGCGTGTAGTGGGTGAAATGTGTGCTGTTTGTCTTCTCTGTTGGTTATGTGTGTTTGGCCTATGGCTTTGTGAGTGTTGTGTGCGTTTTGCGTGTGTGATTGTGATTTGTGTGTGGTTGTGTTTGAGTGGTTGAGTGTGTGTGGTTGTTATGTTTGTGATGTGAGATATGTTGTCCGTGGGTGGTTGTGCTTGTTTAGTGTGCCCCATTGTGTGTGCTGCATGTACTCTCGCAAATGTGATTTGTGTGTTTTATGAGAAACATGTGCTCTGTAGCGTCTGTTGTGTGCCCTGTGACAGTTGTGTTGTTACCTTTTGAGTTCTGTGTGTGTGTGTGCATCGTGTAGTGGTGCCCGCGTGTGGGGTGTCTGTGTGCGTTGTGTGTGGGGTGTGTAGTGTGTGCAGTGTGTGCTACGTGCGTTAATTGTTGGTTGTGTGTTTTGCGTGTGGTTTTGTATGTGTTGTGTGTGTTTTGCGTGTGTGATTGTGGTACGTGTTTGGCTGTGTTTGAGAGGTTGTGTGTGTGATTGGTTGTTATGGGTGTGAGGTGAGATGTGCTATCTGTATGTGGTTTTGCTTGTGTGGTGTGCCTCGTTGAGTGTGGGGTGTGTACACGGTTAAATGTGGTTTGTGAGAATTGGGTGCCTTTATGTCCTCTGATGTTCGTGGTGTATGTTGTTTCAAATGTTGTGCTGTTTGCGTGTTGAGTTTGTGTGTGTTCTCCATATCTTTGTGTTTGTGGTTGTTTACTTGTGTTTGTTGTGGTTATTCCTCGAGTGTGTGTTGTGTGTGGCTTTATGTGTGGTATGTAGTGGTCGCGTCGGTCTGTGTGTTGTGCTGTCAATGCAGGGTGTCGTGTGTGCCATGAGTTGTGATGCTTAATTTGTGTGTGATGCTTCTGTGTGTTGCGTGACGTAGTGTTCTCTGATTTGTGTATGATTTTGCATGTGGTAATGTATTGATGTGATACTTTCAATGTGCGTGTCGTGTGTGCGATGTTTGTGTTGTGCATCTTCCTGTGATGTGTTTTGTGTTTGTTGGGTTTTGTGTGATGTGTGAAGTGCGCTGTTTGTCTTTTGTGTCCACGGTAGGGTGTGTTTTGTGGTGTTTGTTGTGTGATTCTGTGCGTATTCTGCGTTGTGTTACATTTTGCGTGCTGTGTTATTATGTGATTTTCTCTTTGAAGTCTGTGATCTGCTGGTTTAATGTGCGTGGCGGTGTTTATGTGGTTGTGTGTGTGTTTCCTGGGTGTTGTGTTCTTTCTGTGTTGTGACTTTTGTGCATGTGATGTGTGCAGTTTGGGTACTTTGTTGTTTGTAGTGTGTGTTCTGTGTCTATTTCTCTGTGGAGTGCTGGGTGGCTGGTGCGGTTGTGGGTGTTTCTGTGTTGGGTGTTGTGTGCTTGGAGTGCGTCCTTGTGTGTTGTACGTTTGGCGTCTTTTGTACAGCGAGTTGTGTTCGTGATTGGGAATGTCATGTGGTCTGTGAATGGCTTTCCGTTTCATGTTAAATGTGGGATGTGACCGCACGTGCGTTGCGTGATGTGCACCGTATTGTGCTCTAAGTTGCATGCGTGTTGTGTGTGCTCTTATCTGTTTTGCGTACTATGTGCGTGGTGTCATCTGTGTATTTTATGTGTTGTGTGGGATGTTGTGTGTTGTGTCGGATATGCTTCGTATATATGTTGTGCGCTTTGCACTGTGTGTTCTGTGAGGCTCTGTGTGCTGTATGTTTTCTGTGTGTTTTGCGTGAAGTGTGTAGTGTGTGAACTGTGTTTCATAAATTCGGTGTTGTTTCTGTGGTTGTGTAGTTTTTGCATGTCATTTGGCATGTGTTTTGTGTGGTGTGTGCTTTGCGTCTGTGAGTGTGATTTCTGCGTGGTTGTGTTTGAGAGGTTGTGTGGGTGTTTGCTTGTTATGTGTGTGATGTGAAATGTGTTGTCTGCGTGTAGTTGTGCTTGTTTAGTGTGCCTCATTGTGTGTGCTGTGTGTACTCTGTGAAATGTGGTTCGTGTGTGTTGTGAGCGATTCTGTGCCTGGATGTGTCTGGTGTGTGTCTTGTGACTTGTGCTGTTCCAGTTTGGCTCTTGTGCGTGTGCGTTTTGCACAGTGCAGCTCGGGCGTGCATATGAGTGTGGGGTGTCTGAGCATGATAGTGTGTGTGGCTTGTAGTGGGTGAAATGTGTGCTATGTGGGCTTCTGTGGGTTGTGCGTTTTGCATGTGGTTTTGTATGTGTACTGTGATTTGTGTTTGGCTGTGTTTGAGAGGCTGTTATGTTTGTTGGGTTGAGTTACGGGTGTGATGTGAGATGTGTTGTCTTTGTGCAGTTGTGCTTGTGTAGTGTGCAACATTGTGTGTGTTGTGCGTACTCACTAACTGTGGTTCTTGTGAATTGTGTGCTTTAACGTCCTGTGTTGTTTGCGGTGTGTGTTGTACTCTACGTTGTGCTGTGTGCGTGTTGAGAGGTTCTGTGTGTACTCTATGTATGCGTTTGTGGGTGTTTTGTTGTGTGTGTTGTGGTTGTTGCTTGAGTGTGTGCCGTGTGTGGCTCTATGTGTGGCATGTGGTGTTTGCGTTGTTCTGTGTGTGTTGCACTGTTAATGCAGGGCGTTGTGTTTTTTGTGAGATGTGATTTTAATTTCTGTGTGTGACGCTTGTGTGTGTTGTGTGATGTGCTGTTCTGTGATTTGTGTTTGTGTTGAGTGTATTGTTCTCTGTGTGCTGCATATTGCGCGGGTGTTGTGTGATCTGTGTTTTGCAAGTTGTGTGATATAGTAATTGTGTGTTACGACTGATATGCTTTGTGCATGTGTTGCGCGGTTGGCATTGCCCATTCTGTGAGGCTCTGTGGGCTGTATGCTTTATGTGTGATTGGAGTGATGTGTGTAGAGTGTGAAATGTGTGTTGCAAAAATTCGGTGTTCTTTTTGTTGTGGTGTGTGTGTTTTTTGCATGTGGCTTCGTATGTGTTGTATGTGTGGTGTGCGTTTTGCATGTGTGATTGTGATTCGTGTGTGGTTGTGTTTGACAGGTTGGGTGTGTGGTTGGCTGTTCGAGTAATGAGGGTAGTTTGTGATGTGCGTACTGTGTGTGGTCATGCTTGGTCAGTGAGCCTCACTATGTGTGTCGTGTTCTCTCTGAGAACCGTGCTTCAAGTGTATTGTGTGCAGTTACGTTCTCAGTGTGTGTGGGGTTTGATGTTCAGTGTGCTGTGCTGTCCGGGTGTTGAGAGACTTCTGCATTCAAGCACACTGGAGATAGCCTCTCATGCTTGTCCGTTTTCTCCACAGGTTCGTAAACCACTGGGGGTGGGGGTGGGATCTTGTTTCCTGAGGGCGATAGAAGAGGATGCAAAGAGCCGCCTCGTCCCTTTAATAGCAATGCTCTGAAGATGCCTTTGTAGTAAAGAGCCAGAAACTCCTGCAGGAGAGCCTTATGCCGGACTTTGCTGGGGAAACAATCCACCGTGCACTGAGGAGACCGTCCCTGAGAGAATACTAGGCTGCTTTCGCCGTGCATGCAATTTGCTCCTATGTGATATGGAAAACAGTAAACTTTGCAGCAGAAGGCGGTCTTCTCTGTACGCCCTCTATGTCAAGGATGTAAGTGGGCTTCGAATAGGCCTTAGCCCTAGCCACACGGGAAGTTGCAGAACAAGATGCTTCGAAATAACAGCAGTGGAGGCAAGTCAGCGTTGGATTCAGCTTACGTGGGTGAAAGAAAGCAGTGCAGGATGCCCCATTCAAGGAATCATTGAAGTCTTTGCAGTGGATGCTGAAACTGAGCTTGCAATGAGCTTTCCGTGTCTGTCCTGTGGTGTCTGCACCCAAAGCGCCTGAGTGAAGTCTGCTGTGTAGAACTCCCTTATGCTGAACAGCGGACACTCGCCTGTGTGGCCATTAACGTGAAGCCTGGCAGAGGAAGCACGGCTGTCAGAAATATGCCTGCATACAGTGACTTTAGCTTGGAAGTTTTGAACGTCGCATTTTTCTGCTACTACCGGGCTGCGTCAGAGAGGCCCAGGTTGGTCTGTGGGGTATGTAAGCCGATCTCCCGTGCCACAGTCTGAGCTTTGAAAACTAAGTGCACATTGGCTTCAGTCCCCCAGCATCATGTCAGCAAGAGGTGCGCGCAAGCTTCTCCAAAGCCTGGTGGCGGATGGGCCCTATGCCTCAGAGCTGCTGTCCTGCAGAGAAGGCTCTGAGGCCGTCTCAGTCCAAGTGATTTGCTGCTCAGACATGTCCGGACTGACAGCTAAGCACTGCTGTGTCAAGGCGAGCTTCTTATATATACTTGTACTCCCAGGCACAAGGATACTGTGAAGAGGTCTTCTGCCCAGCCTCAGGTGAGGAGGCAGAGCAAGTTGCTTTCTGCACAGCATTGAAGCAGGACGGACAGGCGTTCTGTTCAAAAGGTGAAAAGCAGGCAGCACCAGGAGCCTCTGTCAAGTAAGCTCCTCTTTATGCCTAGGGAAGCTTCATTCGAACCTGCAATGGAAATTGTTCTGGGCTAACTGGGCTCTAACTTCACAATCTAACACTCTCAGTGACTTTCTCCTAACTCACACAGAGTGGAATGGCCAAACGTAGGTGGGCATGGTGTCCTCTCTGAATGCACCTTACTTCCAAGAGATTCGTGTGCTGTGAATAGGACTTGCAACTAGGTTTAAGGGAAGATGCTGTTGGGGCTCCTTCAGCTGATCATCTTTTCATCAGAACAAAGCTCTTCTCCGGGCCAGACCTTTATCAGCCTGAACAAACCATGTGCAGCACGGCTCTCTCTTTGTGATCTGCAGGGAGAAAGAATCCTTTGCCATGTTTCTAAAGCGAAATGCTTAAGGGCAGTCCTTAGACCTCTGCATTCAAGCACACTGAAGAAAGCCTTTCGTGCTTGTCTGTTTTCTCCACAGGTTTGGAATCATCCGGGAGATCCTTGTTTCCTGGGGGTGCTACAAAGAGGACGCACAGAACCGGAGTGTCCTGGTGAGTAAAAGCATAGCCCTGAAGATGCCTTTGTCGTAAAGTGTCAGGAACTGCTGCAGGAGAGCCTTATGCCAGACTCTGCTGGAGAAACAGTCCACCGTGCACTGAGGAGACCTTCCCTGAGCGAATACGATGCTAGTTTCCCCTTACATGCAACTTGCTCCTATGTGATACAGAAAACTTAGTTAACATGGCAGTAGAAGGCTAAGCACCTGATCTCTTTTTGTGTTTTTTGGGTTTGTTGTGCGTGTGGTGTGCTCTATGTGATTTTGGTATTCGGCAGTGAGTGATTTGTGGTGTTTTCTTGTGATTCTGTGTGTATTCTCTGTTCTGGTCCGCTGTGTGTGCTGTGTTCTTGTGTGTTTTGCGTTGTGTTATCTATGGTCTGTGGGTCTCGCTTCTTTCCTGTGTGTTGTTGTGTGTTGTCCGTGTTGTGTCTATTTTATATGCCATATGTGTGGTATAGGTTCATCTGTTGACCGTTGTACACGTTTTGTGTTTGGTGTGTGGCTTCCAGTCTATTGTGTAGTGTGAAATGTGTCTGATCTTTCTTTGGTCTGTTGTGTTATGTACAGTGTTCTGGGTTGTGTGTGAGCGCTGTCTATATGCCTTCTGTGTGTCACGTACTGGGTAGATGTTGGCTGGTCTGTGTGATTTGAGTGTTGTGTGTGTGATGTTGATTTAGCCTTGTGTCGCACGTGTTGTGTGCATGTGTTTGTTCTGTGTGTGTTTGTGGGTTTTGGTTCGTGATGTCTGCGTGTGCTCTGTACTGTATGCTTGCGGTTGTGTGTGCTGTGTGTGGCGCATCATATGTGTGTTGCATGTGTTTTCGTCACTTGTGTGTGGATTTGTATGTGTTGTGTCAGTTTTGTGTGCGTGATTGTGACTTGTGTGATCTGTTAGAGAGGTTGTGTGTGTGTCTGGCTGTTTGAGTTATGCACATGATGTGAGATGTGTTGACCGTGTGTGGTTGTGCTTGTTTAGTATGTCTCTTGGTGTGTGCAGTACGTAGTCTGTGCAATGATTTTCGTGTGCATTGTGAGCAGCTTTGCGCCTTGAAGGGAGTGGTGTGTGTGTGCTCTGACTATTGTGTAGCATGTTCCTGTGCTGTGTGTGTGTTCTGCGTTGTGCTCCTGTGTGAGGATGTATGTGTGTTGTCCCTGTGCGTGGTTGTGCGTGTAGCGTGTAGTGGGTGAAATGTGTGCTGTTTGTCTTCTCTGTTGGTTATGTGTGTTTGGCCTATGGCTTTGTGAGTGTTGTGTGCGTTTTGCGTGTGTGATTGTGATTTGTGTGTGGTTGTGTTTGAGTGGTTGAGTGTGTGTGGTTGTTATGTTTGTGATGTGAGATATGTTGTCCGTGGGTGGTTGTGCTTGTTTAGTGTGCCCCATTGTGTGTGCTGCATGTACTCTCGCAAATGTGATTTGTGTGTTTTATGAGAAACATGTGCTCTGTAGCGTCTGTTGTGTGCCCTGTGACAGTTGTGTTGTTACCTTTTGAGTTCTGTGTGTGTGTGTGCATCGTGTAGTGGTGCCCGCGTGTGGGGTGTCTGTGTGCGTTGTGTGTGGGGTGTGTAGTGTGTGCAGTGTGTGCTACGTGCGTTAATTGTTGGTTGTGTGTTTTGCGTGTGGTTTTGTATGTGTTGTGTGTGTTTTGCGTGTGTGATTGTGGTACGTGTTTGGCTGTGTTTGAGAGGTTGTGTGTGTGATTGGTTGTTATGGGTGTGAGGTGAGATGTGCTATCTGTATGTGGTTTTGCTTGTGTGGTGTGCCTCGTTGAGTGTGGGGTGTGTACACGGTTAAATGTGGTTTGTGAGAATTGGGTGCCTTTATGTCCTCTGATGTTCGTGGTGTATGTTGTTTCAAATGTTGTGCTGTTTGCGTGTTGAGTTTGTGTGTGTTCTCCATATCTTTGTGTTTGTGGTTGTTTACTTGTGTTTGTTGTGGTTATTCCTCGAGTGTGTGTTGTGTGTGGCTTTATGTGTGGTATGTAGTGGTCGCGTCGGTCTGTGTGTTGTGCTGTCAATGCAGGGTGTCGTGTGTGCCATGAGTTGTGATGCTTAATTTGTGTGTGATGCTTCTGTGTGTTGCGTGACGTAGTGTTCTCTGATTTGTGTATGATTTTGCATGTGGTAATGTATTGATGTGATACTTTCAATGTGCGTGTCGTGTGTGCGATGTTTGTGTTGTGCATCTTCCTGTGATGTGTTTTGTGTTTGTTGGGTTTTGTGTGATGTGTGAAGTGCGCTGTTTGTCTTTTGTGTCCACGGTAGGGTGTGTTTTGTGGTGTTTGTTGTGTGATTCTGTGCGTATTCTGCGTTGTGTTACATTTTGCGTGCTGTGTTATTATGTGATTTTCTCTTTGAAGTCTGTGATCTGCTGGTTTAATGTGCGTGGCGGTGTTTATGTGGTTGTGTGTGTGTTTCCTGGGTGTTGTGTTCTTTCTGTGTTGTGACTTTTGTGCATGTGATGTGTGCAGTTTGGGTACTTTGTTGTTTGTAGTGTGTGTTCTGTGTCTATTTCTCTGTGGAGTGCTGGGTGGCTGGTGCGGTTGTGGGTGTTTCTGTGTTGGGTGTTGTGTGCTTGGAGTGCGTCCTTGTGTGTTGTACGTTTGGCGTCTTTTGTACAGCGAGTTGTGTTCGTGATTGGGAATGTCATGTGGTCTGTGAATGGCTTTCCGTTTCATGTTAAATGTGGGATGTGACCGCACGTGCGTTGCGTGATGTGCACCGTATTGTGCTCTAAGTTGCATGCGTGTTGTGTGTGCTCTTATCTGTTTTGCGTACTATGTGCGTGGTGTCATCTGTGTATTTTATGTGTTGTGTGGGATGTTGTGTGTTGTGTCGGATATGCTTCGTATATATGTTGTGCGCTTTGCACTGTGTGTTCTGTGAGGCTCTGTGTGCTGTATGTTTTCTGTGTGTTTTGCGTGAAGTGTGTAGTGTGTGAACTGTGTTTCATAAATTCGGTGTTGTTTCTGTGGTTGTGTAGTTTTTGCATGTCATTTGGCATGTGTTTTGTGTGGTGTGTGCTTTGCGTCTGTGAGTGTGATTTCTGCGTGGTTGTGTTTGAGAGGTTGTGTGGGTGTTTGCTTGTTATGTGTGTGATGTGAAATGTGTTGTCTGCGTGTAGTTGTGCTTGTTTAGTGTGCCTCATTGTGTGTGCTGTGTGTACTCTGTGAAATGTGGTTCGTGTGTGTTGTGAGCGATTCTGTGCCTGGATGTGTCTGGTGTGTGTCTTGTGACTTGTGCTGTTCCAGTTTGGCTCTTGTGCGTGTGCGTTTTGCACAGTGCAGCTCGGGCGTGCATATGAGTGTGGGGTGTCTGAGCATGATAGTGTGTGTGGCTTGTAGTGGGTGAAATGTGTGCTATGTGGGCTTCTGTGGGTTGTGCGTTTTGCATGTGGTTTTGTATGTGTACTGTGATTTGTGTTTGGCTGTGTTTGAGAGGCTGTTATGTTTGTTGGGTTGAGTTACGGGTGTGATGTGAGATGTGTTGTCTTTGTGCAGTTGTGCTTGTGTAGTGTGCAACATTGTGTGTGTTGTGCGTACTCACTAACTGTGGTTCTTGTGAATTGTGTGCTTTAACGTCCTGTGTTGTTTGCGGTGTGTGTTGTACTCTACGTTGTGCTGTGTGCGTGTTGAGAGGTTCTGTGTGTACTCTATGTATGCGTTTGTGGGTGTTTTGTTGTGTGTGTTGTGGTTGTTGCTTGAGTGTGTGCCGTGTGTGGCTCTATGTGTGGCATGTGGTGTTTGCGTTGTTCTGTGTGTGTTGCACTGTTAATGCAGGGCGTTGTGTTTTTTGTGAGATGTGATTTTAATTTCTGTGTGTGACGCTTGTGTGTGTTGTGTGATGTGCTGTTCTGTGATTTGTGTTTGTGTTGAGTGTATTGTTCTCTGTGTGCTGCATATTGCGCGGGTGTTGTGTGATCTGTGTTTTGCAAGTTGTGTGATATAGTAATTGTGTGTCACGACTGATATGCTTTGTGCATGTGTTGCGCGGTTGGCATTGCCCATTCTGTGAGGCTCTGTGGGCTGTATGCTTTATGTGTGATTGGAGTGATGTGTGTAGAGTGTGAAATGTGTGTTGCAAAAATTCGGTGTTCTTTTTGTTGTGGTGTGTGTGTTTTTTGCATGTGGCTTCGTATGTGTTGTATGTGTGGTGTGCGTTTTGCATGTGTGATTGTGATTCGTGTGTGGTTGTGTTTGACAGGTTGGGTGTGTGGTTGGCTGTTCGAGTAATGAGGGTAGTTTGTGATGTGCGTACTGTGTGTGGTCATGCTTGGTCAGTGAGCCTCACTATGTGTGTCGTGTTCTCTCTGAGAACCGTGCTTCAAGTGTATTGTGTGCAGTTACGTTCTCAGTGTGTGTGGGGTTTGATGTTCAGTGTGCTGTGCTGTCCGGGTGTTGAGAGACTTCTGCATTCAAGCACACTGGAGATAGCCTCTCATGCTTGTCCGTTTTCTCCACAGGTTCGTAAACCACTGGGGGTGGGGGTGGGATCTTGTTTCCTGAGGGCGATAGAAGAGGATGCAAAGAGCCGCCTCGTCCCTTTAATAGCAATGCTCTGAAGATGCCTTTGTAGTAAAGAGCCAGAAACTCCTGCAGGAGAGCCTTATGCCGGACTTTGCTGGGGAAACAATCCACCGTGCACTGAGGAGACCGTCCCTGAGAGAATACTAGGCTGCTTTCGCCGTGCATGCAATTTGCTCCTATGTGATATGGAAAACAGTAAACTTTGCAGCAGAAGGCGGTCTTCTCTGTACGCCCTCTATGTCAAGGATGTAAGTGGGCTTCGAATAGGCCTTAGCCCTAGCCACACGGGAAGTTGCAGAACAAGATGCTTCGAAATAACAGCAGTGGAGGCAAGTCAGCGTTGGATTCAGCTTACGTGGGTGAAAGAAAGCAGTGCAGGATGCCCCATTCAAGGAATCATTGAAGTCTTTGCAGTGGATGCTGAAACTGAGCTTGCAATGAGCTTTCCGTGTCTGTCCTGTGGTGTCTGCACCCAAAGCGCCTGAGTGAAGTCTGCTGTGTAGAACTCCCTTATGCTGAACAGCGGACACTCGCCTGTGTGGCCATTAACGTGAAGCCTGGCAGAGGAAGCACGGCTGTCAGAAATATGCCTGCATACAGTGACTTTAGCTTGGAAGTTTTGAACGTCGCATTTTTCTGCTACTACCGGGCTGCGTCAGAGAGGCCCAGGTTGGTCTGTGGGGTATGTAAGCCGATCTCCCGTGCCACAGTCTGAGCTTTGAAAACTAAGTGCACATTGGCTTCAGTCCCCCAGCATCATGTCAGCAAGAGGTGCGCGCAAGCTTCTCCAAAGCCTGGTGGCGGATGGGCCCTATGCCTCAGAGCTGCTGTCCTGCAGAGAAGGCTCTGAGGCCGTCTCAGTCCAAGTGATTTGCTGCTCAGACATGTCCGGACTGACAGCTAAGCACTGCTGTGTCAAGGCGAGCTTCTTATATATACTTGTACTCCCAGGCACAAGGATACTGTGAAGAGGTCTTCTGCCCAGCCTCAGGTGAGGAGGCAGAGCAAGTTGCTTTCTGCACAGCATTGAAGCAGGACGGACAGGCGTTCTGTTCAAAAGGTGAAAAGCAGGCAGCACCAGGAGCCTCTGTCAAGTAAGCTCCTCTTTATGCCTAGGGAAGCTTCATTCGAACCTGCAATGGAAATTGTTCTGGGCTAACTGGGCTCTAACTTCACAATCTAACACTCTCAGTGACTTTCTCCTAACTCACACAGAGTGGAATGGCCAAACGTAGGTGGGCATGGTGTCCTCTCTGAATGCACCTTACTTCCAAGAGATTCGTGTGCTGTGAATAGGACTTGCAACTAGGTTTAAGGGAAGATGCTGTTGGGGCTCCTTCAGCTGATCATCTTTTCATCAGAACAAAGCTCTTCTCCGGGCCAGACCTTTATCAGCCTGAACAAACCATGTGCAGCACGGCTCTCTCTTTGTGATCTGCAGGGAGAAAGAATCCTTTGCCATGTTTCTAAAGCGAAATGCTTAAGGGCAGTCCTTAGACCTCTGCATTCAAGCACACTGAAGAAAGCCTTTCGTGCTTGTCTGTTTTCTCCACAGGTTTGGAATCATCCGGGAGATCCTTGTTTCCTGGGGGTGCTACAAAGAGGACGCACAGAACCGGAGTGTCCTGGTGAGTAAAAGCATAGCCCTGAAGATGCCTTTGTCGTAAAGTGTCAGGAACTGCTGCAGGAGAGCCTTATGCCAGACTCTGCTGGAGAAACAGTCCACCGTGCACTGAGGAGACCTTCCCTGAGCGAATACGATGCTAGTTTCCCCTTACATGCAACTTGCTCCTATGTGATACAGAAAACTTAGTTAACATGGCAGTAGAAGGCTAAGCACCTGATCTCTTTTTGTGTTTTTTGGGTTTGTTGTGCGTGTGGTGTGCTCTATGTGATTTTGGTATTCGGCAGTGAGTGATTTGTGGTGTTTTCTTGTGATTCTGTGTGTATTCTCTGTTCTGGTCCGCTGTGTGTGCTGTGTTCTTGTGTGTTTTGCGTTGTGTTATCTATGGTCTGTGGGTCTCGCTTCTTTCCTGTGTGTTGTTGTGTGTTGTCCGTGTTGTGTCTATTTTATATGCCATATGTGTGGTATAGGTTCATCTGTTGACCGTTGTACACGTTTTGTGTTTGGTGTGTGGCTTCCAGTCTATTGTGTAGTGTGAAATGTGTCTGATCTTTCTTTGGTCTGTTGTGTTATGTACAGTGTTCTGGGTTGTGTGTGAGCGCTGTCTATATGCCTTCTGTGTGTCACGTACTGGGTAGATGTTGGCTGGTCTGTGTGATTTGAGTGTTGTGTGTGTGATGTTGATTTAGCCTTGTGTCGCACGTGTTGTGTGCATGTGTTTGTTCTGTGTGTGTTTGTGGGTTTTGGTTCGTGATGTCTGCGTGTGCTCTGTACTGTATGCTTGCGGTTGTGTGTGCTGTGTGTGGCGCATCATATGTGTGTTGCATGTGTTTTCGTCACTTGTGTGTGGATTTGTATGTGTTGTGTCAGTTTTGTGTGCGTGATTGTGACTTGTGTGATCTGTTAGAGAGGTTGTGTGTGTGTCTGGCTGTTTGAGTTATGCACATGATGTGAGATGTGTTGACCGTGTGTGGTTGTGCTTGTTTAGTATGTCTCTTGGTGTGTGCAGTACGTAGTCTGTGCAATGATTTTCGTGTGCATTGTGAGCAGCTTTGCGCCTTGAAGGGAGTGGTGTGTGTGTGCTCTGACTATTGTGTAGCATGTTCCTGTGCTGTGTGTGTGTTCTGCGTTGTGCTCCTGTGTGAGGATGTATGTGTGTTGTCCCTGTGCGTGGTTGTGCGTGTAGCGTGTAGTGGGTGAAATGTGTGCTGTTTGTCTTCTCTGTTGGTTATGTGTGTTTGGCCTATGGCTTTGTGAGTGTTGTGTGCGTTTTGCGTGTGTGATTGTGATTTGTGTGTGGTTGTGTTTGAGTGGTTGAGTGTGTGTAGTTGTTATGTTTGTGATGTGAGATATGTTGTCCGTGGGTGGTTGTGCTTGTTTAGTGTGCCCCATTGTGTGTGCTGCATGTACTCTCGCAAATGTGATTTGTGTGTTTTATGAGAAACATGTGCTCTGTAGCGTCTGTTGTGTGCCCTGTGACAGTTGTGTTGTTACCTTTTGAGTTCTGTGTGTGTGTGTGCATCGTGTAGTGGTGCCCGCGTGTGGGGTGTCTGTGTGCGTTGTGTGTGGGGTGTGTAGTGTGTGCAGTGTGTGCTACGTGCGTTAATTGTTGGTTGTGTGTTTTGCGTGTGGTTTTGTATGTGTTGTGTGTGTTTTGCGTGTGTGATTGTGGTACGTGTTTGGCTGTGTTTGAGAGGTTGTGTGTGTGATTGGTTGTTATGGGTGTGAGGTGAGATGTGCTATCTGTATGTGGTTTTGCTTGTGTGGTGTGCCTCGTTGAGTGTGGGGTGTGTACACGGTTAAATGTGGTTTGTGAGAATTGGGTGCCTTTATGTCCTCTGATGTTCGTGGTGTATGTTGTTTCAAATGTTGTGCTGTTTGCGTGTTGAGTTTGTGTGTGTTCTCCATATCTTTGTGTTTGTGGTTGTTTACTTGTGTTTGTTGTGGTTATTCCTCGAGTGTGTGTTGTGTGTGGCTTTATGTGTGGTATGTAGTGGTCGCGTCGGTCTGTGTGTTGTGCTGTCAATGCAGGGTGTCGTGTGTGCCATGAGTTGTGATGCTTAATTTGTGTGTGATGCTTCTGTGTGTTGCGTGACGTAGTGTTCTCTGATTTGTGTATGATTTTGCATGTGGTAATGTATTGATGTGATACTTTCAATGTGCGTGTCGTGTGTGCGATGTTTGTGTTGTGCATCTTCCTGTGATGTGTTTTGTGTTTGTTGGGTTTTGTGTGATGTGTGAAGTGCGCTGTTTGTCTTTTGTGTCCACGGTAGGGTGTGTTTTGTGGTGTTTGTTGTGTGATTCTGTGCGTATTCTGCGTTGTGTTACATTTTGCGTGCTGTGTTATTATGTGATTTTCTCTTTGAAGTCTGTGATCTGCTGGTTTAATGTGCGTGGCGGTGTTTATGTGGTTGTGTGTGTGTTTCCTGGGTGTTGTGTTCTTTCTGTGTTGTGACTTTTGTGCATGTGATGTGTGCAGTTTGGGTACTTTGTTGTTTGTAGTGTGTGTTCTGTGTCTATTTCTCTGTGGAGTGCTGGGTGGCTGGTGCGGTTGTGGGTGTTTCTGTGTTGGGTGTTGTGTGCTTGGAGTGCGTCCTTGTGTGTTGTACGTTTGGCGTCTTTTGTACAGCGAGTTGTGTTCGTGATTGGGAATGTCATGTGGTCTGTGAATGGCTTTCCGTTTCATGTTAAATGTGGGATGTGACCGCACGTGCGTTGCGTGATGTGCACCGTATTGTGCTCTAAGTTGCATGCGTGTTGTGTGTGCTCTTATCTGTTTTGCGTACTATGTGCGTGGTGTCATCTGTGTATTTTATGTGTTGTGTGGGATGTTGTGTGTTGTGTCGGATATGCTTCGTATATATGTTGTGCGCTTTGCACTGTGTGTTCTGTGAGGCTCTGTGTGCTGTATGTTTTCTGTGTGTTTTGCGTGAAGTGTGTAGTGTGTGAACTGTGTTTCATAAATTCGGTGTTGTTTCTGTGGTTGTGTAGTTTTTGCATGTCATTTGGCATGTGTTTTGTGTGGTGTGTGCTTTGCGTCTGTGAGTGTGATTTCTGCGTGGTTGTGTTTGAGAGGTTGTGTGGGTGTTTGCTTGTTATGTGTGTGATGTGAAATGTGTTGTCTGCGTGTAGTTGTGCTTGTTTAGTGTGCCTCATTGTGTGTGCTGTGTGTACTCTGTGAAATGTGGTTCGTGTGTGTTGTGAGCGATTCTGTGCCTGGATGTGTCTGGTGTGTGTCTTGTGACTTGTGCTGTTCCAGTTTGGCTCTTGTGCGTGTGCGTTTTGCACAGTGCAGCTCGGGCGTGCATATGAGTGTGGGGTGTCTGAGCATGATAGTGTGTGTGGCTTGTAGTGGGTGAAATGTGTGCTATGTGGGCTTCTGTGGGTTGTGCGTTTTGCATGTGGTTTTGTATGTGTACTGTGATTTGTGTTTGGCTGTGTTTGAGAGGCTGTTATGTTTGTTGGGTTGAGTTACGGGTGTGATGTGAGATGTGTTGTCTTTGTGCAGTTGTGCTTGTGTAGTGTGCAACATTGTGTGTGTTGTGCGTACTCACTAACTGTGGTTCTTGTGAATTGTGTGCTTTAACGTCCTGTGTTGTTTGCGGTGTGTGTTGTACTCTACGTTGTGCTGTGTGCGTGTTGAGAGGTTCTGTGTGTACTCTATGTATGCGTTTGTGGGTGTTTTGTTGTGTGTGTTGTGGTTGTTGCTTGAGTGTGTGCCGTGTGTGGCTCTATGTGTGGCATGTGGTGTTTGCGTTGTTCTGTGTGTGTTGCACTGTTAATGCAGGGCGTTGTGTTTTTTGTGAGATGTGATTTTAATTTCTGTGTGTGACGCTTGTGTGTGTTGTGTGATGTGCTGTTCTGTGATTTGTGTTTGTGTTGAGTGTATTGTTCTCTGTGTGCTGCATATTGCGCGGGTGTTGTGTGATCTGTGTTTTGCAAGTTGTGTGATATAGTAATTGTGTGTCACGACTGATATGCTTTGTGCATGTGTTGCGCGGTTGGCATTGCCCATTCTGTGAGGCTCTGTGGGCTGTATGCTTTATGTGTGATTGGAGTGATGTGTGTAGAGTGTGAAATGTGTGTTGCAAAAATTCGGTGTTCTTTTTGTTGTGGTGTGTGTGTTTTTTGCATGTGGCTTCGTATGTGTTGTATGTGTGGTGTGCGTTTTGCATGTGTGATTGTGATTCGTGTGTGGTTGTGTTTGACAGGTTGGGTGTGTGGTTGGCTGTTCGAGTAATGAGGGTAGTTTGTGATGTGCGTACTGTGTGTGGTCATGCTTGGTCAGTGAGCCTCACTATGTGTGTCGTGTTCTCTCTGAGAACCGTGCTTCAAGTGTATTGTGTGCAGTTACGTTCTCAGTGTGTGTGGGGTTTGATGTTCAGTGTGCTGTGCTGTCCGGGTGTTGAGAGACTTCTGCATTCAAGCACACTGGAGATAGCCTCTCATGCTTGTCCGTTTTCTCCACAGGTTCGTAAACCACTGGGGGTGGGGGTGGGATCTTGTTTCCTGAGGGCGATAGAAGAGGATGCAAAGAGCCGCCTCGTCCCTTTAATAGCAATGCTCTGAAGATGCCTTTGTAGTAAAGAGCCAGAAACTCCTGCAGGAGAGCCTTATGCCGGACTTTGCTGGGGAAACAATCCACCGTGCACTGAGGAGACCGTCCCTGAGAGAATACTAGGCTGCTTTCGCCGTGCATGCAATTTGCTCCTATGTGATATGGAAAACAGTAAACTTTGCAGCAGAAGGCGGTCTTCTCTGTACGCCCTCTATGTCAAGGATGTAAGTGGGCTTCGAATAGGCCTTAGCCCTAGCCACACGGGAAGTTGCAGAACAAGATGCTTCGAAATAACAGCAGTGGAGGCAAGTCAGCGTTGGATTCAGCTTACGTGGGTGAAAGAAAGCAGTGCAGGATGCCCCATTCAAGGAATCATTGAAGTCTTTGCAGTGGATGCTGAAACTGAGCTTGCAATGAGCTTTCCGTGTCTGTCCTGTGGTGTCTGCACCCAAAGCGCCTGAGTGAAGTCTGCTGTGTAGAACTCCCTTATGCTGAACAGCGGACACTCGCCTGTGTGGCCATTAACGTGAAGCCTGGCAGAGGAAGCACGGCTGTCAGAAATATGCCTGCATACAGTGACTTTAGCTTGGAAGTTTTGAACGTCGCATTTTTCTGCTACTACCGGGCTGCGTCAGAGAGGCCCAGGTTGGTCTGTGGGGTATGTAAGCCGATCTCCCGTGCCACAGTCTGAGCTTTGAAAACTAAGTGCACATTGGCTTCAGTCCCCCAGCATCATGTCAGCAAGAGGTGCGCGCAAGCTTCTCCAAAGCCTGGTGGCGGATGGGCCCTATGCCTCAGAGCTGCTGTCCTGCAGAGAAGGCTCTGAGGCCGTCTCAGTCCAAGTGATTTGCTGCTCAGACATGTCCGGACTGACAGCTAAGCACTGCTGTGTCAAGGCGAGCTTCTTATATATACTTGTACTCCCAGGCACAAGGATACTGTGAAGAGGTCTTCTGCCCAGCCTCAGGTGAGGAGGCAGAGCAAGTTGCTTTCCGCACAGCATTGAAGCAGGACGGACAGGCGTTCTGTTCAAAAGGTGAAAAGCAGGCAGCACCAGGAGCCTCTGTCAAGTAAGCTCCTCTTTATGCCTAGGGAAGCTTCATTCGAACCTGCAATGGAAATTGTTCTGGGCTAACTGAGCTCTAACTTCACGATCTAACACTCTCAGTGACTTTCTCCTAACTCACACAGAGTGGAATGGCCAAACGTAGGTGGGCATGGTGTCCTCTCTGAATGCACCTTACTTCCAAGAGATTCGTGTGCTGTGAATAGGACTTGCAACTAGGTTTAAGGGAAGATGCTGTTGGGGCTCCTTCAGCTGATCATCTTTTCATCAGAACAAAGCTCTTCTCCGGGCCAGACCTTTATCAGCCTGGACAAACCATGTGCAGCACGGCTCTCTCTTTGTGATCTGCAGGGAGAAAGAATCCTTTGCCATGTTTCTAAAGCGAAATGCTTAAGGGCAGTCCTTAGACCTCTGCATTCAAGCACACTGAAGAAAGCCTTTCGTGCTTGTCTGTTTTCTCCACAGGTTTGGAATCATCCGGGAGATCCTTGTTTCCTGGGGGTGCTACAAAGAGGACGCACAGAACCGGAGTGTCCTGGTGAGTAAAAGCATAGCCCTGAAGATGCCTTTGTCGTAAAGTGTCAGGAACTGCTGCAGGAGAGCCTTATGCCAGACTCTGCTGGAGAAACAGTCCACCGTGCACTGAGGAGACCTTCCCTGAGCGAATACGATGCTAGTTTCCCCTTACATGCAACTTGCTCCTATGTGATACAGAAAACTTAGTTAACATGGCAGTAGAAGGCTAAGCACCTGATCTCTTTTTGTGTTTTTTGGGTTTGTTGTGCGTGTGGTGTGCTCTATGTGATTTTGGTATTCGGCAGTGAGTGATTTGTGGTGTTTTCTTGTGATTCTGTGTGTATTCTCTGTTCTGGTCCGCTGTGTGTGCTGTGTTCTTGTGTGTTTTGCGTTGTGTTATCTATGGTCTGTGGGTCTCGCTTCTTTCCTGTGTGTTGTTGTGTGTTGTCCGTGTTGTGTCTATTTTATATGCCATATGTGTGGTATAGGTTCATCTGTTGACCGTTGTACACGTTTTGTGTTTGGTGTGTGGCTTCCAGTCTATTGTGTAGTGTGAAATGTGTCTGATCTTTCTTTGGTCTGTTGTGTTATGTACAGTGTTCTGGGTTGTGTGTGAGCGCTGTCTATATGCCTTCTGTGTGTCACGTACTGGGTAGATGTTGGCTGGTCTGTGTGATTTGAGTGTTGTGTGTGTGATGTTGATTTAGCCTTGTGTCGCACGTGTTGTGTGCATGTGTTTGTTCTGTGTGTGTTTGTGGGTTTTGGTTCGTGATGTCTGCGTGTGCTCTGTACTGTATGCTTGCGGTTGTGTGTGCTGTGTGTGGCGCATCATATGTGTGTTGCATGTGTTTTCGTCACTTGTGTGTGGATTTGTATGTGTTGTGTCAGTTTTGTGTGCGTGATTGTGACTTGTGTGATCTGTTAGAGAGGTTGTGTGTGTGTCTGGCTGTTTGAGTTATGCACATGATGTGAGATGTGTTGACCGTGTGTGGTTGTGCTTGTTTAGTATGTCTCTTGGTGTGTGCAGTACGTAGTCTGTGCAATGATTTTCGTGTGCATTGTGAGCAGCTTTGCGCCTTGAAGGGAGTGGTGTGTGTGTGCTCTGACTATTGTGTAGCATGTTCCTGTGCTGTGTGTGTGTTCTGCGTTGTGCTCCTGTGTGAGGATGTATGTGTGTTGTCCCTGTGCGTGGTTGTGCGTGTAGCGTGTAGTGGGTGAAATGTGTGCTGTTTGTCTTCTCTGTTGGTTATGTGTGTTTGGCCTATGGCTTTGTGAGTGTTGTGTGCGTTTTGCGTGTGTGATTGTGATTTGTGTGTGGTTGTGTTTGAGTGGTTGAGTGTGTGTGGTTGTTATGTTTGTGATGTGAGATATGTTGTCCGTGGGTGGTTGTGCTTGTTTAGTGTGCCCCATTGTGTGTGCTGCATGTACTCTCGCAAATGTGATTTGTGTGTTTTATGAGAAACATGTGCTCTGTAGCGTCTGTTGTGTGCCCTGTGACAGTTGTGTTGTTACCTTTTGAGTTCTGTGTGTGTGTGTGCATCGTGTAGTGGTGCCCGCGTGTGGGGTGTCTGTGTGCGTTGTGTGTGGGGTGTGTAGTGTGTGCAGTGTGTGCTACGTGCGTTAATTGTTGGTTGTGTGTTTTGCGTGTGGTTTTGTATGTGTTGTGTGTGTTTTGCGTGTGTGATTGTGGTACGTGTTTGGCTGTGTTTGAGAGGTTGTGTGTGTGATTGGTTGTTATGGGTGTGAGGTGAGATGTGCTATCTGTATGTGGTTTTGCTTGTGTGGTGTGCCTCGTTGAGTGTGGGGTGTGTACACGGTTAAATGTGGTTTGTGAGAATTGGGTGCCTTTATGTCCTCTGATGTTCGTGGTGTATGTTGTTTCAAATGTTGTGCTGTTTGCGTGTTGAGTTTGTGTGTGTTCTCCATATCTTTGTGTTTGTGGTTGTTTACTTGTGTTTGTTGTGGTTATTCCTCGAGTGTGTGTTGTGTGTGGCTTTATGTGTGGTATGTAGTGGTCGCGTCGGTCTGTGTGTTGTGCTGTCAATGCAGGGTGTCGTGTGTGCCATGAGTTGTGATGCTTAATTTGTGTGTGATGCTTCTGTGTGTTGCGTGACGTAGTGTTCTCTGATTTGTGTATGATTTTGCATGTGGTAATGTATTGATGTGATACTTTCAATGTGCGTGTCGTGTGTGCGATGTTTGTGTTGTGCATCTTCCTGTGATGTGTTTTGTGTTTGTTGGGTTTTGTGTGATGTGTGAAGTGCGCTGTTTGTCTTTTGTGTCCACGGTAGGGTGTGTTTTGTGGTGTTTGTTGTGTGATTCTGTGCGTATTCTGCGTTGTGTTACATTTTGCGTGCTGTGTTATTATGTGATTTTCTCTTTGAAGTCTGTGATCTGCTGGTTTAATGTGCGTGGCGGTGTTTATGTGGTTGTGTGTGTGTTTCCTGGGTGTTGTGTTCTTTCTGTGTTGTGACTTTTGTGCATGTGATGTGTGCAGTTTGGGTACTTTGTTGTTTGTAGTGTGTGTTCTGTGTCTATTTCTCTGTGGAGTGCTGGGTGGCTGGTGCGGTTGTGGGTGTTTCTGTGTTGGGTGTTGTGTGCTTGGAGTGCGTCCTTGTGTGTTGTACGTTTGGCGTCTTTTGTACAGCGAGTTGTGTTCGTGATTGGGAATGTCATGTGGTCTGTGAATGGCTTTCCGTTTCATGTTAAATGTGGGATGTGACCGCACGTGCGTTGCGTGATGTGCACCGTATTGTGCTCTAAGTTGCATGCGTGTTGTGTGTGCTCTTATCTGTTTTGCGTACTATGTGCGTGGTGTCATCTGTGTATTTTATGTGTTGTGTGGGATGTTGTGTGTTGTGTCGGATATGCTTCGTATATATGTTGTGCGCTTTGCACTGTGTGTTCTGTGAGGCTCTGTGTGCTGTATGTTTTCTGTGTGTTTTGCGTGAAGTGTGTAGTGTGTGAACTGTGTTTCATAAATTCGGTGTTGTTTCTGTGGTTGTGTAGTTTTTGCATGTCATTTGGCATGTGTTTTGTGTGGTGTGTGCTTTGCGTCTGTGAGTGTGATTTCTGCGTGGTTGTGTTTGAGAGGTTGTGTGGGTGTTTGCTTGTTATGTGTGTGATGTGAAATGTGTTGTCTGCGTGTAGTTGTGCTTGTTTAGTGTGCCTCATTGTGTGTGCTGTGTGTACTCTGTGAAATGTGGTTCGTGTGTGTTGTGAGCGATTCTGTGCCTGGATGTGTCTGGTGTGTGTCTTGTGACTTGTGCTGTTCCAGTTTGGCTCTTGTGCGTGTGCGTTTTGCACAGTGCAGCTCGGGCGTGCATATGAGTGTGGGGTGTCTGAGCATGATAGTGTGTGTGGCTTGTAGTGGGTGAAATGTGTGCTATGTGGGCTTCTGTGGGTTGTGCGTTTTGCATGTGGTTTTGTATGTGTACTGTGATTTGTGTTTGGCTGTGTTTGAGAGGCTGTTATGTTTGTTGGGTTGAGTTACGGGTGTGATGTGAGATGTGTTGTCTTTGTGCAGTTGTGCTTGTGTAGTGTGCAACATTGTGTGTGTTGTGCGTACTCACTAACTGTGGTTCTTGTGAATTGTGTGCTTTAACGTCCTGTGTTGTTTGCGGTGTGTGTTGTACTCTACGTTGTGCTGTGTGCGTGTTGAGAGGTTCTGTGTGTACTCTATGTATGCGTTTGTGGGTGTTTTGTTGTGTGTGTTGTGGTTGTTGCTTGAGTGTGTGCCGTGTGTGGCTCTATGTGTGGCATGTGGTGTTTGCGTTGTTCTGTGTGTGTTGCACTGTTAATGCAGGGCGTTGTGTTTTTTGTGAGATGTGATTTTAATTTCTGTGTGTGACGCTTGTGTGTGTTGTGTGATGTGCTGTTCTGTGATTTGTGTTTGTGTTGAGTGTATTGTTCTCTGTGTGCTGCATATTGCGCGGGTGTTGTGTGATCTGTGTTTTGCAAGTTGTGTGATATAGTAATTGTGTGTCACGACTGATATGCTTTGTGCATGTGTTGCGCGGTTGGCATTGCCCATTCTGTGAGGCTCTGTGGGCTGTATGCTTTATGTGTGATTGGAGTGATGTGTGTAGAGTGTGAAATGTGTGTTGCAAAAATTCGGTGTTCTTTTTGTTGTGGTGTGTGTGTTTTTTGCATGTGGCTTCGTATGTGTTGTATGTGTGGTGTGCGTTTTGCATGTGTGATTGTGATTCGTGTGTGGTTGTGTTTGACAGGTTGGGTGTGTGGTTGGCTGTTCGAGTAATGAGGGTAGTTTGTGATGTGCGTACTGTGTGTGGTCATGCTTGGTCAGTGAGCCTCACTATGTGTGTCGTGTTCTCTCTGAGAACCGTGCTTCAAGTGTATTGTGTGCAGTTACGTTCTCAGTGTGTGTGGGGTTTGATGTTCAGTGTGCTGTGCTGTCCGGGTGTTGAGAGACTTCTGCATTCAAGCACACTGGAGATAGCCTCTCATGCTTGTCCGTTTTCTCCACAGGTTCGTAAACCACTGGGGGTGGGGGTGGGATCTTGTTTCCTGAGGGCGATAGAAGAGGATGCAAAGAGCCGCCTCGTCCCTTTAATAGCAATGCTCTGAAGATGCCTTTGTAGTAAAGAGCCAGAAACTCCTGCAGGAGAGCCTTATGCCGGACTTTGCTGGGGAAACAATCCACCGTGCACTGAGGAGACCGTCCCTGAGAGAATACTAGGCTGCTTTCGCCGTGCATGCAATTTGCTCCTATGTGATATGGAAAACAGTAAACTTTGCAGCAGAAGGCGGTCTTCTCTGTACGCCCTCTATGTCAAGGATGTAAGTGGGCTTCGAATAGGCCTTAGCCCTAGCCACACGGGAAGTTGCAGAACAAGATGCTTCGAAATAACAGCAGTGGAGGCAAGTCAGCGTTGGATTCAGCTTACGTGGGTGAAAGAAAGCAGTGCAGGATGCCCCATTCAAGGAATCATTGAAGTCTTTGCAGTGGATGCTGAAACTGAGCTTGCAATGAGCTTTCCGTGTCTGTCCTGTGGTGTCTGCACCCAAAGCGCCTGAGTGAAGTCTGCTGTGTAGAACTCCCTTATGCTGAACAGCGGACACTCGCCTGTGTGGCCATTAACGTGAAGCCTGGCAGAGGAAGCACGGCTGTCAGAAATATGCCTGCATACAGTGACTTTAGCTTGGAAGTTTTGAACGTCGCATTTTTCTGCTACTACCGGGCTGCGTCAGAGAGGCCCAGGTTGGTCTGTGGGGTATGTAAGCCGATCTCCCGTGCCACAGTCTGAGCTTTGAAAACTAAGTGCACATTGGCTTCAGTCCCCCAGCATCATGTCAGCAAGAGGTGCGCGCAAGCTTCTCCAAAGCCTGGTGGCGGATGGGCCCTATGCCTCAGAGCTGCTGTCCTGCAGAGAAGGCTCTGAGGCCGTCTCAGTCCAAGTGATTTGCTGCTCAGACATGTCCGGACTGACAGCTAAGCACTGCTGTGTCAAGGCGAGCTTCTTATATATACTTGTACTCCCAGGCACAAGGATACTGTGAAGAGGTCTTCTGCCCAGCCTCAGGTGAGGAGGCAGAGCAAGTTGCTTTCTGCACAGCATTGAAGCAGGACGGACAGGCGTTCTGTTCAAAAGGTGAAAAGCAGGCAGCACCAGGAGCCTCTGTCAAGTAAGCTCCTCTTTATGCCTAGGGAAGCTTCATTCGAACCTGCAATGGAAATTGTTCTGGGCTAACTGGGCTCTAACTTCACAATCTAACACTCTCAGTGACTTTCTCCTAACTCACACAGAGTGGAATGGCCAAACGTAGGTGGGCATGGTGTCCTCTCTGAATGCACCTTACTTCCAAGAGATTCGTGTGCTGTGAATAGGACTTGCAACTAGGTTTAAGGGAAGATGCTGTTGGGGCTCCTTCAGCTGATCATCTTTTCATCAGAACAAAGCTCTTCTCCGGGCCAGACCTTTATCAGCCTGAACAAACCATGTGCAGCACGGCTCTCTCTTTGTGATCTGCAGGGAGAAAGAATCCTTTGCCATGTTTCTAAAGCGAAATGCTTAAGGGCAGTCCTTAGACCTCTGCATTCAAGCACACTGAAGAAAGCCTTTCGTGCTTGTCTGTTTTCTCCACAGGTTTGGAATCATCCGGGAGATCCTTGTTTCCTGGGGGTGCTACAAAGAGGACGCACAGAACCGGAGTGTCCTGGTGAGTAAAAGCATAGCCCTGAAGATGCCTTTGTCGTAAAGTGTCAGGAACTGCTGCAGGAGAGCCTTATGCCAGACTCTGCTGGAGAAACAGTCCACCGTGCACTGAGGAGACCTTCCCTGAGCGAATACGATGCTAGTTTCCCCTTACATGCAACTTGCTCCTATGTGATACAGAAAACTTAGTTAACATGGCAGTAGAAGGCTAAGCACCTGATCTCTTTTTGTGTTTTTTGGGTTTGTTGTGCGTGTGGTGTGCTCTATGTGATTTTGGTATTCGGCAGTGAGTGATTTGTGGTGTTTTCTTGTGATTCTGTGTGTATTCTCTGTTCTGGTCCGCTGTGTGTGCTGTGTTCTTGTGTGTTTTGCGTTGTGTTATCTATGGTCTGTGGGTCTCGCTTCTTTCCTGTGTGTTGTTGTGTGTTGTCCGTGTTGTGTCTATTTTATATGCCATATGTGTGGTATAGGTTCATCTGTTGACCGTTGTACACGTTTTGTGTTTGGTGTGTGGCTTCCAGTCTATTGTGTAGTGTGAAATGTGTCTGATCTTTCTTTGGTCTGTTGTGTTATGTACAGTGTTCTGGGTTGTGTGTGAGCGCTGTCTATATGCCTTCTGTGTGTCACGTACTGGGTAGATGTTGGCTGGTCTGTGTGATTTGAGTGTTGTGTGTGTGATGTTGATTTAGCCTTGTGTCGCACGTGTTGTGTGCATGTGTTTGTTCTGTGTGTGTTTGTGGGTTTTGGTTCGTGATGTCTGCGTGTGCTCTGTACTGTATGCTTGCGGTTGTGTGTGCTGTGTGTGGCGCATCATATGTGTGTTGCATGTGTTTTCGTCACTTGTGTGTGGATTTGTATGTGTTGTGTCAGTTTTGTGTGCGTGATTGTGACTTGTGTGATCTGTTAGAGAGGTTGTGTGTGTGTCTGGCTGTTTGAGTTATGCACATGATGTGAGATGTGTTGACCGTGTGTGGTTGTGCTTGTTTAGTATGTCTCTTGGTGTGTGCAGTACGTAGTCTGTGCAATGATTTTCGTGTGCATTGTGAGCAGCTTTGCGCCTTGAAGGGAGTGGTGTGTGTGTGCTCTGACTATTGTGTAGCATGTTCCTGTGCTGTGTGTGTGTTCTGCGTTGTGCTCCTGTGTGAGGATGTATGTGTGTTGTCCCTGTGCGTGGTTGTGCGTGTAGCGTGTAGTGGGTGAAATGTGTGCTGTTTGTCTTCTCTGTTGGTTATGTGTGTTTGGCCTATGGCTTTGTGAGTGTTGTGTGCGTTTTGCGTGTGTGATTGTGATTTGTGTGTGGTTGTGTTTGAGTGGTTGAGTGTGTGTGGTTGTTATGTTTGTGATGTGAGATATGTTGTCCGTGGGTGGTTGTGCTTGTTTAGTGTGCCCCATTGTGTGTGCTGCATGTACTCTCGCAAATGTGATTTGTGTGTTTTATGAGAAACATGTGCTCTGTAGCGTCTGTTGTGTGCCCTGTGACAGTTGTGTTGTTACCTTTTGAGTTCTGTGTGTGTGTGTGCATCGTGTAGTGGTGCCCGCGTGTGGGGTGTCTGTGTGCGTTGTGTGTGGGGTGTGTAGTGTGTGCAGTGTGTGCTACGTGCGTTAATTGTTGGTTGTGTGTTTTGCGTGTGGTTTTGTATGTGTTGTGTGTGTTTTGCGTGTGTGATTGTGGTACGTGTTTGGCTGTGTTTGAGAGGTTGTGTGTGTGATTGGTTGTTATGGGTGTGAGGTGAGATGTGCTATCTGTATGTGGTTTTGCTTGTGTGGTGTGCCTCGTTGAGTGTGGGGTGTGTACACGGTTAAATGTGGTTTGTGAGAATTGGGTGCCTTTATGTCCTCTGATGTTCGTGGTGTATGTTGTTTCAAATGTTGTGCTGTTTGCGTGTTGAGTTTGTGTGTGTTCTCCATATCTTTGTGTTTGTGGTTGTTTACTTGTGTTTGTTGTGGTTATTCCTCGAGTGTGTGTTGTGTGTGGCTTTATGTGTGGTATGTAGTGGTCGCGTCGGTCTGTGTGTTGTGCTGTCAATGCAGGGTGTCGTGTGTGCCATGAGTTGTGATGCTTAATTTGTGTGTGATGCTTCTGTGTGTTGCGTGACGTAGTGTTCTCTGATTTGTGTATGATTTTGCATGTGGTAATGTATTGATGTGATACTTTCAATGTGCGTGTCGTGTGTGCGATGTTTGTGTTGTGCATCTTCCTGTGATGTGTTTTGTGTTTGTTGGGTTTTGTGTGATGTGTGAAGTGCGCTGTTTGTCTTTTGTGTCCACGGTAGGGTGTGTTTTGTGGTGTTTGTTGTGTGATTCTGTGCGTATTCTGCGTTGTGTTACATTTTGCGTGCTGTGTTATTATGTGATTTTCTCTTTGAAGTCTGTGATCTGCTGGTTTAATGTGCGTGGCGGTGTTTATGTGGTTGTGTGTGTGTTTCCTGGGTGTTGTGTTCTTTCTGTGTTGTGACTTTTGTGCATGTGATGTGTGCAGTTTGGGTACTTTGTTGTTTGTAGTGTGTGTTCTGTGTCTATTTCTCTGTGGAGTGCTGGGTGGCTGGTGCGGTTGTGGGTGTTTCTGTGTTGGGTGTTGTGTGCTTGGAGTGCGTCCTTGTGTGTTGTACGTTTGGCGTCTTTTGTACAGCGAGTTGTGTTCGTGATTGGGAATGTCATGTGG